>NC_044905.1:5282001-5593423 GCF_001633185.2 Quercus lobata | reverse complement strand
TTATAATATATTTTTGTAAGGACACGATTCCTGCGCGGCCCAGTGACATTTTTGGGTTCACGCGGGAGAGATCCCTCACAATACAATTTGTAGAGAGTGGGCTTGAAAAGCTTGGGCTTGGTCACGGGACGATGGTCCGGTCTGGATTTCAGAGAGGTCCCGGTGGAAAGTGGACTGGGCCTAAACGTTTAAAGCCCCGCCGTGCTGCCACTTCTGAGAATGGGCTCCTCGGACTTGATCCGAGGACCCTTGTGGTCCTTTCCGGCTGTCCAACGGAGGACCTTCTCTATTCTCTGCATGGATCGTTCCGGCGATCTTATTCATGAAGTCTTTCTCTTTTCCTCCCCCTCCCACTAGATTCACTTACTTCTCCTTTTATACTAGCGTGCGTTCGATGTCCTTCGTCCACGTGTAGGGTCAGTCTTTACAAATACTGACATTGGTCCCATCAGTCTAATCCCGGAATTGTTGGGGATGACTTGATAAAGCTGCAGAGTACGGTTCTGTCAGGCATTGGGCCTTATCCAGAAGGGTATTTAGGGTAATCGCCCCAAGGTATTTTGGATTTCCTCCCGAATTTGTCCCTTTATTCTGGGGGGATTATGGGCCTGCCGAGGACTAGACTGTCCTCGGCTGCCTCCCAAAATTGGTCTGTGCTCTGCGTCATGGAGCTTGGGCTACAATTCTCCTCGGATTGGGCCCTCGGACTCTCTAAGGGTGAATGGGCCTGGTCCACGAATTGTTGGGCCCCACAATTTTAATTGATAAAGTGGAAGAGAGATGAGAGAAAAGAAAGTGAGAGAGTTGTATTGGAATATATTATATTATTTTAGTGGGTAATATATATTATTTTAATCAGTAGAATAGAAAAATAAAAGTTGGGATGTTGGTTGTATTATAAAATGATATGATATAATTAATAAAATAACTTTTTGAGATGGTAAAATAAAATAAGATGGAAGTTGCGAATGCAAATGTGAATGCTCTAACTTATTCAAGTGCGAATCACAATTTCAAAGACTCTAGGGTTTGGCTCAAGTTCCAAAGGTTTCATAAAGTTAATTTAAACTAATATGATAAACCAATGGCGAAGCCAGAATTTTTATTTAGGGGGCAAAACTAAAAGATAGTGTTAAAATAATGAACTTAAAAATGTTAATCGATATTAATAACAAAAAAAATAAAAAGTTGCAAACAAATGTAATTGTCATACAAATTTTAATATTAACAAAAACTATAATTTATTTTTTTATACCTAGTGCAATTTACTCAACAATCATATTTGTTTTTTCATATTTTAAAATCGCTACATGATTTTTTTCATTCTAAATATTCTAACAATTAAAGCAAGAGATTAATCTAAATACCTAAGGTTTATACATGTAATTTTATTTATTAAAATAAATGACAAAAAAAAAAACCAATCTAAAAGTGTAAAAAATATAGCAATATACCTACAAAATTGGAAACACAACTCACTACACTAGTTTGTTCTTAAAAAATATGTAGAATTCAATAATTCTTTCTCTCTTCTTTTAGGTCTTTAAAATTTGGGTATAGCAAATTTATAATTTGATACTATGAGGAGTCAAGAAAGTGGAGAATGGAGATAAAAAAGAAACTGGATAGGGCTTTATGGTTTTAGACTTTTTTTTCTCAAAAAAAAAAAAAAAAGTAGACATTTAAGTAGTTTTCAATTTGTTATTTTGTTGTATAATTAGTTAAAAACCTGTGCTTTGTATGGTTTTATCATAATATATAGAAGAAGAGATAAATAGAGAAAAAGAATCGTACGGTAGGTTCGCTTTTTTCTGTTTTTTAGGTGTAGTAATAGAGTTTAAATAAATAAAAATAAGAATGAGATGGAACCCCCCCCCCCCCTTTTTACGTGTGTTATGTTTGACTTTTTTTTTTAGGTGTAGTAATATAGTTTTAAAAAAAAAAGGATTAGATGAAGAATTTGGATTGTAATCAAATTAAAATTATTATCAATTTAGAAATTATAGGAGAAGAAGAGAAGAACCAAAAAAAAAAAAAATTATGTATCTAGTGAATTTTTTATAAATCTAAAAACATTTCTACAATTATATCTAGTGAATTTTTTATAAAATGCATAATTATGTATGTGGGGCCCAACAATTCGTGGACCAGGCCCATTCACCCTTAGAGAGTCCGAGGGCCCAATCCGAGGAGAATTGTAGCCCAAGCTCCATGACGCAGAGCACAGACCAATTTTGGGAGGCAGCCGAGGACAGTCTAGTCCTCGGCAGGCCCATAATCCCTCCAGAATAAAGGGACAAATTCGGGAGGAAATCCAAAATACCTTGGGGCGATTACCCTAAATACCCTTCTGGATAAGGCCCAATGCCTGACAGAACCGTACTCTGCAGCTTTATCAAGTCATCCCCAACAACCGGGATTAGACTGATGGGACCAATGTCAGTATTGTAAAAACTGGACCACATGGACGAAGGACAATCGAACGCACGCTAGTTATAAAGGAGAAGTAAGTAATCTAGTGGGGGAGGAGGAAAAAGAAAGACTCATGAATAAGATCGCCGGAACGATCCATGCAGAGAATAGAGAAGGTCCTCCGTTGGACAGCCGGAAAGGACCACAAGGGTCCTCGGATCAAGTCCGAGGAGCCCATTCTCAGAAGTGCAGCACGGCGGGGCTTTAAACGTTTAGGCCCAGTCCACTTTCCACAGGGACCTCTCTGAAATCCAGACCGGACCATCGTCCCGTGACCAAGCCCAAGCTTTTCAAGCCCACTCTCTACAAATTGTATTGTGAGGGATCTCTCCCGCGTGAACCCAAAAATGTCACTGGGCCGCGCAGGAATCGTGTCCTTACAATTTGGCGCCGTCTGTGGGGAAGCATGCGCGCTTGGCGCAGGTGGCGGTGGAGTCAACTCTCTACTAAGCAAAAATTCACGGAGCTTCCGCCGTCTCTTTTGACGTGCAGCTGTTGTTCCGACATAAACTTCTGCTAGGGGCTACTCCTTGCAGCGCCCATGGCGTAGGCCGCCCTAGGGGCTCTTGGCCTCAAGCCGGCTCTCCCCGCCCTGATCTAGGGGCTTACATCCGAAAAACAAACAAATACAAAAAACAAATCTCATAAACTTTGGACAGAACCAAGGTCTTGCATGGTCCTCGGACTCAAACCTATGGGGAAACCAAGTACAAGAGATCAATATCAAAAGTTTTGGACAGAACCAAGGCCTTGCATGGTCCACGGACTCAAGCCTGTGGGGAAACCAAACACGAAAAACAAATCTCATAAACTTTGGACAGAACCAAGGTCTTGCATGGTCCTCGGACTCAAACCTATGGGGAAACCAAGTACAAGAGATCAATATCAAAAGTTTTGGACAGAACCAAGGCCTTGCATGGTCCACGGACTCAAGCCTGTGGGGAAACCAAACACGAAAAACAAATCTCAAACTTTGGACAGAACCAAGGTCTTGCATGGTCCTCGGACTCAAACCTATGGGGAAACCAAGTACAAGAGATCAATATCAAAAGTTTTGGACAGAACCAAGGCCTTGCATGGTCCACGGACTCAAGCCTGTGGGGAAACCAAACACGAAAAAAAAATCTCATAAACTTTGGACAGAACCAAGGTCTTGCATGGTCCTCGGACTCAAACCTATGGGGAAACCAGTAAAGAGATGATATCAAAAGTTTTGGACAGAAACCAAGGCCCTTAGCATGGTCCAACGGACTCAAAGGCCTGTGGGGAAACAAACAATAAAAAACAAATCTAAACTTTGCGACAGAACCAAGGTCTGCCATGGTCCCTCGGACTCAAACCTCATGGGGAAACCAAGTACAAAGCCAGACATCAATATCAAAAGTAAGACAAGATAACGCTAAAAGGAACCTGGCGCGCACCGCGCCCGCTCAAGCAGTGGCGAAGGGAAACCAAACAAAAACAAATCTCATAAACTCTGGACAGAACCAAGGTCTTGCATGGTCCACGGACTCAAACCTATGGGGAAACCAAGTGCAAGAGATAAATATCACGAGTTGTGGACAGAACCAAGGTCTTGTATGGTCTTCGGACTCAAACCTATGGGAAAACCAACTACTCGTAAGGAAAAACTACATTACGTAGAATTTGGATTCATCTGAGGAAAGCTCTCCACTCGCCATTGGGTCAGTTCCCAAATTGCGGGGAATCGCAAGTCTGCTCTTATATCTGCAGCACCAAGGGAATCGACGCGACGTAGGGCAATACGTCCTCTGAGCAAAAGGGAATCGACGCGACGTTACGTCCTCTGAGTTCTTTACCCTCCGTCAACTCCTCGGACGGTACTCATATTTATCACAGAATATTCAATTGTTATCTTTGCTAGTTTCCTGAGTTAAACTTGCTATGAATTATTGCCGTAATGTTTGGTAGTGTTGGTACATTAGAATTGATTGGATTATGTTTCAAAACTTCCTGCTCTAAGTATCATTGAAGAAACAAACACAGGGAGCACACCCTTCCACAAAATAATGTTGCCAAAAGAGCAGTATTCAAAATAAGTAGGCAAAATTTCCTTTTTTATTAAAACAAAGAAACAGTACAGCATACAACAGAAGCTGAAATCAACTTGTGATAAAACTTGCTACATGATAGAAAGGAAAGTTGCAAGAAAGCAAGAGAAGGCCGAGGAGGTAGCACAGACGAGAGGTTGGCTACTGCTTCGAGGCCTTGTCCCTTCCCCCATGCTTTCGCATGCCCATAGCTCCGGCAGCAAAGGAGCCCAACTTGAGCCTCACGCCGCAGTGGGAGGATGCAGGTAGCACAGAGGAGAGGTTGGCTACTGCCTCAAGACCTCGTTTCATCCTCTACGCTTTCACGTGCCCGAAACTCAGGCAGCAAAAGAACCTGACCTCAGGCTAACACCATCTACAAAGAAGGTGCAGGGAGCCGGAAGTTGGGGAGCCCCCGCAGAAATTTGCCGGCTACAAGGTAGACAGTGCTGATGGTAGAAATTCCTTCTTCGGACATACCAAAAATCTGGCATGACCAGAACCTGCTTCGGATTTTGACTAAAAGCGTGGGAAACACCCTCTCCCCTCTGTCATAAGGGAATATCTCTTTGAATCTATGCCTTCGTTGCCCGTATATCACTCTTCTGAGCCTTAGGAGAACGTGGCGCCTTTGCGGCGGAGAGAGTTTTTCTTCCCCGACCCTCGTCTCAAACATGACTTACTGCGGAAGGGAGCTGAAGGAGGAGACTAAGGAGCTGGTGCCTAGGCAAAGAAACTTGCTCTCTTATTTATTTGAGGAGATAGGGTGGTGGCATTTAATTAGCGCAGCTTCCCAAGGAACGCTACAGACAAAACGTCTCCAGCTCGACTTCCAACAAACCTCTGCAACGACAAGACTAAAGGAGCCTCGTGGAGGTGCACCTCGAACATCGGGACACCCAAAAGTGCCGCGTGGCCAAAGACTATGGAAATATCTCCTGATCTGTGGGCCTAGAAAATTCGCGGCCCATGCCCCTGCTACATGATAGCCCACGGACTACGGCCCACGCCGGGTAATAACTAATGCCAGGGACAACCTCCTGCCCGGCTGCGTACGGGGTACCTAAGGAGAGGGAATGAAACAGAACCAAGGCCTTGCATGGTCCTCGGACTCAAGCCTATGGGGAAACCAAGTATAAAAACTATTATTATTACAAGTTTTGGACTGAACCAAGGCCTTGCATGGTCCTCGGACTCAAGCCTATGGGGAAACCAAGTATAAAAACTATTATTATTATAAGTTTTGGACTGAACCAAGGCCTTGCATGGTCCTCGGACTCAAGCCTATGGGGAAACCAAGTATAAAAACTATTATTATTATAAGTTTTGGACTGAACCAAGGCCTTGCATGGTCCTCGGACTCAAGCCTATGGGGAAACCAAGTATAAAAACTATTATTATTATAAGTTTTGGACTGAACCAAGGCCTTGCATGGTCCTCGGACTCAAGCCTATGGGGAAACCAAGTATAAAAACTATTATTATTACGAAGTTTTGGACTGAACCAAGGCCTTGCATGGTCCTCGGACTCAAGCCTATGGGGAAACCAAGTATAAAAACTATTATTATTACGAGTTTTGGACTTGAACCAAGGCCTTGCATGGTCTCGGACTCAAGCCTATGGGGAAACCAAGTATAAAAACTATTATTATTACGAGTTTTGGACTGAACCAAGGCCTTGCATGGTCCTCGGACTCAAGCCTATGGGGAAACCAAGTATAAAAACTATTATTATTACGAGTTTTGGATAGAGTCAAGGCCTTGCATGGTCCTCGGACCCAAACACGGCATCAAACCTCCAGTTCTCTCCTCGGCCAGCATGGTAATTATTACTTTTCACTGGTCGGCCTTATTGGGCCAAACACTTATATTAAAGTTATGGCAACATCTTTTTATTATCAAGTATTTTGGTCTTAGTTGTCATCGGTTTTAGATACTTTCTCATTGAGCCGAGCAGCGTTTACCAATATACAAAAACATAAACGGAATATGCAAAATGAAATAGTAAACACTTTTATTAATATAAGAGATTATTACAATGTACGAAAAAGGGCTCAAACAAGCCTATACAAAAGAAGAACTGCTAAAGCAACGATAACACTCGCAGTACAGAGAAGTAAACAGTCAGGCTTCTTCTAAACTCATCTTCAAGGTCTCTTCAGTCTCTGTCTCAACATTGCTCATATCGTGACAAGAACCTCCTTCGGAAAAGGATGAAGAACAAGGGAGAAGAACTGAAGGAGAAGGAAGAAGAATTGAAGGAGAAGGAAGAAGAATTGAAGAAGATGGAGGAGATGAATGAGGAAGATGGAGGACATGAGTAAAGAAGGAGGAGAAGAAGAGAGTAGGGATGAAAAGAAAGAAAAGGAACAAAAGAGGGAAAAGGGAAGGCACCAAGACGGAACTGGTGCTGGGAAGACTATAAGAAGAAGGTGGAGGAGGGCACCGAGGAGCAAAAGAGGGAGAAGCAGAAGCACTTAGCCCCTGCCTCAGCCCTGACTCCTAACACGTTGGTGCCATATTAGGTACGCTCATGAGGAGCCGGGTGGTGCTGATATTGGGTATTCTCGACTCAGTCACGCCAAGAGTTCGGCGTGATGAGCCCCTGCTTCGGATTTTGGCTAAAAGAGAGGCGGGACGGATCTTAAGTCTGCGCCACCCTTGCCCTGATCGAGTCATTTCAAGTTTTATCAGAATATGGTGTCTAGAGGAGGGGCATGATTTCTTCATCATTTGTCGTGATCTCATAAGAAGGGAAGGGGGTTAGTACGAAAGTGATGGCCTCCTGCTTGCCTACTTATAGGAAGAGCAGAACGGATGGCATTAAATGTATTCAACTTTCCCAAAGAATCTGAAGAAAAAAGAGGCGTCCGTTTCACTTCTCCACCTTATCAAATGAGCCGCCGGATATAAATGAGCCTCGTTAAGGGGATTCATTAAGGGCGCGTCTGGGACATCCAAGCGGCAGGAGCAGATTCTGAGCGGATTAAAAGGAATCCCCCAAAAACCGCCTAACTTCCTGGGAAACCGCTCACATAAATGCGGGATCAAGCTAAATGGGCCATATTAAGGGCCCGGGTTTGCCAAAACCCTCCTTTCCAATCCGGAATTCGGATAGAAGGGTTTTGAGGGGCTATTGTGGGGCCCAACAATTCGTGGACCAGGCCCATTCACCCTTAGAGAGTCCGAGGGCCCAATCCGAGGAGAATTGTAGCCCAAACTCCATGACGCAGAGCACAGACCAATTTTGGGAGGCAGCCGAGGACAGTCTAGTCCTCGGCAGGCCATAATCCCCCCAGAATAAAGGGACAAATTCGGGAGAAATCCAAAATACCTTGGGGCGATTACCCTAAATACCCTTCTGGATAAGGCCCAATGCCTGACAGAAACCGTACTCTGCAGCTTTATCAAGTCATCCCCAACAATTCCCGGATTAGACTGATGGGACCAATGTCAGTATTTGTAAAGACTGACCTACACGTGGACGAAGGACATCGAACGCACGCTAGTATAAAAGGAGAAGTAAGTGAATCTAGTAAAGGGAGGAGGAAAAGAGAAAGACTTCATGAATAAGATCGCCGGAACGATCCATGCAGAGAATAGAGAAGGTCCTCCGTTGGACAGCCGGAAGGGACCACAAGGGTCCTCGGATCAAGTCCGAGGAGCCCATTCTCAGAAGTGGCAGCACGGCGGGGCTTTAAACGTTTAGGCCCAGTCCACTTTCCACAGGGACTCTCTGAAATCCAGACCGGACCATCATCGTCCCGTGACCAAGCCCAAGCTTTTCAAGCCCACTCTCTACAAATTGTATTGTGAGGGATCTCTCCCGCGTGAACCCAAAAATGTCACTGGGCCGCGCAGGAATCGTGTCCTTACAATGTTATATATTTTTCAAGCATACATATTTATTACTATTAGTTTATTAGTATATGAAAAAAAAAAACTTATTATTTATTTATATAGTTTAAAAATTCTTAATTAAATTATTTATGATGTCATCGGTTTGATCCTAGTCGAACCATAAAACCAATAAACAGTCCCTTTTGCAATTCTTTGACTGAATCAATTTTTAAAACCATAAGTTTACTGTAATTTCCCTTATAATTAAAATGTCACGCAAATTTAAAAAAAAATTAAATGTCACCGTAGGCGATCTTTTATCCAAGCAGCAATTATATGTTTAAATTTCAGTTGAAAAACCTAATGTATTAGGAATTATTTTGAGTTTCAATAAAAGCTTATTAAGCATCAATTTTTGACTTTTATGAGCTGATAAAAGCACACACAAGTTTTTGTTAAATACTAATAAATTGAATGAAAAATGGTTTTTGTGCTTGAAAACCCATTTTTACCCATCTAAACGCAATCTACGATAGGGCCTAGAAGAAAAAAAAATTGAGAGAGAAAAAGAGCCCAAAACTCTCTAATTGGAATAAATGAGATTTTTTTTGGTTAAATTCGATATTTACAATGAGGAAGGAGAGATTTTAATACAAGGTGCTCTCATTGAAACACCAGAAAATGTCAGCTGAGCTATGAGACTCTTGACAATTGGATGAAAAATTAGCTAACCTTAATTTCAACAATGGACTTTTCTATGATAATAAATGAAGGTTTTAGATTTGGATAAAATTTTAGTGCTATCTCTATCAAGAATTCATTGCTGGACCAAAATGCAAGATATTATGGTCTACCAAAAGGTTGAAATTTTTTAATAGAGGTTTAGAATGCATTTTGAGCAAAACAATACTCTCTCTCTCTCTCTCTCTCTCTCTCTCTCTCTCTCTCCTTTTTCTTTTTTGTTGAGAGTGCCACATATTTTTTTGTTATGAGAATTAATTAACTTTACTTGGATGTTTTTCAAATGAATGAAGGAAAGGATTTGAATCACTTATTTTTAATTCTCTTAAATGAAAATAATTTAAGTGGTTTCACTAATTTTAACTTGTCAATTTTCCTCTTATAATATTAAATTATGTCCATGTCTTAATATTAATAAAGATGTAGTTTAATTAATATCCTAGTGTTAATGGTATCATTTGCGGTCTCATATATATGGTTTCAAACCCTACCTCCCCCACCCCCAACTACCTATTAAAAAAAAGATTGGTATAATTATTAATTTATACAATTTTCTCTTATTTTCATTTTAATTTTTAAAACATCTAAATAAATAATTATATTTATTCTCTTCACCTTAGCTTTTAAAATATTCAAATAATGAAAAAGGATAATTATTCCCCCCCCCCCCCACCCCTCATGTCTGCTTCCCCCTTTAATTTAAAGAAACAAAAATACACGAAGAGAAGGAATGTGATTTCAACATAAAAATACACCACAAATTTAATTCCAAAGTTATGATAACTTTTAAGAAATATAATAGTAAGTTATGCTATATGATAGGGATAAATCTCAAAGCAGATGGATCCAATTAACGGAGGCAGTCATAAGTGACAAAGTCACCAAAAGAGACGGCCTAGGTACTCTACCAAGCAAAGAACTAGTAGACAGGCTCATAGCCTAGACGGAGAGGTAGGGCTACAAATGAACTCCTTAAGGTAGATGGATCCAAGGGAGACAATTTGTTGAAACCACGTGGCATGAGTGGTCTCCAAGAATCCTAGTATGGAAATGTCTTGCATTCTACACCCAACCATAATCAGAGGAATAACTACAAGGAAAGAATCCCATAAAATACAAGTATTAATGAGAATCTTCTATACAAGGAAATACCTTCTCCGCCAAGAAACGGAGGTCAGCTTTGTGCTACTATAAAAACCCCTAAAGCCCTCATAAATCAAGGTACGCATAATTCCCTAGCTCTAGCACTCTAAAGTTGCAGAAATTCTTTTTATAACTTAACCTTCGGAAGGTACTTGACTAGTACCACACCAATACTCTCTATAAGGTCTTCTCTGTGTTTTTCATTTCGCGGGTTCTGTTAAGAGCACATGAGGACTGTGCGGCTCATTGATGATTTTTTACATCATCACTATACACAACACAATTTATTAAATAATGAGGAACAATTATTCTTTTCTTCTTTTAAGAAACAAACATACACACAAGAGATAGCGCAAAAAACAATGGATAATGACGAGTAGCATACCACTGATTGTCCATCATTCGCAAATCGTCACTAACAGTGACGAGTAAGGGTATGAACGAGCATACATGCATTAACTCCAAGCAATAATCAATAATTAAGCAATGAATAGCACGAAACCATTACCTTCATCTAATAATGCAGAATTAAGGATCAGTTATAAGCAAAAAACGTTAGAGTTAAATTGTCATCTTTGTTGAGGACTGTTTTTTCAGCCCATGTGGCATTACTTCATTGGCACCCCATGCCACATCAACATATTATTGGTTTTTTGGGTAAATCTATTTAAAACCCAAAATAAGCTCATATCTCATTCAACCACAAGGATTGGGCTCACATGGCCTGCAAGAACCTACTTCAAGAAAAGGATTCATGGTCCACATTTCCTCTTCATCAATTGGGATCATAACCCCATGACATTATCAACATCAACATATGGATTGGGTTTAAGCAATGAATCAAAGCTCATGACCCATATTACCTCTCTTACACTTATGGCAAACGGCTTCTTCAACAAAAGCCCATATTTACACAAAATGACAACAAAACCCGAGGTATGTCATCTCATCTTCGGCTTATGACCCAAGCTCATAAGTCTCTTTAGGGAAACTTTGGAAGTCGTGGTTTGGAGGGCCAAGAGGTATATTCAGTAAAACTCCAACGGTTTAAAGTTGATAAAAGAAACATGTTGCTTGGCGTGTCTTCTCCAACTCCCTAAATTCTGACGAGTCCGTGTGTAGCGGGTAACATATGGTAAGCATCTCTTATCACATAGCACTTTAAATGATAAAATTCTCAATTGCTCTTTTCCTAAAACTTAATATTCAACATGTGACAAATACTCAATATCTCCAGCCATCTAACTGCTAGGAGAATAATTGTTCATTCAACTCCTAGCTGTTGCTATACAAATTTAGAAACTTCATTATATTATTCTACATAAATCTCATTACTTCTTTCAGCTAAAATCCAACTCAAACACATGGCCTAATCTGATTGGCTATCTTTTATCTCTCTCTATGCAAAATATTCATGATATCTCTGATACCCAACTTTTGTCTGCCATAATCTGACCATATATTTCTCTGTCAGCTACTAGAGCAGAGCATCAAATACTCTTCTTACTCACCAAGATTATGTCACAACCCAATGAGGCCTTGACTAAAACTCCAAAGCTTCATTAACTTTAAATCTATCCTTCTATTGCTTGCTAAAAATGTATTGTAATGGAACCTTATACCAAAAACACAAACACTCCAAAAGGAAACATTTCCAGCTGAACCCCAGCAGTGTATTCAGCACTTGACACCTGGCTGGAAGTGATGTCATCAGCCATTTAATGCTGAAATCCCAGCAACCAGCTGTTATACCAAAAATAGCAAGATACCCTTCAAAGAGATCTTACCATTTTTTCAGCCAAATTCATCCAATAAATGCTGAAAGACCTCTCCAGCAGTCTGAAATCACCCATCTGACATCATTGGCTTCTGCCCAAAGCAAACAATTTTTCCTAATAGCTGGGACAGCTTTTTCAGAATAGCTGTCACAGCTTTTCCATGATAGTTGTCACAGCTTTTTCTGACAGCTGGGACAGCCTTTTTCAGAACAGTTGTGATAGCTGACCTAGTAGCCTGAACATTACTAATTTTTCCTCATTTGGCTAAAACCAAAACCAACTATTGAAACTACCTTTCTCTTGCTAAAATACTTTCCTCTTCTGCTACTCTTTCCCCAATGGAGTTGCTAAATGTTTGGGGGCCTTTTTCGGATGCCTAGCCATGTGTGGTCCGTTGGAGGGATTACCTTATTAGGCCCGGGTTCTTTTTGAGGAGTTGCGTCCGGAACTCAACATTGAGCCACATGGTCCAACGGCTACCGGCATATTTTTAAGCCTACAAAATCACTAAGGCCAAAGTCTAAGAATCACGATAATGGTCGAATAAATATGTAATATGCGTTTGATATGATAGCTTTGATTAGTAATCGTGATAACAATTGAAATAAAGTATTTATTTAGAGGTAAAGTAATAATGTACTCAATAATGTAAATTTAAAGATAAAGAAGAAAAGTCACTTATCTTTGTATGGTTTATAACTCCAGCTGTGTAACATCAGTGAGCTAATAGAATTCCAACAGACTGCCAGCGATAGAGGCTAGTTAAGCTTGCCCCTCTTATCATGCATTTAAATGAGTTTAAGCCTTGGTTAATAGTTGTAATAGTAGTTGGAATAAAGTAATAAGTATTTAAATGTGAAGTAAACATGTATCCAGTGATGTAAATTTAAAGATAAGGAAGTAAAGTCACTTATTTTTGTATGGTTTGTAGCCCAGCTGTGTAGCATCAATGAGCTAATAAGATTCTAGCAGAGTGACTCCAGCGGTAAGGAGGCAGTTTACCATGATAACTTCGTGATTGAAGGGGGAAAATTGGTGCAACTGGAGGGAGAGAGAGTATGTCCAGCTATCAGCTATGTGTAGGAGTTGGCTAAGCTTGCCCCTCTTATCATGCACTTAAATGAGTTTCCCCTTTGACAATGCTCTTTTAATTGTTGTGAAATTATGAATAGAATTGCCTTCCATGAGAAGGGTTTTTGTATGGAGTATATGTGCCTTCTAAGAGAAGGGCATTTGTAAGAAGTAGTTGTGCCTTGTAAGAGAAGGGCTTTCATATAAGATCTTGGTGCCTTCTAGGAGAAAGGCTTTAGTAATAGAAGTTCATGCCTTCCATGAGAAGGGCTTTTAGTATGAGTGTTTGGCATCTCTTGAGAAGTGTAGAGATGGTAAAGACATAGATGTTTTGTGGGATGTAATATTTGCAATATGTATGATATATGAAGTATGAGAAATATGGAGGTTAAAGATAGTAAAATGTGAGATTATAACTGCTGGAGATGTTGTAGAGATTGCTTTCCAAGAGGAAAGATTTTGTAAGAGAAGAGTATGGAAATGAGTTTAGGCATTTGGAGATAGAAGCAGTAAGATAAGTGTAGAAGAGTATTGAGATGTGTTTATGAACAGCAAAACAGTAGAATTTCAGAGTGAGAGAGTATGAGAGAGGAGCTTAGAAGAGTTGTGGTGTGTTATATGTAATGGTGTAGTAAGTGTGTATGAGATTGTGTAAGAGAAGTGAAGATGTTTAGAGATATGGGTAGCAAGATATATGTATTTTCATAATATGGAGAGTGAGATAATGAGTATAAGAGAGTAATAGTGTTGTAATGTGTTTAGCAAAGCTGCTGGGCTGCTAGAGGAGGTATGAAGGCTTATGAAGGCATTTATGAGCTAAAGGCTGAAGAGTTTAGTTCCTAATCTGGAAACTAAAAAACTTAGAAGCCTAGAACTTCATTAAGAGTTTCAGAAAATTATTAAAGGGAGAAAGGATAGGGAAGTGTATGGGAGAGTTCTCCCTTTTGGTCTCCCCCCTTGAGGTGTTGATGAAGGGTTCCATTAAGCTGAGTTTAAAGGGGTATTTTAGCAAATAATATCAGCCAAAATCTGTCCCAAACAGCAATGAATTTTCAGAGAATCCATCTTAAGATTTGGCCAAAATGGTATGTTTAGCTTCAAGGTATTTTTTTTCTATTTTGGGTAAGAGTTGCTAGGGAAAAAGTAACAGAAAATGAAGGTATTTTAGCAAGAGAAAGGTAGTTTCAATAGTTGGTTTTAGTTTTAGCCAAATGTGGAAAAATCAGTGATGTTCAGGCTGCTGGGTCAGCTGTCACAGCTGTTCTGAAAAAAGTTGTCCCAACTGTCAGGAAAAACTGTAACAACTATCATGAAAAAGCTGTCCTAGCTATCAGGAAAAGCTGTTTGCTTTGAGCAGAAGCCAATGAGGTCAGATGGATAATTTCAGACTGCTAAAGAGGTCATTTCAACATTTGTTGGATGGATTTGGCTGAAAAATGGTAAGATCTCTTTGAAGGGTATCTTGCTATTTTAGGTATAACAGCTGGTTGTTGGGATTTCAACATTAAATGGTTGATGATATCACTTCCAGCCAAGTGTCAAGTGCTGAATGCATTGCTGGGGTTTAGCTGAAAATGTTTCCTTTTCAGGTGTTTGTGTTTTTGGTCCAAGGTTCCATTACAATCCATTTCTAGCAAGTAATAGAAGGATTGGTTGAAGGCTAAGGAAGCTTTAGAAATTTGGTCAAGGTCTCATTGTGTTGTGACATAATCTTGGTGAGCAAGAAGAGTATTAATGCTCTGCTCTAGCAGATGGCAGAGACATAATCAAATACTCTTTTTGCTCAACAAGATTATGTCACAACCCAATGAGGCCTTGACTAAATCTCCAAAGCTTCATTAACTTTCTTCACTTCTCTAAACATCTCTTTCTTCACTTCTCTTACACAATCTCATACACACTTACTACATTATTACATATAACACACCACAACTCTTCTAAACTCCACTCTTATACTCACTCACTCTGAAATTCAACTGTTTTGTTGCCCATAAACACATGTCAATACTCTTCTACACCTTTCTTACTGCCTCTATCTCCAAATACCTAAACACATCTCTATACTCTTCTCTTACAAAATTTCTCCTCTTGGAAAGCAATCTCTACAACTTCTCCAACGGTTATAGCCTCATATTTTTACTATCTTTAACCTTCATATCTCTCATACTTCCATATATCATACATATTACAAATATTACATCCCACAAAACATCTATGTCATTTACCATCTCCACACTTCTCAAGAGATATCAAACATTCATACTAAAAGCCCTTCTTATGGAAGGCATGAACTTTTATTACTAAAGCCCTTTTTCTAGAAGGCACCAAGATCTCATATCAAAGCCTTTCTCTTAGAAGGCACAACTACTTCTTACAAAAGCCCATCTCTTAGAAGGCACAACTACTTCTTGCATAAAGCCGTTCTCTTAGAAGGCCCAAATACTCCATGCAAAAACCCTTCTCATGGAAGGCAACACTATTCATAACTTCACAACAACTAAAAGAGTATTATCAAGGGGAAAACTCATTTAAGTGCATGTTAAGAGGAGCAAGCTTAACCAGCCCCTATACACAGCTGAACATACTCTCTCTCCCTCCAGTTGCACCCATTTTTCCCCTTCAATCACAAAGCTATCATGGCAAACTATCTCTCTACCGCTGGAGTCATTCTACTAGAATCTTATCAGCTCACTGATGCTACACAGCTAGGCTGTAAACCATCAGAGATAAGTGACCTTGCTTCCTTATCTTTAAATTTACATTATTGAGTATATGATTACTTCACATTTAAATACATATTACTTTATTTCAACTGCTATTACAACTATTAACCAAGGTTTAAACTCCTTTAAATGCATGATATACTAGCCCTTACCGCTGGCATTCTACTAGAGTCCTATCGGCTCGCTAATGCTACACAACTGGGCTATAAACCATCAAAGATAAGTGACTTTGCTTCCATATCTTTAAATTTACATCGTTGAGTACATAATTGCTTTACCTCTAAATAAATTGCTTTATTTCAACTACTAATCAAAACTATTATATCAAACACATATTACATATTTATTCAACCGTTATCAAGATTCATAGACTTTAGCCTTAATGATTTTGTAGGCTTAAAAATATGCCAGTAGCCGTTGGACCCCGTGGCCCAATGTTGAGTTCCGAATGCAACTCCCCAAAAAGAACTCGGGCCTAATAAGGTCATCCCTCCAACAGACCACACGTGGCTAGGCAACCGAAAAAGGCCCCTGAACAATCTTTAAGTATTGATTATCCAGCTACAACATAATGGTTTGCTGAGTATGAACTCAACCTAAGGCTATATAAAGCCATGGAAAACAGGTAAAAGGACATGAACACATACAACCATACAAATTACAGTTTTTCCAGAAAGAGAATAAGCTAACTTAAGTATCGGAGGGTCCTAGGCAGGCCCCACACTGGTGTCCTTATCCATTGAATGCTTTCTGTGACACAGGTTTTACAAGTTGTCTTTCAACTGACAAGAAACATACTAACGAAGCAAATTCTTGTTTCATCATATAATACCAAACATCGGATAATTTCTTATCAATAAATAAAACAAATGTGATTATTCGTATTTAATTTCACGTGTTATTCATTATCTACATTGCGTGAATTATCAAAATTTGCCCCCATTTCATGATGTCAAATCGATTCACACACGTCATTTCATCTAATGGGCATTGATTTTTATTTTTTCGTGCACATGTGCAATTGTTTTGTGATTTTTAGTATTAATATCTAATTGATTTCAAACATAAGAAAAGAATGCCGATTCATTTAGGACTAATTAAAATCAGGCACAGTTATATAGCAAATCATCATTTTAATGTTAACTACCAACTAAACTAGCCGCCAACATGCAGTTCATTGCATCCAAACAAGCATGATCACAACCTCAAACTCTACACGTACGGCATATAGACATGGCAAAACGGGCGGGTCGGGTCGGGTTAATCGGGTTATGGATCAAACAGGTCACGGGTCAAAACGGGTCATTTTAAGCGGGTTGAAAACGGGTTCGGGTCAATCGGGTTGCGGGTCAGGTGGGGTTAGGTCGGGTTGACCCGTATTTTTCACATGAAATTTTTTATTTTTTATATTTTTTTTTTATAAAGAAAACAATATGTATTTGCCATTTGGATAGTTATGCAACATATTACTTGATGTAAAATGCATTATTTTGAATTCACTACTTATATCAAGAATAAACTCAGTTAAACTTATTAATACTTATTCAATAATTTTAAAATTATACAAATCCTAATATTGCTATGTAAAACAAAACAACACAAAGATAAGTAAAACAAATATACAAGTTTTATTTTTACACAATATCAACATTCCAAAAAAAAAATTACAAATGACTTATTGGATAACTCATTTGATAAAGAATAAAAACATATAAGAAAGTTACAATTTTAAAATTTAATTTTATAATCTATTATCAATTGTGGTTGACACTCTATTTCAATTTGAGATATACATTAAAGTTTGATTGCTTACTTATTTATACCTAGTCTCTTTTATGAAGATCATATCATTTTTAAGCAGCACACACTCTAGGAAATATCATAATTTATTTTGAAAAGCCGTTTATTTTGAACATAAATTATTAAAAAATAGATCTAAGCATTCATAATTTATGCTAATTTGATACTTTGGCTTTACTATTTTCACACTTGTGAATGTGTCTCACACATATCTACAATTTTAAATCTGTTTTTAACTTTACTATAACCAGATTATCTTGGCATGTACTTTGCTATTTGATATCTAAAAATCTTTACTCATTACAGAATGCTCAACCATTTATTTTTCAATTAATTTGCATGCAGTTATGTAAATGTATCAATTGCTTCCTTAAAACTCACAATAAACAATTAAACCAATATTGTCTTAATTTCACTATTTTTTTTTTTTTTTTTTACCCAAAAAAAAAAATTTTAAAAAAAGGGTTCGGGTTCGGGTTCGGGGTCGGGTTGACCCGCAAAAACACGGGTCGGGTCACGGGTCAACCCGTTTTTGCTTCAGGTAAAAAAAAATCGGGTTTGGGTCGGATATTTTTCGGGTCAGGTCGGGTCGGGTCAGAAAATTCTGACCCGTTTTGCCATGTCTAACGGCATATACATTATCTTTTGAAGCAAGTGAGATCTCTAAGCAATATATAAATGTCATCTATATACAAACCATTAATTAAACATGAAAGAGAGGGTTTATCTTACATCATATATATGATCTAATATTATTTGTAATGTTCTAAGTGCAATCACCCTTTGCATTTCTTTAATCCAAATCGTAAGCCATGCCATTATGGCATGGTCACCAAAGCTGATAAATTCTTTGCCGTAGTGGGTCACCCATGGCGTACTTATAATAATATGTTCATTATGTACTTGATCTAAGATCAGACTATCTATTTCTAAGCTTTAATAAGTTAAATATAAAAAAGTTCAGACTACATATATGCATTACTTTACGTGAAAATATTGGTATCTACCCCTCAGATTACGAGTCCAAGATGGCAAAGTTCGTCAGACTGCAGATAAAGCCTCATAAGTTCTTTAGGATAAAACCTAATTTATGAATGGCTAGGTCCCATTTCAGGTCTCTTTTTGCTAAATGAAAGATAAAGATTACATTTATTCATTGTACGTATTCCATCACTTAATGGAAACGTGTTACGTTCAGTTGAAAAAAATTAATCAAATTAGAGTAATGCATATTGGCTATCATATGCTGCTAGTGAACCCATTCTTATAGTACTACTATTAGACTGTTAGGTAGAGTCGGGTATACTATTACCATTAAGTCTTTTGAATTATGATCATCTTAAAGTAACTCTAGTTAGAAAATAATTTATTTTATAATATCTCTTTAAAGGATTGATAGCATAGTAAAATTTAAACCATTCATTTAAAAGTCAATAAATTCCATGATGAACTTGTACAAAAAATTTTAAAGGGTCTCAATTCTTATGATGTTCTGATACGTTGGTTGAGTTTGTTACAAAATTTGAAGCGTCCTTCTCTGCATAGATCAATCCATGATATTCGCAGAGGAAAGAAATCTTATTTACTTCTTAATTTGTTCTTATTTGGGTCCAAGTCCAACTCACATATAAGCTATGAAGCACGGGTGCATTTCGGGACTCGGGTGCGGGTGCGGGACTCGGCAATTATTAAAAAAGTAGGGTGTGGATGTGGCGAGACTCGGCGATTAAAAAATTATTAAAAATATTTTTATTTATATTTTCTATATATTTTTACTATTAAAAATTTTTAAAAAAACACATTACTATGCCTTTGAGGTGAGAATTTCAGCTGTTCCGGCTAGATTCAAGGCCGATTTCGACCTGTTTCGACTGTTTCCGCCCTGTTTCGGTCACCGGCCGATACGACCTAATACGGCCCAATTCTGGCCGAATCAACTCGATTCGGCGTGAATCGAGCCGCGTCGACGCGAATTGAGTTGAGTCAGCGCGAATCCGAGGGAAAAAAAAAAAGCTCAGACATGGCACCGACGCGCGAGCAACAAAGTCGGACGCCGCGTCCTGCGTCGGGCTGTGTCAGACTCGGGTGCGGCACCCTCCCAGCCGCGTCTGTGCTTTCTAGCATATAAGTGCACAACTAATCATAAAACGGCTTCCAGTTCGTGGAACTTATATATTGGATAATTCTCAGTTTCCCATGGGGGAAAATTCAAATTTCTTTTTGATAATTGAATCCAAAAAGACATACACAGACTAGGAGATTGTTTGGTCTAGAGAAAGATTCAACGTGAAACTAGATAAAGTGGAGTTTCTTGTTCTACCATGCACCTTTTGACCATTGCATAGTTCCCTGAACTTTCATCTTTCTATAACCACAACTTAAGGCTATAAATAGGTCGTTGATGGATCAAAATTCAAATGTAAGAACAAAAACTTAGCTTTCTTTGATCTTATTCCTTACAAAACCTAAGGCATTCTTTTATATTGCAACTTAGTTTCTGATCACTTGCCTACCATTTTCATCTTCCTTATGGAAAAAACATTGTCATTTCAACTTCAACCCCCAACTTATGGTAACTTGATCACCATTCTCAGCATGGATGGGGGAGGTATCAGGGGGATCATCCCTGCTACTATCTTAGCTTTCCTTGAATCACAAGTTCAGGTGGGGTTAAGTCTTAATGTATTCGAAGACATAATTACTAGCTAGCAGCTAGGGCTTTCAAAATATTAGTATTACGCAATTTCTTATACTTGAGCAAGTGTATATTATTAAACTAGATCCATGAAATAAAACTCGATCATTATATAATAATATTTATATAAGAATGTTGTGAATGTTTACAGGGTTGTGTTGGTCTTATGTAAAGTATTCAAAGACATAATTGGTATGGCTTTCAAAATATTATTTATTGCACAATTTCCTATACTTGTGGACGTGTGTATTACTAAACTTGATCCATGAAATAAAACTCATCTCGTATAAAATATTTGCATTAGAGCATTTTAAGTTAATGACATGTATATGTTTGAAAAAAAAAAAAAATATATATATATATATATATGTATATAATGTTATAACAGCCATATTAACTATACATAATTTGACAATAATGGTAGGAGTTGGATGGTGAGGACGCTAGACTTGCAGACTACTTTGATGTCATTGCGGGAACAAGCACAGGTGGTCTTGTAACTTCCATGTTAACTGCTCCAGATGAAAACAATCATTTGCTGCTAAAGATATTAAGCCCTTCTATCTTGAACACTGTCCTAAAATTTTCCCACAAAAGAGGTAAATCTTCATACTTGACTGCCCTTATATATGTATACACGTATGTATTAGAATATGGTATCAGGGTTCGGTGGTATATCTATAGCGACGGCTCTAAGAAAAATTTTTAGGGTGGTCATTAAAAAATTTAAATTATAAAAAATTTAATAAAACGATAACTTAAATATTTACTACAACTACAAGACGAGTCATTAAAGAGAGCAAAATTTTTGCGATTACAAAGCCAAAAAAAGTACCATTGTTGTTGTCACCATTAAGGAGATAACTCACAACCATAATATTCTTTTTTTAGTATCATTTTTTTAAGGAAAAATATAATTGGAAATTATTTTATTGAATAAGTTGAATGATCTACAAATTTATCTTTTTGTTTTATAGTAGGCTTTTTGTTGAATAATTTGTTCAATTCTTGTTGTTTGGTCTTATCTTGTTTTTATTTGATATATGTTTGTTGATTTTTGGGCTAATATTTATTGTTGTTATTTAAGCTTTTTTTTATTTAAAAAAAATGATTAAGGATTAGGTTTGGGGGTAGAATTAATTTTGAAGTAATGCTATGTCCACAACATTTTTATAATAAATCTTATGTAAAAAGCTGTTACTGGTGGGTAAAAAAATAATATCATTATTAGACCTAGATTAGAATCAGTACACATTGGATTTGTAATTCTCAAGTCAAGGTATTCAAAAATTTATTTGGGTAGTCACAATAAGTTATTTTAACATATAATTTTTTTTGGGAGAAAGTATATATATATATTCATTTTTTTGCAAGTCAGGGTGATCTTGTGACCACCCTAGCTTGCATCTAGAGCTGCCACTGTATATTTGAGCTTTGTTTCATGCTTTGCATCTTTTGGATTTGTAAATATTAACTAACCAATTAACAAGAGCATGCATATATTGGTTTCAATGGCAGAGGCTTTTGTGGAGCAATCCAAAAAATATACAGATCACTGAGAGGACCTAGGTATGATGGGCAATACCTTCACAAGGTTGTGAGGGAGAAATTAGGAGAGACTCGGCTGCATAGCACATTGACGAATGTTGTGATAACAAATTTTGATATCAGGCATTTACAGCCAACCATTTTTTCATCCTATGGGGTCTATCTCTTTAACTATCCAAAATCGTCTTATTTGTCAGCGCCATGCCACGAAGTTTGACCCTCTTGAAATGTTTCCTTCTATAGACTTGTATTTCTTCGTACTGTACAACAATTGAAATTTTGAAGTCTTACAAAGGAAATATATAGGGCTAGTTTAGAATAGACATTTTCCTTTGCTGAATAGACTTTAGAGTTTAGACAAAGAAAATTAATGACACTTAAAAACTTTTAGGTAACAGAAATCTTTCACTTTCAATGGCAAGGCAAACTAGAAAAATAGAACAATGACATTGACTCTGCGCCACTTAATTGACATAGTATATTAGGTTTACTATTCAAGTTCAAAGATTAAAATTATTTATGATGTGGTTATAACTCAATTTTTTCTTAATTCAATATAGGCAAAAGATATTGAAAAAAAAAAGAAGGAAATATTAATTTCAATTCACAAGTATATATACTATGATTTTTCCTTTAAAAAATTGTGTTGCATGGATGTTGAAACCTTATTATTTAATATTGTTCACTAGTCGTCTAGTCCCATAATTTGAAGTGCATGAAAGAGTCTAAGGAGCTTCTCTTGAAATAAAAAGCTATGGTGAAAAAACCTAATGATTTGTTTGTATAAGTGAATTTAAAGAGAATGATTTGGACTTTATTATTTAGTTCCAATGACTTGAATATAGAGTATGAAATTATTATATAATTTTTTTTATTGATTAAATTTAGGAAGAGAATTTCCCTTTGTTAATATGTGCATTTGAAGTGAATATGTAAAGATGTCATTTCAAATTCATATTATCACATGTTTTTGCTCAAGCAAAATTTTCAAAACTCACATCATCATGTGTTGATAAATTTATATTAAGCAATTTATGATAACGATTGTTTTTTAGATCCCTTGTTTGTAAATTCTCAAATCAAAACGCAACCTAAGAGAAAATTCTAACTTCGTGCAGGTGAAAAACTTCCCTTGTTTGGATGCTCGATTGTCCGACATATGCATCGATACTTCGGCAACTCCAACTTATCTTCCTGCCTACCAATTCAAGAACCAAGATAATGAAGGGAATGTTCGAAAATTCAATCTTATAGATGGTGGTGTTGCTGCAAACAATCCAGTATATAATCATTTAGAGAGATAAAGTAAATTTAAATTACATATTTGATGCTCAACTTTTGACATTTATTTGAAAATCATCCTTATATACCTAATGGATAAAAAATTTTATATATTGAACTGAATTCATGAAATTGAGGTCACTTTGATAATGTGGAGCTTATGATATGGCATGAATTATGTTTGCCATATTACATTTTTCATCGATCAAATGACATTTTTTTTTTTTTGGTTGAAATATTTAAAGTAGAGGGATTAAAATGAAACATTTTAAAGCATATAGATGATTTTGTAAAGAAAAGATCAAAAGTTGAGAACAAAATATGCAATTTATTCTGAAGTTAAAAGTTTCAATACAAGAAAGCCTAATCTTTATAGTGTTTTTCTTTTCTTTTTAGGGACCATGGTCCAGACATTATTAGCCATAAACCAAGTGACTAAACAGGCCTTTAAAGAAAATCCTGATTTCTTCCCAATTAAACCCATAGACTATGGCCGCTTTCTAGTAATTTCAATAGGCACCGGCTCACCAAAGACAGCAGAAAAATACAATGCTAAAAAGGCAGCCAGGTGGGGCACTCTGGGTTGGTTACATCATGGTGGTTCTGTACCATTGGTGGATTTGTTTACTCAAGCAAGTGCAGATATGGTAGATCTCCATATTGCTGTGCTGTTCCAAGCTCTCCGTTCAGAACATAATTATCTTCGAATTCAAGTAAGAAAAATTCTGGTTTTTCTCCAGGTTTATGTTGAATTCATATAAAGTTATTTAGTATTGACTAGTCTTTTGAAATATGACATTAGGATGACACCTTGACCGGGACAGATGCTTCAGTTGATGTGTCTACAAAACAAAACTTGAAAAAACTTCAATATATAGGAGAAAGAATATTGAAGAAACCAGTATCACGGGTGAAATTAGAGACAGGTTTGTCAGAACCAGTCGAAAATGGAGGCACAAATGAGGAGGCTTTCAAAAAGTATGGAAGAGCATGCATGCATTCACACGTACACAATTACATGCCATTATATTATATTTATATAATCTATAAAATATCATAAAATATATATTATGCCATTATCATAAAATATTTCTCACAATACTAATTTCGCGTAAAATTTTTGTTACTTACAGGTTTGCAAAAATACTCTCACAAGAAAGGATGCTTCGAGATGCAAAATCTCCACACACGAAAAAGCACTTCTAATGCCGATTACTACATCAGATTATTAATGATCTCCAGTCTATATGTCTAGTAGTCCAAAAATGGTACCTTAGGCTGTGTTTGAATTGGGTGAAAACCGTTTCCAGAAATTATTTTCTGTAAAATCCACGTGTTTGGCTGTCACGGAAAATGATATTTTCCGGAAAATGACTTCCGGTTGACCAATATTTTCACCTTTGACCCGGAAATGATTTTCTCCCTCATTTTCACTTCAAATCATTTTCGGAAAAAAGAGAGAGAGAGAGAGAGCCCAGATCAGAGAGAGAGAGCCCAGATCGCGCCGCGCTGATCTCGCGAGCTCCAGTCCGACGACCGCGATCGACACTTCGCGAGATCGCGCCGTCAATCGCGATCTCCAGAAGCATCGATCGCGATCTCGCCTTCGCGAGATCGCGCCGGATCAAGATCGTGATCGACGGCGCGATCTCGCGAACATGAGATCGCGACGTTGATCGCGATCTCGCCTTCACGAGATCGCACCGGCGAGATCGCCATCTTGGATCGCGATCGTTGATGATTTTTTTCTGGGTTGTGGCTTGTGTTTTTCTGGATTTGTGTTTTCCTTCTTCTTTTCCAAACACCAGAAAATATTTTCCGGAAAATTTTTTGAAATGCAACCAAACACATGGAAACATTTTCCTTTTCCGGAAATTAGCATTTCCGGAAAATATGTATTTTCCGGAAAACGTTTTACAGCAACCAAACACAGCCTTAGTTACTTTGCATAGAAAGAAAGATAGAAATAAATGTACATTTATTAATTCAAATGATTCTTTTGATTTTTTATTTTTGGTTTAAATTTCTGACTACAGTTGTGCGTACAAGTTGACAAGAAAAAGAATTCATTATTCGTTCATTGTTTTATGTTATGATGGAAAAGCTACAAACTAGCCACATGTGATTGCTATTTTTTTATTATTATTATTAAATGTGCAATAAGGTAATTAAGCTGTATGATTTTGAAGAAGAGCACTGCTTAATCAAGTCCAAAATCAAAAACATAAAACGTATAACCAATGAAACCGAAATTAATTTTGAACCTACAAATGCATTGTGACTCGTGAGTATGCAAGATCTAAATTCTAGATAGTTTCGATTATTTTAATCCAACATCACACCCTAATTGAAATTCAGAATATATTGTAAAACAAGTTGTACCAAACTAGCACTAAATTAACATTTTAGATTTGGATTTACTATTAATTAGATCTTATTTAATAAATTTAATGTGTAAAAATACATTAAAAAATGACAATAATTTAAAATTTGACCAAAATTTAGTAAACTATATAAATATTTTGAAACTTATTATTGTGACGAGAATAGGAATTTAGATCAAATGTTTAAAAATATCAAAAATGAGTAGAATCTTAATATACTTAGTAATTATATACAACCATACCTATGAGATGATAGATTTTGATAAGAAAAGTATGAATTGCTCAAAGGAACCTAAATGACCTAATTAGAAATGTGACCCAATGAACATCATTATGCATTATATCTTTCAAAAACCGGCGTGATCAAAATATTGAACTTTCTGCATTCCAATCATCATAGTTTGCTAATTATTGAGCGCAACAAGTAGACATTTGCCCTAGAGTGTGCACATGGACACTTACGCACTACAACTTGAGATTGAAAATCAACAACTAGACATTTGCCCTAGAGCGTGCACATGGACACTTAAGCACTAAAACTTGAATTGAAAATCAACAGAACAATGTTAGAGGTGCCTAACTTTTTTACATGGACTCATACTAATACCATCATTTTATTATACATCAAAACATATCATCTCCACTGTTATAAAAGAAGCTGTGAAAAATTTTATATCCCTAGACTTATTGAAATTAAACCAAAAAAGAGTCATTGGATAGGATTTTTATATCCAAAATATTGCCCTTGCTAGATAATGAAATCCACTATCCACATTGCCATTAGGATATCATCACTTCACCTAATTCTTCTTACCTACAATTCTCCTGGAGTCTCAACTACAATTCCTGTATATGTAGAGCCTAAGATGCAATTTCTTCTTTGCTAAAGAAAGATCACTATAAGGAAATGGAATACTCTGTTGAAACTGTCGATGATAAAGCTACATATCAACTCAAACCATATTGAAGAAACCACCATGTATGCATATGGTCCATATTACAGCATTATTAGTCCCATAAAAATGATGAAAATGTTGAAACTTAACTGGCACTTGAAAGCTTAAAGGATTATAAATAGATTGGCACTATGTAGTTTCCGGCAGCACAGCAACTAACCTCCTAGCTCCATAATCATATTCTCATCCCAATTCCTTATGGAAAAAGCAATATCACCCCTGCGGCCTCCAACACATGGAAAGTTCATTACTGTTCTTAGCATTGATGGAGGTGGAATAAGGGGGATTATTCCAGGAATCATACTTAGCTTCCTTGAGTCTGAGTTACAGGTTACAATATTGTTATATACCAGCCAGTTGGCACATGTCATCTATGTGTATAAAGTTCAAATATTAGTTTTCAATCTAAAGTTCTTATTTAATAGAACAGAAACCAATCATTGGTAGCTTGCATAATTGCTTTTTCTTTTTTTTTCTTTTTTTTTTCCAAATAAAAAATGGGTTTGATTAGTAACTTTCATCCCAATATAGTCATTTACAAGACATGCGTGTAGATTAACTTCTAGAAGACCATTTGACAAGCTTGAGCTTTATAAAAATTGACTACAGTGGTACTACATATAAGTCATTCAAAATAGTAATGGCAATTAACATGACTATTTTTTTCACATGGTTTTTTTTACATTTTTTACCTTGTGGTGCAGAAAATTGATGGCCCCGAAGCTAGAATTGCAGATTATTTTGATGTGATCGCAGGGACAAGTACAGGAGGTCTTTTGACTACCATGCTAACTGCACCAAATGAAAACAAACGCCCCATGTATGCTGCCAAAGACATCAAGGCCTTCTATTTTGATAATGGACCTAAAATCTTTCCTCAAGATCGGTAACAATTGAGCCTCAATGTTTTTCATGCTATCACTATGTCTTATTCCATATTAAATGACACTATACTAATATGCTTAAGCAACAGTTCTCCATTTGCTCAAGCAACAAAATTGATCAAAGCCATAACAGGACCAAAATACGATGGAAAGTATCTTCATAGCCTTCTGAAGGAAAAACTAGGGAATACTCAATTACGCCACACACTGACCAATGTGGTAATCCCAACCTTTGACATCAAGCAACTCCAGCCAGCCATTTTCTCCAGCTATGAGGTTTTTAAATTAATCCAAGTTTTTAACTTTACCTGAAATTAATCCAGTCTAATGAGAAGGAATTAACACTTCACATAAACCAAAAAGAACTAACATATATTTGTATCCATGCCTTAATTAGGTGAAGAACCATGCACACTTTGATGCCTTACTTTCAGATATATGCATTGGAACCTCAGCTGCCCCAACATATTTCCCTGCCCATAATTTTGATACCAAAGACTCAACTGGAAGAGTGAGAAAATTCAATCTTATTGATGGTGGTGTAGCTGCTAATAATCCGGTAATAAGTTTAGTATACGTCGCTTTTTTATTCTCTCTGAAATCATACTCTCTTATCAATATCATTGTCTAATTCTCATATGATTCTGTAGGCTTTGATTGCCATTGGCGAAGTGACAAAAGAGATTAACCGGGGGAGTCCTAACTTCAGTTCCATAAAGACAGCAGATTATGGTCGATTTCTGGTTCTATCACTAGGAACTGGTTCAACAAAAGTTGAAGAGAAATACACTGCCAAAGAAGCAGCTCGGTAGGGTATATTCGGGTGGTTAACTAGTGGTCACTCTGCCCCATTGGTGAATGTGTTCACTCAAGCAAGTGCTGATATAGTGGACTTTCACCTTTCTGTTGTTTTTAAAGCTCTCGATAGTGAAAATAACTACCTCCGAATTCAGGTAATAATTAAATTTCAATGCTTAAGTCCAATGTGTGCAGATACTACTATACACAAGTTTTATTAAATTCAGTATTTCATTGATTGATTTTAACTGATGCCTTGAGTTCAAAAAGTGACAAATTAATACCACTAGTTTGGCAAATTAATATGAGAGTGACAAATTAGTTACCACTTGTTCTAAAAGTTTAAGTCTATGGAAAAAGACAACTTTAATCATTTAAAAATTATTTTAACATTGACATTTCAGGATGATACACTAAAGGGAGAAGTGTCTTCTGTTGATATTTCCACCAAGGAGAATATGGAAAATCTTGCAAAAGTTGCAGAAGGATTATTAAAGAAACCGATCTCGAGGGTGAACTTAGAGACGGGCAATCTGGAACCTTCTAAACATGAGACTAATGAGGAGGCTCTCATAAGGTGTAAGATTATTCAAATTTTTGTGAAGTAAAAAAAATCTGCATTGTTAATAATAACAATAGCTTTTATCTAAATAATGCAGGTTTGCAAAGCTACTCTCAAAAGAGAAGCACTGTCGCGAAACCTCATCACTGCAGAAATGAGATGCGAAA
Organism: Quercus lobata; assembly: GCF_001633185.2. Taxonomy (NCBI): domain Eukaryota; kingdom Viridiplantae; phylum Streptophyta; class Magnoliopsida; order Fagales; family Fagaceae; genus Quercus; species Quercus lobata. The sequence continues at coordinate 5,564,530 of NC_044905.1, read as the reverse complement.
CATAACTGATGCTAATCTAAGAACTGCAGAAATGATATAAAGTTAATGTAACATATTTCCATGGAACTTTGAACAGGCTTCCAGTGCAATGAAATGGAGCCTAGTCAGTAATTTGCTCGATTCCTCTTGTTAAAGTCTAAAAGACTGTGTATTAAACTATATAGAATAAAGTACAAAGGTCTGCCTTTTATATAGGTAGACAAGATACATTGTATAAGTAATATAAGTGTAGTGGAGACCTAGAATAATTGGCCTAAGCGCCTTGGGCTTATATTCTAACAGCCTCTCACAAATTCATTTGGGTGAGTGGGGACCAACTTGAATTTGGCAGCTAATGCACTAAAACATCTTGGTGGAGGAAGTTTGGTAAAGATATCAGCTAGTCTTGTGAGAGAGAGATTGAGCTTTAAGTTTTAATGTATTATTTATTATTGTTCTTGTTCTTGTTTTTAGTATTTATTCTAATTGGTGTTTTGTTTATCCTGAGTTGGATCTATAGCCATCCATGTGAATTGTATTGTCTTTGCTCTGGCAGCAAGCCTTCAGCCATGCATTAAAAAAATGTCTGGCCGCCGGGTATGGGCGCACTTACCCTTATCAAGAATGTTATTGTTAGTATTATCAGTTTGTGCAGCCAAAATTGGGTAATAGAAGACTCATCTTTCACAATTTACTTATTTGGCTTCCACATTTGTGCATTTTCCTAATATAAATTAAAAAAAAAAATTTAAAAAGCCAAGCTTTAAACCTTTAGTAATATATCATTACCACTGCGCACCTTTGATGCGGTGGTCACTCCAAAAATATAAGTGCTTTCAAGTTTCTAGGAAGAAACTTCACACACATATATACTTAAATTATGCTATAGTAAATTCTCTATCTTGTATAAAAATAAAAAAATAAAGTAATATATCATTTATTATATACCACCCGTGCACTTGCTTTTGTGATGTATGTTTTTTTTTTTTTTTTTTTTTTTTTAAATTTGATGGTCTTCTGTGATGTAGGTTGATGCATCTTTTTCAAATGTTGTCATCATGCTTATTCCTAATGTGATAAAGTCTAACAGGAAATATATTATCAATTTCCATACTTAATTTGTTCCCTTCTCTAAACATAAATTAATCTTCTTCCTACCTTGCTAGTAAACTGCAAATAATTGATTTAAAAATATTGCAGCAATACAAATATCAGTTAATACTAGATTGGAAATGCAGTAAGTCAAATACTGCCATAGAAAATTCTAAACAGGTGGTGCTAAATCTATGTTCCTGTCAAGAAAAAACTTAGTAAACTCTCAACATGAACTACTTACAGTTAGAATAAAGGCTAAATGATTTAATTCACCATTTTCCTATTAGTTTAAGCTCTAGAGGCAAGTCACATAATTTCATGCTGCAGTTCTTTCATTAATCTCTACTGTAATTTTTTTTTTCTTTCATTAATCTCTACTGAAGGTCCTAGAAATGATCAAGTTTTGAAAACAATGCATAAGGCCAATCGAATGACCAAGTTTTTACATTTCTTTTATGCAGCGCTTGAAATTGAATGGTACACATACGTTGAATTGTTGAATTCTAACAAGTACTCGGTTGCTAGAATTGCCTTTGCAAGTTATCCTCTGATAATGGATATAATATTCTTCACGTTTAAAATTCCATTTGCCCTTTCTTCACGTTTGTTTTAGCCAAAGAGAAAAGGAAGCATAACCTAGACAACGCTCTCAAAAGTTTGACTATGTCAACTAGAAAATTTTACCAAAACCAAGTACGTAGCTATAAGACTTACTACTTTTCCTTTTTGACAGAACAATCAAATCTTTTAAGAATGAATAACCATGCATGTCGGATTCGCAAAATGGTATAGATACATAGGGTCAATAATTCAACACAATTTGAAGACAAAATTCATAAGGCCAATAGAATTATCAAGTTTTTCACATTTCCTTTAAGCATTAGATGTAATTGAATTGTACACATTTGTTTAAATATTTAATTCTGACAAGTACCTCAAATGACTTTTCAATGATATGATAACCGGTTGGGTGTATACGTGTTATTGAAGTTCTAAATTGAATAATAATATTAATAATAAGTGGTTAATATAATATAATTGAACTCATAGCAGTTAAACCTTTTGAGTTAAGTGTGTCTTTATAAATTAAATACTCAAAAAGTCTCCTTAAAGTGTTTTATCTCCCCCAACATCACCATCATGTTGGGAAGATAATTCTTAGGAAAACTCCAATTCAGCCCAAGGTGTTTATCTCCCCAACATCATCATCATGTTGGGAAGATAATACTTGAGAAAACTCCAATGGAGTCCTTAATATGACATAGGAGCTCCACTATATTATATTAATTTCTCAACTTCACTTCTTTTTCTCTACATGAACATTCTACTCACACATATTTATCCAACACATCTTTTGGTTACTTGAGGCGCCGCCTTTTGCGAATCAAATTAACGTGTAAAAGGTAAAGACTTGTTATTCTTGAATGTTGCAACCATTGAATGTAGGAAAAGCAAAGCTTGAGAATAATAATAAATTTAATTTTAGCCACTAGGTAGGGATTAACTTGGGGGTAACCATTCATGAGCGCCTTTGTTAGGCCTGTTGCCTTTATGGTCTAACCAAACTCATGCTTACCTACAATTCTTTTGAAGTGGTCTCACCTACAATTCTCACTTACAGTGACCATAGCCTAAAGGTACAATTTTTGTGACAATGTAAGAGGCAATGCTTGTAATTCACCCGAACTTTCCAATCACTACATTGGTTTATGAATTTTCAGTATATATGTACGTAAACAATATCAGCAAAGGTACAAGTTATTGGTCAAATTTGAAACACTTTGATCCGATGACTTTCTTTTAAGGCTTATGGCCCAATCCAATGACGCGGTTGAATCTTTGGACAAGGAGATGTGAGGAGTATTATAAATACACAACTTCCATGAAAAGAAGACATATCAAGTCACATTATCCTCTCTTTTAAACTTCCTTAAAAGTTCATAGTTTTTCTAAAGCTCTTAAATCCTCTCTCTCTCTCTCTCTCTCTCTCTCTCTCTCTCTCTCTCCTTACCTGCATCTTTATCCCAATGGGCTCAATAAATGTACCCCTACAACCTCCAACTTATGGAAACCTAATCACTGTTCTCAGCATTGATGGTGGTGGAATAAGAGGGGTTATCCCAGGAACTATCCTTAGTTTTTTAGAATCTGAACTTCAGGTAGAAAAATATATTATTTATTAATCATACATGTTTCATGCCACAAACCTAAAGAAATTCAACACTTTTTTTCATTCACTAGTGAAGTTCTGCTTTGTTAAATCATTTATAAGGGTTCAATATGCAATCTTTCCAAGTACTTACTCTATATTTGCTTATGTATGGTGCAGAAACTGGATGGTGAAGATGCAAGAATAGCAGATTATTTTGATGTTATCTCAGGAACAAGCACAGGTGGTCTTGTCACTGCCATGCTAGCTGCTCCAGATGAAAATAACCGACCTGTCTTTGCTGCCAAGGATATCAAGGATTTCTACCTAAACCACTGCCCTCATATCTTCCCACAGAACAGGTAAAAATTAGAGTATGAGATATAAAAATATCAATAAAATCTATATATATATATATATATATATATATCTGTTTGATTATTGACTTGACCCCATTTGTTTTGGTTTTTAACATGATATTATTTTTCCCAAATTGCAGTTGTCCAGTACTTCCTCATCTTTCAAAGATTATCAAAGCTCTAGCTGGACCAAAGTATGATGGGAAATATCTGCATAACCTTGTTAAGGAAAAACTAGGACATACAAAATTGGAAAAGACATTGACTAATGTTGTTATTCCAACATTTGACATCAAAAGACTCCAGCCAACCATTTTTTCTAGCTATGAGGTTTGTCTTCTTCTCATTAAAATGGTTTTTTATATGGTTAATTACCCCAGTACTTTTTTTTTCCTTTAATTTCCACAATATATGTAGTGGTTCAGATTAACCCTGGATAAGAAAGTGACTGCAAATGATGGAGCTGAATTGTACTAACATTTACTTTGATTTGGTCATGAAAACAGGTAAAGAAAAACCCAAGCATGAATGCCTTACTCTCAGATATTTGCATAGCAACCTCAGCTGCCCCAACTTATCTTCCAACTTATTACTTTGAAACTGTAGACCCCGAGGGAAATGTGAGAGAATTCAACCTTACAGATGGTGGTGTTGCTGCTAATAATCCGGTATATGTCTTTTTCAAACCTCACATGACTCCTAATGATTATTATATATAATAAATTTCCTAATATTTTTTTATTATAAATCTGTTTAAAAAATAATAAATTTAATCATTTAATCGTTATTCTAGTATTACTAAATTGGTGCAATTTCAGGCTTTACTTGCCATTGGTGAAGTGACAAAGCAAATCATTCGAGGAAGTTCGGACTTCTTTCCAATAAAACCAATGGACTATGGAAGGTTTTTGGTGATATCATTAGGAACTGGCTCACAAAAAGCCGAAGGAAAATACAGGGCACACAAGGCAGCTAAGTGGGGCTTGCTGGATTGGTTAACAAGTGGTGGTTCCACCCCAATTATTGATGTATTTTCTCACGCAAGTGCAGACATGGTTGATGTCCACCTCTCTGTGGTTTTTCAAGCCCTTCATTCTGAGAAAAATTACTTGCGGATTCAGGTACATATATATCATTCAGAGCTTCCATACATTAGAAAATACTACAACTATTACCAATTTTATTACCCAAAAAAAAATTTGATAACTTACATGTCAATAAATGCAATTAATGACACATCAATAATGTAGTAATAAATAATTTTCTTAATTACTCTTTGGGTGAGACTAGGGGTTAGTACATATTTTATTACACAAATCCTGTAAATCGATGTTCATCAATTGAGTTCTTCTATGGGCACAACAAAAATTCACAACATTTTCTCAACAAGTTGAGGTATCAATTCATCATCAATCAATAAAATAAGGTTATACACAAATCCACTACAACTAAAAATAAACGTATCATAAGAATATTGTGAGATTTTTATTGTATATCAAGACTTTCTCATCATGAATTTAAAAAAAAAAATGATTTAAACATTTATTTATTATTTGTTGAAGTGACAATGATCACATTTATTATTACGACGTTAGTTTGAAAACATTTATGGTAAAATTAATAAAAAATTTGATATTTTTCTTACATTTTTTGTTTTGTATTTAAGAATTGACACATTGTTATACAAGTCTTATGTAATAAAATTCATGGTATAAAAGTCAAAAGTTCTTGTTCACTTAATTAACATAGACAAGTTTGAATCAAAACAATGCAGGACGATACCTTGGTTGGGACAGTAACTTCTGTGGACGTGGCCACAAAACAAAATATGGATGATCTTGTGAAAGTTGGTGAAGAGTTGCTAAAGAAACCAGTTGCTAGGGTGAACTTGGAGACAGGAGTTTATGAGGCTTCTAACCATGAAACTAATGAAGCTGCCCTCATAAGGTACTAAAAATAAATATATCAAACTGTTATTATATATATATTCTACAATTTCTTTAAAAAAAAAGTTTTGTTTTTAGTTTTCACATTAAGCTAATCCAAAAGCATATAATTAATGTTGTTGCAGGTTTGCAAAATTACTCTCTCAAGAAAGGCACCTTCGCCATGCAAAGTCCCCCGCCGGACATGCTCATGATCATCAAGCCACCAGTACTCACAAAACAAATGGTCTTAGTAGACTAAGCATATAATTTTTTTGCTAATGTTGTATTAAGGATTGAGATTATATCTAATGCATCAATATACTGGACATATTAAAATGTGGACACATGTTCATATTCTAATGTGTTTAGTGTATTAGTGTATTGGACATAAATCGTGTCTTTGTATTAAAGTATTGTAACATTGAGAATGGGACACAAAAATCCCACCTTTTTATTCTTTGGTAGTATTGGTCTAAATAAAATGTTAGGTAAGATAACTTGACACCGACACAATTTTTTTTTTTTTTTTTTTTTGTGGGTGATTTGTAATTGATAAATGAAAGCCAATTTAGCTTCCATGTATTCTTTTTGTTAATTCAAATGAATTTTTTTTAAATCTCGTTTCTTTAGTCAAATTTCTGAACACTATAGTCCTTGTTTTGTAGTTCTATATTTCTTGGCTCGTGCGTGCATGTAATTGTATGGGTTACGACTTACGAGGAAAGAGAAGAAGAGAGAGCTTTCAATAAATGGTAATATGATCAAATTTTCACAATTGCGTGACCAAGAAAATAAAACTCTAGTCCTTGATTTCACCATTAGTGGTTGGAAATTGAAATAATCAACAATGACTTTAGTGTTGATTCAATACCAGGAAAGTGATTTACTTAATATATTAATCAACCTTTTAATAATATCACCAAATCCAGATATTTCCAAAACTAGTTGAATTTATGTAAGCGTGCTGTCAGCTTTGAAAAGCTGCTTCTACTTTGTGGTTTGTAGTGAGCGTTATCAATAACCATTAATTATACATTCAATTTTTTGTTGTGAGAGCATTATCCATACCCATTGTACATTCAATTTTTTGTTGTGAGAGCGTTATCCATACCCATTGTACATTCAATTTTGTGTACGAACATATATGGGCCATGAAATATTGAGAGAACTGTATGTAAACAGCATTCAGAAGAGGAAAAAAAAAACTGTATGTAAACAGCACTCATTAGCCAACAATAACAATCAATGCTGAGCTACATAATAATCCCGCCGGATAAGGTAATCAAGTGCATCAATTGACTTTGTTTAACATTGTCAAATAAATACACCATTAAAGAATAAAATGCGCATGAGTTTACAATAATGGCCATGTTAACGATGTATTTAGGCCAATTGTTAATGGGTCATATTAACATATGCTCTTAGGACAATTGTTAATAAATTATAATGAAAAAGTTTTGACACCACTTTTATAGAAAATATAAAAAGTTGTCAACAACATATATTATTATTTTATTATTTTCCGAATAAAATGTTTCTAAAAATAATTCATAAACCAATGCTTTAACCAATGCCCTTAGAGCATTAGTTAACAATTCATATTGTTAATAAACCATATTAAGAAAGTTTTGACATCATTTTTATTGGAAATATAAAAAGTTATCAATAAAATTAATTATTTTATTATTCTCATAAAATAGTTCCTAAACCAATACCTTATGGCATTTTTTAACATTTCCATATAATCAAAGTGGGGGCATTACACTAGTGGAAGGTTTTTTTTTTTTTTTTTAAAAAAAAAATTGTCAACCGAAATTAGTGTGCATTTGGGAATAAGTTGAATTAGTGGAGATAAGCTAAATTTTTTAGCTTATCTCCACTTTTAACTTATTTTTGCTACTATTCATGGGTCCTACTATACTTTTTGATACTATTAATAGGTCCCACTGTACTATTTAGCTTAATTTTTAACTTTTTTTTTACAGTTTCAACAAAAAATTTTCAATTTCAACTAAATAAACTTATTCAAACACTAAATGTGGTAAATGTTGATTTTTCTATGTGATGAATAAATAACCTTTTAGCTTTACCTCACTTATGGCATAGACTATGCAAATCAGCTACTAGAAACTACATGATACATAAAAACTATGCAAATTAGCTACCAGAAACTACATGACACCCAAATGAATGCAAATTCCTTCCTTAATCCTACTTCATAGTATATAATATAAAATATATATATATATATATATATATATATATGTGTGTGTGTGTATATTAATCCTTTTTAAAAAAAATTTTATTATCCTCAACACAATTTTTTAAATTTTCAACAAAAGTAAGGTCTTGCAATAACATTATACTCATTGCTTGAGTAGGATAGTTTTATATATATATATATATATATATATATATATCTCAAAAGTAAGGGAAAAGTATTCGATACTCCTGAAATACAATGACGTGATGCTCATTCTTCTTAAAGTTCCTAATAATTACTCAAGAGTAAGGGCATACTCTCTTTACTTAGAGTATATTATACAATTTTTTTCTCATTTTTAGATATTTTGTCATCTCTAATGTAAAATTATCAATTGTCTTAAAAGCTTAATTTATTTCAATTGTATATTTAATTATAAGATTTTAATACCTATTTTTTTGGTGGTCAAAGAGTATATTTTCTTGGTGGTTAATGAATACTTTTCTTGGACAAAACAAAAATACTATGATAAAGTCAAATTAGAATTTTAGACACTATCTTACATACCAAATCTCCATATTACCTTATCAACTCCATATAATAAATCACAAGACTCACAAACAAAGCTAACCTCTACAACACGACAACACACACCACATTGCCATGCTTATCTATTCATCATAGATATATGGCATGTTTGGAAGTTTAGAGAGGGAGGAGAGTAGAGGGGAATGATTCCCCTCAACCTTGTTTGGATGTTTTTAAAATTAGTAAGGGGGAAGGGAGTAATTAGCCCTTCCCCTTATTTGGATGTTTTAAAAATTAGGATGGAGATGAGAGGAAATGATTAAAATAGACAAATTTACCCCTATTTGATAATGGACTTGCAACATTGGTCTATTATTAATTTAGAAATGGTAAATTGAGAAATTTATCTAGTCAATAATTTATTTACTCGACTCTCCCTCCAAACTCCTCCCCCTCCTTCCTTAAAAAACTTCTAAACAAAGTAATTGAATTACTCTCCCTCCCTCTACTCTACTCCCCCTTTTTATTAACTTCCAAACAGGCCAATAAAGTCCATCTTCTTATTGAGCCCCATCCATCAACATCATGAATGTTACCGGACTTAGAAAAATCAATTACCAAGGTTTTGTAAAGTTTTAAAAGGAAAACGACAGTCAAAGATCTTAATTATATTTATTTTTTTAGAGAAAAAATCTTAATTATGTTTGTGGATGGCGTTTCAGAATTTTTTTTTTTTTTTTAAAAGATTGGTGAAGGAGAGAAAAAAAAAATTAAGTCATGTTTGAAATTGAAAAGTTTTTTTTTTTTAAGGAAAAATAAAAAGATTGATGATATATATGCCATAAAATAAAACAAAATGTAAGCATTAACATATATAAGAACATGTGAGTACTTGTTGCTACTCCACTTGACATGAATAGGGCTATAAACGAGCCGAGATTTGTCGAGTAGTGAATGTTCAAACTCGACTAGACAACAAAAGTAGAATGTTCAAGTTTGGCTTGAGCTTGATACGAGCCTACAAATAATATTCAAACTTGAGCTTGTTATAAAGTATAAAAGCTTGAGCTCCGCTTGGTTTGGCTTGGTTCATTAGTCAAAACCAAGCTCGAGCTCTATATCAAGCCCAAACTCAAGCTCGATATCATGTTTTTGAGCTTGAGATCCTACACAAATATATTATCAAACCTACATCAAGTTTATTATCCAACCTATTTTGTTTGGATGAGTGGTCTCAACTTATAATTAATTAAAATTTTAAAAATATATGAATTCATATGTCAAGCTCATATCAATTTTATTACCAAACTCATAAATAAGGCTAGGCTCAACTTGTTTTGTTACTTTTGTATCAAGTCTTAGTGATCACGAGCTTGTTCATGAACAATACTTTTTACTCAGGCTCGACTCGTTTATTAAGCAATCCTAAAACTAAAGCTTAAGCCTGATTTGTTTATAAACAAACAATCATGAAGAGCTTTTTATTGAACCAAGTCCGAACTGTTTATGAACGGCTTAATTCATTTACAGCTCTAGACATGAATATGATTGATAAGAACACTAAAAAAGTCTAAAACTATACATTTTAAGAATCATAAAGATTAATATAATTCATACCATTAAAAAAAAAAATTGGTGACTTTTTTAATGCAAGATGCCAAGAGTACTGATCCTTTCATATGAGACAATTTTCAATTCCTCTGCCTAATAAATAATTCTTTTGGTGAAAGGGAAAAGTTTTTGCCCCGTGCGGAAATAACTCACCCTATGGGACCTCCGGGAAGACGTGTGTGATGATTTTTCAAGCAACAATTTAATATGGTTTTAGATTTTTAGAATAATTAGGACTTTTTTAGAATTTTTTCTAGAATCAAGATTTAAGATTGTTATCATTGATAGAAAATCAAACAAAATAGCATGAGTTATTTTATGGGTTGTGTTAACGGGCATAACAAAATAGCATGAGTTATTTTATGGGTTGTGTTAACGGGCATTGTAAGGTGCCCGTTAACAAGAATATTTTTGTATTTTTTTTGACAAAATTTTTTGTCACTATTCACCTTAATGTCGAATTTTTAGCTTTTTAAGTACCTATGGTGTTCTTTTTGACTTTTTTGGACCAGTTTCTTTTGTCTTTTTTTTGCCTTAACAGGCACCGAACCTGTGTTTGTTAACAAATTCCTTATTTTATTTGTGATGGAACAGAGACTTATTTGATGGAATAGTATGGTGTACCTTCTTATCCACAAAAAAAAAAAAAAAGGTATGGTGTACCTTCTTTCATAAAAAAAAAAAAAAAAAGACTATTGGATTTTTTTTAATAGTACCGTGGCTGCTGCAGTTCAAATCAACCCCTCACTTGGCTAAAAGCCTAAAATTATATAAAAATTTTTTTTTTCACCTTCAAAATAAAATTTTTAACGTTCTAATCCTAAATTTTGTTTACTCCCCCATTGAAATAAATTTGAATATAATTATTTTAGTGTTATTTTCACAATAATTTTATAATAAAAGTTAAGTGACAAGTTTTAACTGATTTTTATCTAAACTTATAAATAACATCACTTTTTTATACATCTTTAACAACTTGTTGTCTAAATTTTTCTGTGAAAGTATTATGTAAGTAGCTAGTTGTACTCTTAAAACTTCTACTTCATTTTTAAAAATGAATAAATAAATCTTTGCTCTGAACTCTAACTTATTTTATCATTGACTGCAAAATGAAGTTGTTTTTTCTGCAATTTTCTTCTTTATTAATAAAAAATTATACAACTTTTAACACATAAAAATTACAACACAGACCCTTAGAAAAAAAAAAATCCCGAGCGGCCGCTGATAGTATATATGAGACTTGAACAGTTGTACTCTTCTCTCCTCTTCACCAATCTTTTTTTTTTTTTTTTTTTTAGGGTGTGGTGGCAGAAATGAGCAAGAGACTTGTCTTTGACTTGAAAAAAAACATGATTTCTACCAGTCAACATAGATAGTGTTATTAACTTTGACTTGAAAAAAAAAAACATGATTTCTACCGGTCAACATAGATAGTGATTGATACCAATTATTCTTTTATTTTTTATATATGACTAGTTTGTGATTTTCTTTTATTTATGGGTATTTATTTCTTTTCACCCAGGAGGCAGGGGCCTATTAAATATGTGGACTTTTCAATGACAGGGAGCAGCAGTATAAAAATTCACAGGTTAAAATTCAGGAATAGAGTTTGATTCTCCTTTGATATAATATCCTTTGCATTGTTGCAATCAAATTGAACTTATTAAAGATTTCCAATTAAAACAACATCTAGAATTTCTTATTGATTGTACTATGATTTTGTTGCGCAACATTTTTTACACCTAAATGGAAATAAATAACTTATTCTTTAGACTCAATTTATTTATTTATTATTTTTAAGAATACTTCTATAACCAAGATCAGAGGCATCAATTTCAACAATTTACCACTAGTGTCTTTAGATTGAACTATTATTTGATGCCAAGTGTCCTTAGATGTTTAATGCATTCCACTTGCATGCTAAGTGTCATTCCATTTTGCTTTGTATCAATTATAATTACACTCAAATTCATGCCTAAACTTAGAAAATGTTAAAAAAAAATCAATTTGAATTTATTATATTTCTATGTAATATAATGAATGTATACAATATATTATTTATTTAAACAAAAAAGTTCCATAGATACACATACAATTGTAGTTATTTCTAATAATTACATTTGTGGATATACAAGAATTATTAGCTAGTAAATGTATATGTTTGAGAAGTAATTATTAAGAACTCTCATATTATATATGGTGATAAGGTGCTCTTTCAACTCACTCATATTCATAGTGAGTCTCATTAATTAAATTTATTGCGAGTCCACTATATATGCAAGAGAATGGAGCATCATGTTACCATATTCTATACGTACTTAATAATTTTTCATATTTGATGGATTGAGACTAATTTAGTTTAGACTCCCTGTACATGTGGGATGGGCTTATAATAAGATGTTAAAATTTGCTTGGGACAGGATCTCTTTAAATTTTCTTTTACCAAATGGGAAATTTTACGGGATCGTTGGGTTTTTAGTTTTAATGCCCTATCATGACCCAAAAAAAAACCCCAAGTCCCTATATTTGGGCCTAGATCTGCAATGAAAGAATTTAAAACTGGCCTAGCCCAGATATCCCTATCGGCTGAAACACAAAACATAAGCCCATTTATTTTCAGTATGGGCCATAAGAAAGAAAACTCAGAAGAGAGAGAGAGAGAAACACACCCTGTATGTCAGGTATGGAGAGATTGCAGCGAATGTTCGCCGGCGCCGGTGGTGGTTTGGGCCATCCGCCACCAAATTCGCCGACTCTAGATTCGTCGGAGCAAATCTTTATCTCTTCCCTCGCTCTCCTCAAAATGCTCAAACACGGTACTCCTCTCTCTGTCTCTCTCTGTCTCTCTCTCTAGCTCTCTGTATATATTGAAGACTCTAATCTTAAACCCTAATTGTTTGGTTATTCTGGTTTTTTCTTTTCAATTTTAGGGTTTTGAGCTAGGTTTAGCTTTTTGTGTGTGTTTGTTTCAATTTTTAGGGTTTTGTATCTGATGAGTACCAAAATTGTTAATAATTATGTATTATTGTGAGTTATATAGGGAGAGCTCTCCCTATATATATATATATATAAATATATATATATATATATATATATATTTTTTTTTTTACTTATCAAAAAAAAATATAGGGAGAGCTGGGGTTCCCATGGAGGTTATGGGATTGATGCTTGGGGAGTTTGTGGATGAGTACACTGTTCGTGTTGTCGATGGTTTGCGATGCCGCAGAGTGGTACGGGCGTTAGTGTTGAAGCTGTCGATCACGTATTCCAGACTAACATGCTCGATATGCTTAAACAGACTGGACGGTAATTCGTGTTTCTATTTTTGTATATGTTAGATTTGATTGTTATGTTATTGCTTGCTATTAGTGGAATGTGAAATCCTAATCTTGCTTGGTAGATTTGTAGGTTATGGGTGTTTTGGGTTTTGCTTATTCTTTTTAAATTGCAATTTGGGAGAATGTAGCTGAATTTTGTTCAATTGGGCACTGGATTTATGAAGGATTTAAAGGTTAGACGATGGTTAAAAGAATTGCAATTGCATGAAACCATTGTTCAAAATTAATTAAGAACCATTAAAATTTAATGGCTTTATGTAGAAACATGAAATTTATGAAACTTCTATTTCCATAATTAGAATTTGTGGCTGTGGATTGGTGGGGTTTTAAAATACACTTTTTTTTTTTTTTTAATTTTATTTTTATGATGGTCTTCTGTGATGCATGTTGATGTGTCTTTTTCAAATGTTGTTATCATGCTTATTCCTAATGTGATAAGGTCTAACAGGAAAGATATTATCAATTTTCATACTTAATTTGTTCCCTTCTCAAATCGATTTAATCTTCATACTTAATCTTCTTCCTACCTTGCTAGTAAACTGCAGATAATTGATTTAAAATATTGCAGCAATACAAATATCAGTTAATACTAGATTGGAAATGCAGTAAGTCAAATACTGCCATAGAAAATTCTAAACAGGTTGTGCTAAATCTATGTTCCTGTCAAGAAAAAACTTAGTAAACTCTCAACATGAACTACTTACGGTTAGAATAATGGCTAAATTATTTAATTCACCATTTTCCTATTAGTTTAAGCTCTAGAGACAAGTCACATAATTTCATGCTGCAGTTCTTTCATTAATCTCTACTGTAATTTTTTTTTTTTTTCCTTTCATTAATCTCTACTGAAGGTCCTAGAAATGATCAAGTTTTGAAAACAATGCATAAGGCCAATAGAACGACCAAGTTTTTACATTTCTTTTATGCAGCGCTTGAAATTGAATGGTACACATATGTTGAATTGTTGAATTCTAACAAGTACTCAGTTACTAGAATTGCCTTTGCAAGTTATCCTCTGATAATGGATATAATATTCTTCACATTTAAAATTCCATTTGCCCTTTCTTCACATTTGTTTTAGCCAAAGAGAAAAGGAAGCATAACCTAGACAACTCTCTCAAAAGTTTGACTATGTCAACTGGGAAATTTACCAAAACTAAGTATCGTAGCTATAAGACTGACTTCTTTTCCTTTTTGACAGAACAATGAAATCTTTTAAGAATTAATAACCATGCATGTTGGATTTGCAAAATGGTATAGATACATAGGGTCAATAATTCAACCTGATTTGAAGACAAAATGCATAAGGCCAATAGAATTATTAAGTTTTTCACATTTCCTTTAAGCATTAGATGCAATTGAATTGTACACATTTGTTTGAATTAGGCCTGTCCACGGGTTGGGTTTGTGTCCAACCCGGAACCGACTCGACCGGATCGGATGGTGAAAATTTGCAACCCGCCACCAACCGAAGTGGTTGATCAGATTGGACAGGTCGGAGCTTTCATAGATGTCTTGTGGATCGGTCGGGGTTGATTATTTGGAAAACGGCTAGAATTCGGCCAAGAAAAGATGAAAAACGGCAGAAATCCGACGAGAAAATTTTGAAAAACGGTAGAAATCCAGCCAGATTTCGCCAGATCCAGCAAGGTCTTGGCTAGATCTAGCAAAATCTCGCTGGATCTAGCTTAAATCTTCCCAAAAAAGACTCAAAACTCACCGGATCTACACCTTCTAGCCGGAAAAATGATGTGTCGGTTGGATCGGGTTTCTCAGATTTGAGAGGAGGAGATCCGATCTCTGACCCGTTGATCTCGGATTTTGGAGAATGAAATCCGTCACCGACTGTTGGAGCAGTCGGTTCGGTCGGCAGTAGCGGGTGGGTCGATTCCGGCGGGTCCTTGGACAGCCCTAGTTTGAATATTGAACTCTGACAAGTACCCCAAATGACTTTTCAATGATATGATCAACGGTTGGGTGTATACGCGTTATTGAAATCCTAAATTGAATGATGATAATAATAATAATAATAATGAGTGGTTAATATAACATAGTTGAACTCATAGTTAGACCTTTTGAGTCAAGTGTCTCTATAAATTAACTACTCAAGAAGTCTCCTTACAATGTTTTGTCTCCCCAACATCACCATCATGTCGGGAAGATAATACTTAGGAAAACTCCATTTGAGTCCAAGGTGTTTGTCTTCCTAACATCATCATCATGTTGGGAAGATAATACTATTGGGAAAACTACAATTGAGTCCTTAATATGACATAGGAGCTCTACTATATTATATTAATTTCTCAACTTCCTTTCTTTTTCTCTATATGAACATTCTACTCACATGTATATTAATTTCTTAGCTCTCTTTTTCTCTGTAATTAATGCTTTTTTGTTTTTCTTTTTGTTTCTTTTCATTTTTGTACTTTGTTTTGCTGGTGTTTTTTTTTTTGGCATCTAGCAGTTTTTTGAATATATTTTTCTTACCTATCAAAAAAAAATATATATATATATATCCAACACATCTTTTGGTTACTTGAGGCGCCGCCTTGTGCGAATCAAATTAACATGTAAAATGCAAAGTTTGAATCTTGTGTGAATCAAATTAACATGTAAAATGCAAAGTTTGATTCTTTTGTTATTCTTGAATGTTGCAGCCATTGTACATTGCAAAAGCAAAGCTTGAGAATAATACTAAATTTAATTTTAGCCACTGGGTAGGGATTAACTTGGGGGTAGCCATTCATGAGCGCCTTTGTTAGGCCTGTTGCCTAATCAGACCCATATTGCGTTTATGGTCTAACCAAACTCATTCTTACCTACAATTCCTTTGAAGTGTTCACCCCTACAATTCTCACTTACAGTGACCATAGCCTAAAGGGACAATTTTTGTGACAAAGTAAGAGGCAATGCTTATAATTCACACGAACTTTCCAATCACTACATTGGTTTATGAATTTTCAGTATATATGTATGTAAACAATATCAGAAAAGGTACAAGTTATCGGTCAAATTTGATGCACTTTGATCCGATGACTTTCTTTTAAGGCTTATGACCCAATCCCATGACGCGGTTGAATCTTTGGACAAGGAGATGACTGAGGAGTACTATAAATACACACACTTCCATGAAAAGAAGACATTTCAAATCACATAATCCTCTCTTTTTAACTTCCTTAAAAGTTCATAGTTTCTCTAAAGCTCTTAAATCCTTTCTATCTCTCTCTCTCTCTCCTTACCTGCATCTTTATCCCAATGGGCTCAACAAATGTACCCCTACAACCTCCAACTTATGGAAACCTAATCACTGTTCTCAGCATTGATGGTGGTGGAATAAGAGGGGTTATCCCAGGATCTATCCTTAGTTTTTTAGAATCTGAACTTCAGGTAGAATAATATATTATATATTAATCATACATGTTTCATGCCACAAACTTAAAGAAATTCAACACTTTTTTTCATTCACTAGTGAAGTTCTGCGTTGTTAAATCATTTATAAGGGTTCAACATGCAATCTTTCCAAGTACTTACTCTATATTTGCTTATGTATGGTGCAGAAACTGGATGGTGAAGTTGCAAGAATAGCAGATTATTTTGATGTTATCTCAGGAACAAGCACAGGTGGTCTTGTCACCACCATGCTAGCTGCTCGAGATGAAAATAACCGACCTGTCTTTGCTGCCAAGGATATCAAGGATATATACCTAAACCAGTGCCCTCGTATCTTCCTACCGAATTAGAGTATAAGATATAAAAATATCATTAACATATATATATATATATATATATATCTATATATATCTGTTTGATTATTGACTTGACCCCATTTGTTTTGGTTTTTAACATGATATTATTTTTTCCAAATTGCAGTTGTCCAGTACTTCCTTATCTTACAAAGATTATCAAAGCTCTAGCTGGACCAAAGTATGATGGGAAATATCTGCATAACCTTAAGGAAAAACTAGGACATACAAAATTGGAAAAGACATTGACTAATGTTGTTATTCCAACATTTGACATCAAAAGACTCCAGTCAACCATTTTTTCTAGCCATGAGGTTTGTCTTCTTCTCATTAAGATAGCTTTTTAATTGGTTAATTACCCCGGTACTTTAACCCAGTACTTTTTTTTTTCCTTTAATTTCCACAATATATGTAGTGGTTCAGATTAACCCTGGATAAGAAAGTGACTGCAAATGATGGGGCTGAATTGTACTAACATTTACTTTGATTTGGTCATGAAAACAGGTAAAGAACAACCCAAGCATGAATGCCTTACACTCAGATATTTGCATAGCAACCTCAGCTGCCCCAACTTATCTTCCAACTTATTACTTTGAAACTGTAGACCCCGAGGGAAATGTGAGAGAATTTAACCTTACAGATGGTGGTGTTTCTGCTAATAATCCGGTATATGTCTTTTTCAAACTTCACATGACTCCTAATGATTATTATATATAATAAATTTCCTAATATTTTTTTATTATAAAAATGTTTAAAAAATAATAAATTTAATTATTTAACCATTATTTTAGTATTACTAAATTGGTGCAAAAACGCTTCTATAGTGTTTTTCCTGTAGTCGCAAGTTTTAATTGCAGCTATAGGTTGAACAATTTTTTTTTTTTTTTTTTTTTTTTTTTTTTTTTTTTTGATAAAGGGCCTATAGCCTGCCTACAGCAGTGTTTCAGTAAAATTCGGCTTAAACCATGTCTATAGCTGCATTTCTTTAAACTCGGCTACAGGTTTGGTATTAAAAAAAAATAAAAAAAAATAAAAAAATAAAAAAAACCTCAGATTATTCTCTCTCTAATCTGGTCTCTCACTCTCCCTTTGACTCCAAACCCTCACCGCCGATCCCCCCCTCTACCACCGATCCTCCTCACCATGGCCGAAGCCTTTCACATCTCAGCCTCAACTTCTCTCTAAAACCAAAACCTATAAACTCTCCCACTCTAGATCGGTCTCACCCTCTCTTCGATCTAAATGACGCACAGCCTCCTAGCTCCGTCGTGAAGCCCAGCCGCCACCACCACGATGGTGGTTCCCAATCTCTCATCACTTCACGGATCTGCCAAGAACCGTGGCAGATCCAGTTCCAGTTTCAGTTCCAGGACCAGGTCGTTAAAATTATTGGGTTGATTTCAATCCAACCGTTTTTGGGCAGAGAGGAGAGAACAGATTCGGAGATTTGGTTGCAGAAAAGTCCAATCGTTTCGTTGGAACGAACTGATTGGCCTTGGAAGGTGTTTTTGCCTCAAGGGTCGGATAAGGATCATGAGGCAGTCAATGTGAGTGGGCCCAACGCGGTTGATATTTTGGGTTTGGAGTATCCGGAAACAGTTGTGTTTGTTGGGGGATTTGACCCATTACAGGATTGGCAGAGGAGTTACTATGAGTGGTTGAAGAAATCTGGGAAACAGGCTCCCTTAATTGAGTATCCAGACATGATGCATGCGTTTTATGTGTTTCTGGAATTGCCTCAGTCGTCTCAGTTGATAGCACAGGTCAAGGATTTCATTTCCTATAAATGCAAAACTTCCAATTCTTATTAACTTTATTCCATGCGTCTTATGGAGTTTATGCTTTTCATGTAACATAAAGTAAATTTATATGCACCCATTTCAATACTGATGGCCATTCTACTTTGGTATCCATTATAAATCTTCTTTTGAGGAATAATAATATTACTACTAAATCTTTTTTTTTTTTTTTGATGTTTTAATAGGGTTGAAAAAAAAAATGATAATTGTAATTGAAAAAAGCTTTTCCTTAATTCCTAGATATTACCGGTTTGATAGTTTTGTTTCTCTTATTGTGTTCTTTTCTCTCCACAGATACTAAATAGTAAATATATGCCCATATAAGCCTGTGTTTTCTCATTTAGACCACTGTACTAATTTGCTGCAGAAGATAACAATAAAGAGACTGAGCTACAATTCTCATATGATGAGGAGACACTAGTTAATTAATATAGTCCAAACCGGAAATTTAAACTGTTTTTGCTTCCTTTTTATTATAAATAAAATGAATACTGGACCACTAGTCTCTAGTTGAAAGGTCGGGCACATACAGTTTCATTTCATTAAACTTGGTATTAATGCTTCAGCTTTTATATAACACTTTTTGGCTTAATCATTTGATCCTCAAGTTTTTGTTTTTGTTTTCTTCTCCCTTTTGACATTTTGTCATATGAATCTCATTTATGCAAATTTCATTTACATAATTTCTTTTGTAATCTAAATGATTATATAATTGGAGTTAAACCACAAACTCGGGGGTACCTTTTGCAGCCAGCCTCCCCTCCTGAGTGCTATGGTTCATGCCATATACAGCAGGACTAGTGATATGCAATTGGTTAGAAAATCTCTCCCTGCACTTCTCAAAGAGTATCACTTTTGGAATTCAGGTACCATAATATATATTTTCTTTGATTTTAAGTGGAATTATGTTTACATTTCTTCCTAGCTTCATTTTTTGTGGCTTGAACTTTTTAACTATTTCCTTTTCTGCTGTTGTAGGAATACATAAGGTGACCATTCAAGATGCTCAATCTTGCAACCACACCTTGAATCGGTATTATGCAATGTGGAACAAACCCAGGCCTGAATCTTCAACAATTGTATGTCCTTCTATCTAGCTTCATGCCTTAGCATAAGATCTTTTGTATATATAAATGGTGGATAACATTTAGAGGTGTAATATTTAACCAATTTTTATCTCGCAGGACACAAAATCTGCTTCCAACATCTCAAATTTCTATGAAAAATAGTATGAATGTGATAATTATGAAAAATAGTTTCTGTCTTCCATTCTCCTGTCAGGAAAAAAATGAGTCTTGGTTCAAACTATGAGAGCACCTTTGCAAAGCCATTGCACAAGATATCCACACTGATGTTGATCTGGTGGATTCAATTTATGGTTTATTTGATGCAAGGGAAAAAGTGTCAAAAACTGTTTTAAGTAATCAATCTATTATAACGCCTTTAATTCATGCAAAATAGACAGAAAACTAATCTTAATAACAATCATTAATACGCCATCTGCAATTCTGAAGGATATTCAATTCATAAAATGCCTTTTCTTGAATATGCGTGGATAACTAGCAAACATTTGGGATTGAATTTTATCATAAAATTTCTTCTTTAATAACATTCTAGTTATGGCATACCTTAATGGCATTGGAGTATAAATTATTAGACAAGTTTATTGTTCTGTGCTGCTTAAGCTGAAATCTTGTTCTTTTGAATTGAAAAGCAAAATTTTATTTTGTTTATCATCAATATTCTATTTTGATGTTTGAATTATTCTACCTTTTGTTGCTCATGCCTTCCTTACCAATGAATTTATTTTTTCAAATCTGTTTCTTGAAATATCCAAAATTGTTTAGTAAAGTGTGATGTTATATTACAAGTTTTTATTTTTCATTTAAAGGTTTATTTATTTGATGTGATTCACTGAAACCTATTAAGTCATGTAGCAGGACGGTTCATTACTTCAGCGTATAGGTTGATTCTTCATCTTTCTAAAGATTTTATTTTTTATTTTTTAAATTTTCATATTTGCTCCATTATTATACTTTGTTATATTATGCTGCAATTAAGTTTTGAAATTTTGATTAATTTTTCATTTTTATTTTTGATTGTAATAATGGAATGGGAAATTTTTTGATGATGTACGAGTAAGTGAATTATGTACTGAAGTATGAGTACACTATTTGGTCAGATTGACTTTTCCCTAATCAGATATCTTAAAAATGCATTCCACTTAAATGCAATAGAAACAAAAGGGTCATCCTGTACGTCGAAGTGTCCCTTGTGACTTACTTTCAAAGGTTAATTGCCATTTCATTATAGGCTTTTAGTGATTTGGTTCACTTTTACTATTCCTCTTTTTTTTTTTAATGGGAAAATACACTATTTTATTCATATTTAGAAATGGAAAGTACATCATGCATTATGGTAAACAATACAAATTCAACAGCCAAGAAGGGGGTGCTTTGAAATACGAGAAAAAGGTGGCGAGACATTCATCAGTCTTCGGGTAAACAATACAAATTTATTTGTTTGTGTTTTTTTTTCCATTGTGTTGACCTTTAGATGCATTATGCATGTCAAATCTGGTTTTCCTCAGTATGTTGTTCTTATGATGGCTGTTGATGTAATTAGCTTGAATTTTCTGCCCCTTGGAAATTGAATGGGTTTTTTGTATTCTACATACCATTAATTGCGATAATGAATTACAGTTTTGTTGTTGAAAAGGCTGCTAGGAATTGTCTCATGAGAATATTAGGTGACATGAGTATAGGGAATTAGCCGCGTGATTGGGCAATAGGTGATCATGTGATTGGGCAAGGGAAAGAAAAAGGAAAAACAAAACAGAACAGAATAGAACAAAACCTATGGCTGTAGCTGCAGCGGCGTTTTTTTTGTCTATAGCTGCGTTTTTAAAAACGCAGCTACATTTTTTGTAGTGATATCTATGATTTTCCCTTTAAAAAATTGTGCTGCATGGATTTTGAAACCTTATTATTAAATATTGTTCACTAGTCGTCTAGTTCCTTAATTTGAAGTGCATGAAAGAGTCTGAGGAGCTTCTTTTGAAATAAAAAACTATGGTGAACAAACCTAATGATTTGTTTTATAAGTGAATATAAAGAGAATGATTTGGACTTTATTATTTAGTTTCAATGACTTGAATATAGAGTATGAAATTATTATATAATTTTTTTTTTTTTTTGGTTGATATTTATGAAGAGAATTTCCCTTTGTTAATACGTGCATTTGAAGTGAATATGTAAAGATGTCATTTCAAATCAATATTATCACGTGTGTTTTTGCTCAAGCAAAATTTTCAAAGCTCACATCATCATGTGTTGTTAAATTTATATTAAGCAATTTATGATTACAATTGTTTTTTAGATCCCTTAAATGTAAATCCTCAAATTGAAATGCAACCTAAGAGAAAATTCTAACTTCATGGAGGTGAAAAATTTCCCTTGTTTGGATGCTCGATTGTCCGACATATGCATCAATACTTCGGCAGCTCCAACTTATCTTTCTGCCTACCAATTCAAGAACCAAGATAATGATCAAGGGAATGTTCGGAAATTCAATTTTATAGATGGTGGTGTTGCTGCAAACAATCCGATATATAATCATTTAGAGAGAGTTAATTTTAAATTGCATATTTGATGCTCAACTTTTGACATTTATCTATTGAATTGAATTCATGAAATTGATTACACTCTAAAACTGTGGAGCTTATGATATGGCATGAATTACGTTTGCCATATTGCATTTTTCATCCATCAAATGATGATAATTTTTTTTTTTTTTTTAAATATTGAAAGTAGAGGGATTTAAATGAAACATTTTAAAGCATATAGATGATTTTGTAAAGAAAAGATCAAAAGTTGAGAACAAAATATGCAATTTATTCTAAAGTTAAAAGTTTCAACACAAGAAAGCCTAATCTTTATAGTGTTTTTCTTTTCTTTTTGGCATCATGGTCTAGACATTAGTAGCCATAAACCAAGTGACTAAACAGGTCTTCAAAGAAAATCCTGATTTCTTCCCAATTAAACCCATGGACTATGGCCGCTTTCTAGTAATTTCAGTAGGCACCGGCTCACCCAAGACAGCACAAAAATACAATGCTAAAAAGGCAGCCAGGTGGGGCACTCTGGGTTGGTTACATTATGGTGGTTCTGTTCCACTAGTGGATGTGTTTACTCAAGCAAGTGCAGATATGGTTGATGTCCATATTGCCGTGCTGTTCCAAGCTCTTCGTTCAGAACATAATTACCTTCGAATTCAAGAAAATTTCTGGTTTCTCTCGGTTTTTATGTTGAATTCATATAAAGTTATTTAGTATTGACTAGTCTTTTGAAATACGACATTAGGATGACACCTTGACCGGGACAGATGCTTCAGTTGATTTGTCTACAAAACAAAACTTGGAAAAACTTCAATATATAGGAGAAAGAATATTGAAGAAACCAGTATCACGGGTGAAAAAGTATGGAAGAACATGCATGCATACACACGTACACAATTACATGCCATTATATTATATTTATAATCTATACATTATCATAAAATATTTCTCACAATACTAATTTCACGTAAAATTTTTGTTACTTACAGGTTTGCAAAAATACTCTCACGAGAAAGGATGCTTCGAGATGCAAAATCTCCATACACGAAAAGGCATTTCTAATGCCGATTACTACATCAGATTATTAATGATCTCCAGTCTCTATATATATATATATATGTGTGTGTGTGTAGTAGTCCAAAAATGGTACCTTAGTTACACCTGCATAGAAAGAAAGAGAGAAAGAAATGTACATTTATTAATTCAAATGATTCTTTTGATTTTTTTTTTTTTTTTTGGTTTAAATTTCTGACTACATTTGTGTGTACGCTGTACAAGTTGACAAGAAAAAGAATTCATTATTGGTTCATTGTTTTATGTTATGAAAAAAGTTAGCTGAAATATATAGATTTGAAAGTTTGATGGAAAAGCTACAAACTAGCCACACGTGATTGCTATTTTTTTTTTTTTGGGGGGGGGGGGGGGGGAACTTGAAAGTTTGATGGAAAAGCTACAAACTAGCCACACGTGATTGCTATTTTTTTTTTTTTTGGGGGGAACATTTTTTATCCCTACATGGAACAATTCTCATTTTGGTTCATAAGTTAATTTTGCTACTAATGTAGTCTCTAAAAAAAGAAAATCGATTTTATTTTGGTTCCTGTCGTCAACCCACTAACAGAAACATCCTACATGGTAGATGGAGTTCATAGATGACATGCTAGATACTGACATAACTAATAAAATAATATTAAAAATAACACGTTAGCATAAAATGCCACATCAGAAAATTAAAAAACAATTAATGAAATAAATTTTTTAAATATAAAAAAATTATCAATTTTAACCCAAAAAAAAAATAGTATTAAAAACCAAAAATAAAAAAAAAATGGAGATTTAGATTTACATTGAACAGTTATCTTTAAAATATAAATATCAGATCCTTATCAACAAAAAAATTAAACACAACTAAATCCAATAACCCCACCCAGCCACACTTATATTTTCCAATTTTGGTATATCTCTCTTTGTCGACTAGAACTTTTTCCCTCTAAGGTTTTTGGGTCTTGGTTTGATCTGGGTTAGAGATAGAGAGAGGCTAAGATCAGTTTGATTCGGGTTAGAGAGAGAGGCTGAGATCAGTTGCTAGCGGCGGTATGGCTAGTGGTGACACGATGCAAGACCAGTGACAGCAGAGCTTAAAAGCTCTGATTCCTTTGGATCGATGAAATCAAGGTCTAGAAACCACCGTGAAGTGGTGGTGGGTGATGAAGCCCAGACATATTGGGTCAAGTTTTTGCTAGATCTATCCCCTTTGAACAGATAAAGATTTATCCCCTTTCTATCTCTTTAATCTAAATGGAGATTCAGTCTCTCCCTCATGAGCATCGCCATGACAGCCATCACAACAACAAAACCAAACCCAATGACATCTCGGACTCTCGCTCTCTTTGATCTACATGGTAGGATTGGGTTTTTGCTATTTGGTTTTCATTTGGGTTTGCTTTGTTTAATTTGGATGAAGGTGGGTAAGGTCTTTGTGTTTGTTGAAGGTCTTTGTAATTTGAATCTTTAAAGGTATTTGTGTTTGTAATGAGAATGTGAAAGAATAAACTTATGCTCTGTTTGGATGTTTAAAAAAGGAGGGCGAGTAGAGTAAGGAAAGGAGAGTAATTCAATTACCTTGTTTGGAAGTTTTTTAAAGAATGAGGGAGAGGGGTTTTGTAGGGGTTTTAACTACCTCTAACCCCTCATTTTTAATTCCCCAAAATTGGAGAGATTTGGAGGGAGAGCAAAGTAAATAAATTATTGACCGAATGAATTCTCCAATTTACCGTTTCTAAATTAACAAAATTACAAACTGATTATATAAATAATCTTTGTTTGTTCCTGAGAAAATTTAAGGGGAATGGAAAAAAAAAATGAATCTCACTATTTAGATGTCGTCGAGTCATAGGTCGTTGATGACGACGTCACCAAGTCCGCATCACTTGCGGCGATCGGTCTCAAGTTGGTGGCTATGCACAAGATTGGGCATTTGCTTGGGCTCGGACATTCATCAGTGGTGGAATCGATCATGTACCCTGCAATCACGTCTAGGACTAGGAAGGTTGAGCTTCATAGTGATGATGTTATGGGGATTCAGTACTTGTACGGAACAAACCTGGCGGGTAACAATGGTTCATCTCCGCCGTCATCTGGTCATGAAACTAGTGATGGTGGTGGCGCCTTGATTTCGATCTCTCTGTTAGGCATTAGAGCCTTTTTGGCCATTGGGTTTGGATTTTTACTCTTTTTTAGTTTTTAGGTATATACTTTATTTTTTTAATTTTATTTATGCTTCTCCAAAAAAAAAAAAAAAAAAAAATTCACTAACATATTCTAAGATTTGGACGAATGATAATCAAGATCAAAATTTTACCAAACTGACATATTAATCATAGACCAATGTTGCAAGTCCATTTTCAAATAGGAATAAATTTGTCTATTTAAATAATTTCCTCTCCTCTCCATTCTAATTTTTAAAACATCTAAACAAGAGGAAGGGCTAATTACTCTATTCTCCCTTACTAATTTTAAAAACATCCAAATAAGGCAGAGGATAACCATTCCCCTCTACTTTCCTTCCCACTACTCTCCTCCCCTCTACTCCCCTCTTCTCTCCTCCCTCTCTAAACTTCCAAACAAGCCATTAGTAATTGTTGAATGTCTTTGTGTTTTGTAAATCTAAGTAATTTTATAGGTTTGGTTGTTAAGGAAATATAAGAAAAGAGAAAAAAAAAAAATCTTGATTCTTTATTTTTTGGGCAAAGTGAGATGATTGACCGTGAAGAACACATGTTCTAGTTCTTCATGTTCTTCCCCAAAAAAAAATTTAATTTAATTCTTTTCTTTTCTTAAGGTTTTTTTTTTTAAATTATTTCATCAATTGATTTTTTATTTTCTGAGGTTGCATTTTATGCTGACGTGGATGCTGATATGCTATTTTTAATATTATTTTATTAGTCATGTCAGCACTTAACATGCTACCTATGCACTCCGTCTACCATGTATGAGGTTTCCATTAGTGGGTTGATGGCAGAGACCAAAATAGAATCAATTTTATTTTTTTAGGGATTACATTAATAGCAAAACTAATTTAGGGACCAAAATGGGAATCAACCCAAAATGTAAGACCAAAAGTGTATTTTTGCCTTTCTTTTTTTTTTTTTTTGGTTAAATGTGTAATAAGGTGAGCTATATGATTTTGAAGAAGAGCACTACTTCAGAATCTTAATCAAGTCTAAAAACAAAAACATTAAAAGTATTATCAATGAAACCGAAATTAATTGTGAACCTGTAAATGCATTGTGACTCATGGAAAATTATTAGGTATACTCCCAGAGTACCATAAATGCGTACTCCTTTCTCTCACATGAATGGTGGGTCCCACTTTGAATTTAATTAGTGGGATCCACCAATTATGTGAGAGGAGGGAGTATGCATTTATAGTACTCTGGAAGTACATAATAATTTCCCGTGACTCGTGAGCAAGATCTAGATTTTAGATAGTTTCGATTAATTTAATCCAATGTTACACCTTAATTGAAATTAAGAATATAGTGGAAAATAACTTGTACCAAACTAGCACTAAATTAACATTTTAGATTTGGATTTACTATTAATTAAAGCTTATTTAATAAATTTAATGTGTATAAATACTTTTTTAAAATGACTATAATTTAAAATTTAACCAAATTTAGTAAACTATATAAATATTTTGAAACTTATTATTGTGACGAGAATAGGAATTTAGATCAAATGTTCAAAAATATCAAAAAGAGTAGAATCTCAATACTTAGTAATATACAACCATACCTATGAGATGATAGATTTTGATAAGGTAAGTATGAGTTGCTCAAAACCAAGGTTATGAAACCTGGACCGGACCGCACGGTCCGACCGGAAAAACCTCAAACCGTTCATCTTTGCGGTTCTTTTAGCCTCAAGAACCGTTCTATGGGAAAAAAACAGGCACCCGTGCGAACCGCGGTCTGACCTCACGGTTCTGAGAACCGTGATCAGACCGCTTCTCACGGTTCTCTACTTTCCATTGTATCTAAAAAAAAAAAAAAAAAAAAAAAAAAAAAAAAAAAAAAAAAAGGCAACAAAATGGACATTTTAGACAGTGCATGGGTTTTTCGGTCAGACCTGGACTTTTTGTTTGAAAATATTCACTGAAAACTTGTCGGAAGTTTTGAATCTTTCATCGTCGATGGGTCATCTTGTTCGCTAGAAGCCGAAAGTAGCAGATCTTGTTCGCTAAATTGATGTTTTGGGGGAGATTTTGCTCGGATCTTGTTCGCAGACGATGCAGCTCCTTCTTCTTCTTTGTTTCTTCACTGCTTCTTCAGTTCTTCTTTCGTTCTTCATGGTCTCCTTCCTTCAGTTTAAAGCAGATGACTTCTTTCAACTTTATTTTTGCTTTTTAGTTTGGTGAGCCTAGCACGTGTGACATGACAAAGCCTTAGAAAATTTCCATCTCATTCTGACTCATTGCCCCTCCCAACGTGATATGATGGAGAAGTGAATGAGCCTAATTTAATATTAATATATGATTGTTTTTGAAAGTTTCTGGCTCATTGCCGTGTGAGCCTAGCACGGGTGACATGATGGAGAAGTGGATGAGGACAAAAATGAGTTTGAAAGTGGATGAGCCTAGCACGTGTGACATGATGGAGAAGTGGATGTGAAAGTTTCTGACTCATTGCTCCTCCCAACATGAATATTAATATTATTATTATTTTTTTACTATTAAGTTGGATTTTGAAACATTATAATAGAATTAGTGATATAAAAATGCATTTAAAAAAGTATTTATTTAGATTATTTTAGTCAAATTTTCAATTTTTACTAATTTAATATTTTTATTTATATTTAAAATAATTATTAAAATAATTATGACGTCATTACGGTTCGATCCCGGTTCGACCTCGGTTCGACCTCAAAAACCTTGAACCTCTCTCTTTTACGGTTCAATGAACGGTCCGGGTCTGAAAACCTTGCTCAAAATGACACTAAATGACCTAAGAAATGTGACCCAATACACATCATTATGAATTGTATCTTTCAAAAACCAGTGTGATGTAATGATTGAACTTTCTGCATTCCAATCATCATAGGTTGCCACCACTTGTGGAAAAAATCCAGATTTCAACCGGTGCTTAAAATGTTTGCCAATTATTGAGCGCAATAACTAGACATTTGCCCTAGAGTGTGCACATGGACACTTACGCACTACAACTTGAGATTGAAAATCAAAAGAACAATGTTAGAGATGTGCCTAACTTTTTTACATGGACTCACACTAGTAACATCATTTTATTATACATCAATCATAACATATCATCTCAACTGTTGTAAGTGAAAAATTTTATGTTGTGAACTTATTGAAATTAAACCAAAAAAGAGTCATTGGATAGGATATTTAAATCCAAAATATATTGCCCACCTTAAAATTCCTTTTGCTAGATAATGAAATCCACTATCCACATTGCCATTAGGATATCACTTCACCTAATTCTTCTTACCTGCAATTCTCCTGGAGTCTCAACTACAATTCCTGTATATGTAGCGTCTAAGATGCAATTTCTTCTTTGCTAAAGAAAGATCACTATAAGGAAATGGAATACTCTGTTGTTCCTGTCAATGATAAAGCTACATATCAACTCAAACCATATTGAAGAAACCACTATGTATGCATATGGTCCATATTATAGCATTATTAGTCCCATAAAAATGATGAAAATGTTGATTCTTAACCAATACTTGAAAGCTTAAAGGATTATAAATAGATTGGCACTATGTGCAGGGGCGGAGCCACGTTGCCCCTTGGGGGGGGCCGTGGCCCCTGCAAAAAAAAAAAAAAAAAAAAAAAAGTCCACCAGCATATATACAAATTTTAATTGGGCCTCCCAATGATGTATACCCGGCCCCCCCTCCCATTTCTGTTCAATACTTCAATTCACTCCCAGACTCTAGTTTCAAGTGTAGGCCTTTTTATCCTCTAATAAAACAAAACATGGCCCATAGCCCACTTATATTTAAATACCCAAAACACTACCCAACAAAACATCATTTTATCACCCGTTCTCCAACTCAAAATCAGAAGATTCAAAACCATTTCTTTTGTTTCTCTTTTTACTCTCTTCTTGTCTATTGTGTATACACGCTACCGCCCACTCCACTGGTTTCAGCAGCCCCCAAACAAAACAAAACCCTCAGCTCAGCTTAGCCCTCCTCTCAAACTCAATCCTTACGATCCCACAAAAAAAAAAAAAAAAAAAAAAAAACTAACCATTATTTTCTTTCTTCTTACTTTCTTAAAATAAATCATTCAGAGCAAGGGTGTAGTCGGAGGATGAGTTTTCAGTTTCCACTTCATCTCTTTTTAGTGTTTTTTTTTTTTTTTTTCTCAACTATCTAAATGTAAGGGCACGATTCCTTTGCTGCCCATTAACATTTTTGGACTCACACACGAAAGATCCCTCACAATATGATTTGTAGAGAGAGGGCTTGAAAAGCTTGGGTTTAGTCGCGGGGCGATGTTCCGATCTTGATTTTGGAGGGATTCCTATAGGAAAAGGAGTTGGGCTTGAACATTTAAGCCCTAAGGCGTCGCACCCTATGGGATGGGACTCCTCGGAGTTGATCCGAGGACCATTGAGGCCTTATCCCGGTTACCCAACGACGGACTTTCTTCAGTGAGATCCAGTGTTGTTGAGAGGTTCTCCCCCATGTAGTCTTTCTTTTTCGGAGGTGGGATGGGACTCGCTTTAGATTTACTTTCCTTCTTCTTTTATACTCGTCTGCGTTAATTGTCCTTCGTCCACGTGTAGGTTCAATCTTTACAAGACTGATATTTGTCCCATCGGTCTAATCCCGGAATTGTTGGGGATGGTTGATAAGGCTGCAGAGTACAGCTCTGTCATGTGTTGGGTCTTATCTGGAAGGGTAGTAAGAATAACTTCCCCAAGATATTTTGGATCTCCTTACAAATTCGTCCCTATACCAGTTTTACCCCTTTATTCCGGTGGGATTCAGGATCTGCCGAGGACTGAACTGTCCTCGGCTGCCTCCCAAAATTGTTTTGTGCTCTGTATTGTAGAGCTTGGGCCACAGTTCTCCTCAGCCCGGGCCTTTGGACTCTCTAAGGGCAAATGGGCCTGGTCCATGAATTATTGGGCCCCACAATAGCCCCTCAAAACCCTTCTATCCGACTTCCAGGTTGGGAAGGAGGGTTTTGGCAAACCCGGGCCCTTAATGTGGCTTATTTAGTTCAACCCCGCATTTATGTAAGCGGTTTTCCACCTGTCCAGGAAGTTAGCCGGTTTTCAAGGGATTCCGTTTAATCTGCTCGTGATCTACTCCTGCCGCTTGGCTGTCCCCGACGCGCCCTTAATGAATCCCCTTTACAAGGCTCATTTATGTCCGGCGGCTCATCTGATAAGGTGGGGAAATGGAACGGACGCCTCTTTTTTCTTCAGATTCTTTTAGGAAACTAGAATGCATTTAATACCCTCCGTTTTGCCCTTCCTATAAGAAGGCAAGCAGGAGGCCATCACTTTCGTGCAGACCCCTTTCCTTCCTTCTGAGATCTGAAACTCGTAGCCTCCTTTAGCGTCTGCTTAGCTCGTTTGTTATACACCATATCAGTATACGCCTACCATAATGAATGATGAAGGAACCATGCCCCTCCTCAAAACACCATGTTCTGATAAAGCTTGAAATGGCTTGATCAGGGCAAGGATGGCGCAGACTTAAGATCTGTCCCGCCTCTCTTTCAGCCAAAATCCGAAGCAGGGGCTCGTCACGTCGAATCCTCGGCGTGACTGAGTCCAGAACACCCAATATCAGCACCACCCGGCTCCTCACGAGCGTACCTAACATGGCACCAGTGTGTTAGGAGTCAGGGCTAAGGCAGGGGCGAAGTGCTTCTGCTTCTCCCTCTCTTTGCTCACTGGTGCCCTCCTCCGCCTTCCTCTTATAGTCTTCCCAGCACCAGTTCCGCCCTGGTGCTGTCCTTCTCCCTCTTTTGCTCCTCCCTTTGTCTCTTCATCTCTCCCCCTCTTCTTCTCCTCCTTCTCTTACTCATGTCCTCCATCTTCTTCATTCATCTCCTCCATCTTCTTCATTGATTTCTTCCTTACTATTTCCTTCTTCTTCATTTTTTTTTTGAAGTGAGTTCCTCTCTTAGTATGAGCAACAATGAGGCAGAGATTGGAGAGACTTTGAAGACAAGTTTAAAAGGCGCTTGACCGTTTGCTTATTTGTACTGTGGATGTTAGTGCTGCTTCGGCAGCCCCTCTTTTGTATAGGCTTGTTGAAGCCCCTTTTTGTACATTGTAATGATTTTTCATATTAATAAAAGTTGTTTCTATTTCATTTTGCATGTTTTGTCTCTGTTTTATAAATTTGCAAGCGCCGCTCGGCACAATAATATAGCATCTAAATCAATGACGACTAAGACCAAAATACTTAATAATAAAAAGATGTTGCCATAACTTTAATGGAAGTGCTTGGCATAATAAGGCAGACCAATAAAAAGTAATACTTACCCCCTTGGCTTTGGTCCGAGGACCATGCAAGGCCTTGGTTATGTTCAGAACTCGTAATAATAATAATTTTTTGTACTTGGTTTCCCCATAGGCTTGAGTCCGAGGACCATACAAGGCCTTGGTTCTGCCCCAAAACTTGTAATAATAATAATTTTTTGTACTTGGTTTCCCCATAGGCTTGAGTCCGAGTACCATACAAGGCCTTGGTTTTGTCCAAAACTTGTAATAATAATAATTTTTTGTACTTGGTTTCCCCATAGGCTTGAGTCCGAGGACCATACAAGGTCTTGGTTCTGTCCAAAACTTGTAATAATAATAGTTTTTTGTACTTGGTTTCCCCATAGGCTTGAGTCCGAAGACCATACAAGGCCTTGGTTCTGTCCAAAACTTTATGCTCTCCCTTTTTTTTTTATGCACTTGTCTTTCCTCAGGTGTCTCATAAGCTGCCGAGCAGGAAGTTGTCATCGGCAACGGTTATTCCTTGGTGTGGGCCATAGTCCGTGAGCTTCCATGCAGAATGGGCCTGGGCCGCGAATTTACCAGGCCCACAGATTTAGAGGCATTTCCGTAATTTTTGGTCACGCGGTACTTTTTGGCGTCCCAGTGTTCGAGGTGCGCCTTCTCGAGGATCTTCAAATCCTACGACTGAGGATGAAGTTGGAATTGAGCCAAGTCTGCTTCGTCCGTAGCGTTCCTTGGAAACTTGCACGAATCAAATGCCACCGGTTAACTTCTGGGTATAAATAGGATAAGGGATCACTTCACTTGCACATGAACTCTCCTACTCCCCTCAGAACCATATTTCTTCCATATCCGCGATCTCTCTTTCTAGTGCCACTGCCTTAAAGCAAGATGTTTGAGGCGTGGATGGGGGTGAAAGGTCTCCGCGTGCTTCAGAGGCACCGAATCCTCAAGGGGATACGGTATGGACAAGGATGGCACAGATTTGGGCCAGTCCTCCGTTTTGACAGGAGAAAAATGGGGTTCCTCCCTCTTTTAGTCAAAATCCGAAGCAGGCTCTGGTCATGCCAGATTTTTAGTATGTCCGAAGAAAGAATTTCCGCCATCAGCGCCGTCTGCCTTGTAGCAGGCAAATTTTTACGGGGGCTTCCCCACTTCCGGCTCCCTACACCTTTTCTGTAGATGGTGTTAGCCTGAGGTCAGGTTCTTTGGCTGCCTGAGTTATGGGCATGTAGAAGCGTCGAGGAATAGTTTCCTTAGACAACATCTTGGAACAGTAGCCAATCTCTCCTCTGAGCTATCTCCTCGGCATCATCTTCACTCTTTTGTACTTTTCTTTTGCTTACGCAGTTAACTCTAATGTAAGCTTGTTTCAGCTTTTATTGTACACTGTACTGTTCTTTTGTCTTAATAAAAGATGTGTTTATTTCTTTATACATACTTTTTTTTTGCAACAACCACTTTGGGTCGGAATATTAAGTCTAAGCCTGCCTTTAACAGTATTCTGGGCAGAAGAACACTTTAACACCAACCCTTATTAGTTTAAACTCGCAAATATTATCAAGTATAACAATGGTAATCCTCAATAGATTAAATTCATGGAACTAACCGAGATAGCTGTTGAGCGCTGCGCGATGCACGCTAGACCAATTCCCGAGAACGATAAACTCTAAACAATTCGTCTGAGATGATAGTCGAGTAGCGAAGGACTTTGTGCTTTCGGGTAATATGATGTACCGTAGCGCATCATTCCCTTTGGTACGGGGGATCCGAGGGTAGACCGGGGAACCCATGCAATTAAGGGATTGACCCAATTGTTAATGAGGAGTTCTCTTCGGATGGATCTTGAGGTTTACGTGCCATAGTACTTGGTTTCCCCATAGGCTTGAGTCCGTGGACCATGCAAGGCCTTGGTTCTGTCCAAAACTTGTGATCTTTTTATGTACTTGGTTTCCCCATAGGCTTGAGTCCGAGGACCATGCAAGGCCTTGGTTCTGTCCAAAACTTATGATCTTTTTATGTACTTGGTTTCCCCATAGGCTTGAGTCCGAGGACCATGCAAGGCCTTGGTTCTGTCCAAAACTTATGATCTTTTTATGTACTTGGTTTCCCCATAGGCTTGAGTCCGAGGACCATGCAAGGCCTTGGTTCTGTCCAAAACTTATATTTTTTTTGTACTTGGTTTCCCCATAGGCTTGAGTCCGAGGACCATGCAAGGCCTTGGTTCTGTCCAAAACTTATAAGATTTTCTTTTTGTACTTGGTTTCCCCATAGGCTTGAGTCCGAGGACCATGCAAGGCCTTGGTTCTGTCCAAAACTTATTTTTCTTTTTTGTACTTGGTTTCCCCATAGGCTTGAGTCCGAGGACCATGCAAGGCCTTGGTTCTGTCCAAAACTTATAAGATTTTCTTTTTTGTACTTGGTTTCCCCATAGGCTTGAGTCCGAGGACCATGCAAGGCCTTGGTTCTGTCCAAAACTTATGATCTTGTACTTGGTTTTTTACTTGGTTTCCCCATAGGCTTGAGTCCGAGGACCATGCAAGGCCTTGGTTCTGTCCAAAACTTATAAGATTTTCTTTTTTGTACTTGGTTTCCCCATAGGCT
Source organism: Quercus lobata (assembly GCF_001633185.2). Classification (NCBI taxonomy): domain Eukaryota; kingdom Viridiplantae; phylum Streptophyta; class Magnoliopsida; order Fagales; family Fagaceae; genus Quercus; species Quercus lobata. Next base: position 5,530,081 of record NC_044905.1, on the reverse strand, counting down.
TGAGTCCGAGGACCATGCAAGGCCTTGGTTCTGTCCAAAACTTATGATCTTTTTATGTACTTGGTTTCCCCATAGGCTTGAGTCCGAGGACCATACAAGGCCTTGGTTCTGTCCAAAACTTATAAGATTTTCTTTTTTGTACTTGATTTATTTATTTATTTTTTTTTCCATAAGCCCCTACACCAGGGCGGGGAAAGTTGGCTCGAGGCTGGAAGCCCCTAGAGATGCCCGTGCCCTTAGTACTGCGAGGTGTAGCCCCTAGCAGAAGTTTTCGTCGGAGCGACAACTATATGTCGCCGGAGATGGAGGAGATCCCAGAAATTTCTGCTTGCCAATGAGTTGATTCCACCGCCACCTGCGCCAACGCGCAAGCTTTCCCACAGACGGCGCCAATTGTAAGGGCACGATTCCTTTGCGGCCCATTAACATTTTTGGGCTCACACACGAAAGATCCCTCACAATATGATTTGTAGAGAGTGGGCTTGAAAAGCTTGGGTTTGGTCGCGGGGCGATGTTCCGATCCTGATTTTGGAGGGATTCCTATAGGAAAAGGAGTTGGGCTTGAATATTTAAGCCCTAAGGCGTCGCACCCTATGGGATGGGACTCCTCGGAGTTGATCCGAGGACCATTGAGGCCTTATCCCGGTTACCCAACGACGGACTTTCTTCAGTGAGGTCCGGTGTTGTTGAGAGGTTCTCCCCCATGTAGTCTTTCTTTTTCGGAGGTGGGATGGGACTCGCTTTAGATTTACTTTCCTTCTTCTTTTATACTCGTCTGCGTTAATTGTCCTTCGTCCACGTGTAGGGTCAATCTTTACAAGACTGGTATTTGTCCCATCAGTCTAATCCCGGAATTGTTGGGGATGGTTGATAAGGCTGCAGAGTACGGCTCTGTCATGTGTTGGGTCTTATCTGGAAGGGTAGTAAGGATAACTTCCCCAAGATATTTTGGATCTCCTTACAAATTCGTCCCTATACCAGTTTTACCCCTTTATTCCGATGGGATTCAGGATCTGCCGAGGACTAAACTGTCCTCGGCTGCCTCCCAAAATTGTTTTGTGCTCTGTATTGTAGAGCTTGGGCCACAGTTCTCCTCGGCCCGGGCCTTTGGACTCTCTAAGGGCAAATGGGCCTGGTCCATGAATTATTAGGCCCCACACTACACTTAAATAATCACATGCTCTTTAATTTTTCATAGATTTTTAAAGAAATATATGGTTGAAGGCATGGGCATAGTGAGGTTGTTTGTGATGAGTCTTGAAGGGAAGATAAAGTTTGCACTTTGTGAAGATAAAGTTTCTAAGGTAAAATTTTTTTGATTTATTACCTATTTTTGATTAGTTAGATATCATGTGACAGTGGGTATTGTTAAACTTTTTTGGTTTATGCTGTGTACTTGTGTGTTTAACTTTTGCTTTTGTTTGAGGGGTTATTCTTAATTAAAAAAAAACTAAAATATAGGAAAATTTGAATAATAGGAATGATGATGGGTTGACTATTTAAATTATAGTGGAAATTTTATTTTTTTCTTGAGTATGAATAACATCCATATAATTAAGTAAAAATTTATAATTAAGATTTTATTTTTTAAGTTCTTTTCGGGTTAATTTTTGAGTCATATTCTTAATTCTAAAAGAATTATGAGCAAACGAAAAATAATTGATGCATTCTTAAAGAAAAAAGATGTTAGCAATTCAAAATTTAGGACATTTGTGGCTGTAAAAACAAATGTGGCTATAGAAATAAATGTTGATACTTCAATGTCTGATGAACACCCCTCCAAATGTTCAAGAATTCAATTTGAATAGATAGATCGTGATCTAGGATCACGTAAACAAATATGTGAATTTTCTATCAACAAACAAGATGAAATACGACGAGCTTATCTCAAAGAAGGTCCATATCAACCTAAATATATAGATTGTCCATACAACGATAATAATCATCGTCGTCAAAAATCGGCCCCCCATGTAAAAAATCATGGCTACGCCCCTAGCTATGTAGTTTCCGGCAGCACAATTAACCTCCTAGCCCTATAATCATATTCTAATCCCAGTCCCTTATGGAAAAAACAATATCACCCCTGCGGCCTCCAACACATGGAAACTTCATTACTGTTCTTAGCATTGATGGAGGTGGAGTAAGGGGGATTATTCCAGGAATCATACTTAGCTTCCTTGAGTCTGAGTTACAGATTACAATATTGTTATATACCAGCCAGTTGGTACATGTCATCTGTGTGTATAAAGTTGAAATATTAGTTTTCAATCTAAAGTTCTTATTTAATAGGAAAAAGAAACCAATCATTGGTAGCCTGCATAATTGCTTTTTTTTTTTTTTTTTTTTCAAATAAAAAATGGGTTTGATTAGTAACTTTCATCCCAATATAGTCACTTACAAGACATGCGTGTAGATTAACTTCTAGAAGGCCATTTGACAAGCTTGAGCTTGATAAAAATTGACTAAAGTGGTACTACATATAAGTTATTCAAAATAGTAATGGCAATTGTACGGCACTGTGGTATCCAGACCCATTTGGGCCTTGGGTTTTGACTCAGCAATGCGGTCTATGGCCCCAGCCCGAACCTACAATAGCCACGGGCCCAAGCTTTGTACTGCTTAAAAGTCTGAAGAGTAGACAATCTACATTAGCATGCACCTTGTTTTACCACCTGGTCCTTGCTCGGTGAACCATTCCCAAGCAAGAAGAAAGGCATTCAGATACACCATCCCTTGTATGCCCAGTAGTGCCTTGGGGAATATCACTACCGAGCATACCTACTAGAGTGGGAACCAGTTCCAAGGCCACTCTCACCTCACCCCACTCCTACCTAAACACCCACTTACGATTAATGATATTGGACCTCCTATTACACTAACTTTGAAAGCAATTATAATCCCTCCACTAACGCTTGGCTATAAATATGAGAAGCTAAAGGAGGAAAAGGGGTTGGAAAGACTTGCAAAGAAACAGAGAATAGAGTGAGGTGAGTAATCCAGAGTGATAAAAATACAATTTTGGTGAGTCTCTGTGCTAAGAACAATCCAACGTAGGAAATCCAAACCCACTTTACAAATGGATTGTGAGCCTGAGTGAGGCCCAGCCCAATAGTCTCATTTTTTGCACGTACAGCAATTAACATGCATGACTATTTTTTTCACATGGTTTTTTTTTACATTTTTTACCTTGTGCAGAAAATTGATGGCCCCGAAGCTAGAATTGCAGATTATTTTGATGTGATCGCAGGGACAAGCACAGGAGGTCTTTTGACTGCCATGCTAACTGCACGAAATGAAAGCAAACGCCCCATGTATGCTGCAAAAGACATCAAGGCCTTCTATTTTGATAATGGACCTAAAATCTTTCCTCAAGATCGGTAACAATTGAGCCTCAATGTTTTTCATGCTATCACTATGTCTTATTCCATATTAAATAACACTATACTAATATGCTTAAGCAACAATTCTCCATTTGCTCAAGCAACAAAATTGATCAAAGCCATAACAGGACCAAAATACGATGGAAAGTATCTTCATAGCCTTCTGAAGGAAAAACTAGGGAATTCTCAATTACGCCACACACTGACCAATGTGGTAATCCCAAACTTTGACATCAAGCAACTCCAGCCAGCCATTTTCTCCAGCTATGAGGTTTTTAAATTAATCCAAGTTTTTAACTTTACCTGAAATTAATCCAGTCTAATGAGAAGGAATTAACACTTCACATAAACCAAAAAGAACTAACATATATTTGTATCCATGCCTTAATTAGGTGAAGAACCATGCACACTTTGATGCCTTACTTTCAGATATATGCATTGGAACCTCAGCTGCCCCAACATATTTCCCTGCCCATAATTTTGATACCAAAGACTCAACTGGAAGAGTGAGAAAATTCAATCTTATTGATGGTGGTGTAGCTGCTAATAATCCGGTCATAAGTTTAGTATACGTCGCTTTTTTATTCTCTCTGAAATCATACTCTCTTATCAATATCATTGTCTAATTCTCATATGATTCTGTAGACTTTGATTACCCTTGGCGAAGTGACAAAAGAGATTAACCGGGGGAGTCCTAAGTTCATTTCCATAAAGACAGCAGATTATGGTCGATTTCTGGTTCTATCACCAGGAACTGGTTCAGCAAAAGTTGAAGAGAAATACACCGCCAAAGAAGCAGCTCGGTGGGGTATATTCGGGGGGTTATCACTCTGCCCCATTGGTGAATGTGTTCACTCAAGCAAGTGCTCATATAGTGGACTTTCACCTTTCTGTTGTTTTTAAAGCTCTCGATAGTTAAATAACTACCTCCGAATTCAGGTAAAAACTAAACTTCAATGCTTAAGTCCAATGTGTGCAGATACTACTGTACACAAGTTTTATTCAATTCAGTATTTCATTGATTGATTTTAACTGATGCCTTGAGTCCAAAAATTGCAAGGGATGTAACTTCATAGTCAATACCCATGTTGGCACATTAATATGAGAGTGATAAATTAGTTACCACTTGTTCTAAAAGTTTAAGTCAATGGAAAAAGACAACTTTAATCATTTAAAAATTATCTTAACATTGACATTTCAGGATGATACACTAAAGGGAGAAATGTCTTCTGTTGATATTTCCACCAAGAAGAATACGGAAATCCTTGCAAAAGTTGCAGAAGGATTATTAAAGAAACCGGTCTCAAGGGTGAACTTATAGACTGGTAATCTGGAGCCTTCTAAACATGAGACTAATGAGGAGGCTCTCATAAGGTGTAGATTATTCAAATTTTTGTGAAGTAAAAAAAATCTGCATTGTTAATAATAACAATAGCTTTTATCTAAATAATGCAGGTTTGCAAAGCTACTCTCAAAAGAGAAGCACTGTCGCGAAACCTCATCACTGCAGAAATGAGATGCGAAACATAACTGATGTTAATCTAAGAACTGCAGAAATGATATAAAGTTAATGTAACATATTTCCATGGAACTTTGAACAGGCTTCCAGTGCAATGAAATGGAGCCTAGTCAGTAATTTGTTTGAGTCCTCTTGCTAAAGTCTACAAGACTGTGTATTAAACTATATAGAATAAAGTACAAAGGTCTGTCTTTTATATAGGTAGACAAGATACGTTGTATAAGTAATATAAGTGTAGTACAAGAAACCTAGAATAATTGGCCTAAGCACCTTGGGCTTATATTCTAACAGCCTCTCACAAACTCATTTGGGTGAGTGGTGACCAACTTGAATTTGGCAGCTAATGCACGAAAACATCTTGGTGGAGGAGGCTTGGTAAAGATATCAGCTAGTCTTGTGAGAGACAGATTGAGCTTTAAGTTTTAATTTATTGTTTATTATTGTTGTTGTTCTAGTTTTTAGTATTTATTCTAATTGGTGTTTTGTTTATACTGAGTTGGATCTATAGCCATCCATGTGAATGTATTGTCTTTGCTCTGGCTTCAAGCCCTCAGCCATGCATAAAAAAATGTCTTGCGGCTGGGTATGGGTGCACTTACATTTATCAAGAATGTTATTGTTAATATTATCAGTTTGTGCAGTCAAAATTGGGCAATAGAAGACTCATCTTTCACAATTTACTTTTTTGGCTTCCACTTTTGTGCATTTTCCTAATATAAAAACAAAGAAAGCCAAGCTTTAAACCTTTAGTAATATATCATTATAATCGCATATCTTTGATGCGATGGTCACTTCAAAAGTGTAAGTGTTTGTAAAGTGTGGAGGACAAAAGTCGAGATTTAAGTATTTAAAAGGGAGTTTCACATACATATATACTTAAATTAGGCTAAAGTAGATTTTCTATCTTGTATAAAAAATAATAATATATCATTTAATATATACCACCCGTGCACTAGCTTCTGTGAATTTTTTTTTTTAACTTATGATGGTCTTCTGAGATGTATGTTGATGCGTCTTTTTCAAATGTTGTCATCATGCTTATTCCTAACGTTATAAAGTCTAACAGGAAAGATATTATCAATTTTCATACTTAATTTGTTCCCTTCTCAAAACATAAATTAATCTTCTTCCTGCCTTGCTAGTAAACTGCAAATAATTGATTTAAAAATATTGCAGCAATACAAATATCAGTTAATACTAGATTGGAAATGCAGTAAGTCAAATACTGTCATAGAAAATTCTAAACAGGTGGTGCTAAATCTATGTTCCTGTCAAGAAAAAAACTTAGTAAACTCTCAACATGAACTACTTACGGTTAGAATAATGGCTAAATGATTTAATTCACCATTTTCCTATTAGTTTAAGATTTAGAGACAAGTTGCATAATTTCATGCTGCAGTTCTTTCATTAATCTCTACTGTAATTTTTATTTTTTCTCTCATTAATCTCTACCGAAGGTCCTAGAAATGATCAAGTTTTGAAAACAATGCATAAGGCCAATAGAATGACCAAGTTTTTACATTTCTTTTATGCAGCGCTTGAAATTGAATGGTACACATATGTTGAATTGTTGAATTCTAACAAGTACTCGGTCACTAGAATTGCCTTTGCAAGTTATCCTCTGATAATGGATATAATATTCTTCACATTTAAAATTCCATTTGCCCTTTCTTCACGTTTGTTTTAGCCAAAGAGAAAAGGAAGCATAACCTAGACAACGGTCTCAAAAGTTTGACTATGTCAACTGGAAAATTTACCAAAACTAAAAGTATCGTAGCTATAAGACTTACTTCTTTTCCTTTTTGACAGAACAATCAAATCTTTTAAGAATGAATAACCATGCATGTCGGATTTGCAAAATGGTATAGATACATAGGGTCAATAATTCAACACGATTTGAAGACAAAAATCATAAGGCCAATAGAATTATCAAGTTTTTCACATTTCCTTTAAGCATTAGATGTAATTGAATTGTACACATTTATTTGAATATTGAATTCTGACATATACCTCAAATGACTTTTCAATGATATGATAACCGGTTGGGTATATACACGTTATTGAAGTCCTAAATTGAATAATAATATTAATAATAAATGGTTAATATAACATAATTGAACTCATAACAGTTAAACCTTTTGAGTTAAGTGTGTCCTTAAAGTGTTTTATCTCCCTAACATCACCATCATGTTGGGAAGATAATACTTAGGAAAACTCCAATTGAGCCCAAGGTGTTTATCTCCCCAACATCATCATCATGTTGGGAAGATAATACTTGGGAAAACTCCAATGGAGTCCTTAATATGACATAGGAGCTCCACTATATTATTAATTTCTCAACTTCTCTTCTTTTTCTCTATATGAACATTCTACTCACATGTATATATCTAACACATCTTTTGGTTACTTGCGGCGCTGCCTTTTGCAAATCAAATTAACATGTAAAATGAAAAGACTTGTTATTCTTGAATGTTGCAGCCATTGAATGTAGCAAAAGCAAAGCTTGAGAATAATAATAAATATAATTTTAGCCACTAGGTAGGGATTAACTTGGGGGTAGCCATTCATGAGCCCCTTTGTTAGGCCTGTTGCCTAACTAGTCCCATATTGCCTTTATGGTCTAACCAAACTCATGCTCACCTACAATTCTTTTGAAGTGGTCTTACCTACAATTCTCACTTACAGTGACCATAGCCTAAAGGGGCAATTTTTGTGACAAAGTAAGAGGCAATGCTTGTAATTCACCCGAACTTTCCAAACACTACATTGGTTTATGAATTTTCAGTATATATGTAAGTAAACAATATCAGAAAAGGTACAAGTTATTGGTCAAATTTGAAACACCTTGATCTCATCCGATGACTTTCTGTTAAGGCTTATGGCCCAATCCAATGACGCGGTAGAATCCTTGGAGTTTGGACAAAGAGATGACTGAGGAGTACTATAAATACACATACTTCCATGAAAAGAAGACAGATCGAGTCACATAATCATCTCTTTTTAACTTCCTTAAAATAGTTTCTCTCTCTCTCTCTCTCTCTCTCTTACCTGCATCTTTATCCCAATGGGCTCAACAAATGTACCCCTACAACCTCCAACTTATGGAAATCTAATCACTGTTCTCAGCATTGATGGTGGTGGAATAAGAGGGATTATCCCAGGAACTATCCTTAGTTTTTTAGAATCTGAACTTCAGGTAGAAAAATATATTATATATTATATATTAATCATACATGTTTCATTCCACAAACCTAAACAAATTCAACACTTTTTTTTCTTTCGCTAGTGAAGTTCTGCTTTGTTAAATCATATATAAGGGTTCAACATGCAATCTTTCCAAGTACTTACTCTATATTTGCTTATGTATGGTGCAGAAACTGGATGGTGAAGATGCAAGAATAGCAGATTATTTTGATGTTATCTCAGGAACAAGCACAGGTGGTCTTGTCACTGCCATGCTAGCGGCTCCAGATGAAAATAACCGACCTGTCTTTGCTGCCAAGGATATCAATGATTTCTACTTAAACCACTGCCCTCATATCTTCCCACAGAGCAGGTAAAAATTAGAGTATGAGATATAAAAATATCAATAATATATATATATATATATATCTGTTTGATTATTGACTTGACCCCATTTGTTTTGGTTTTTAACATGATATTATTTTTTCCAAATTGCAGTTCTCCAGTATTTCCTTATCTTATAAAGATTATCAAAGCTCTAGCTGGACCAAAGTATGATGGGAAATATCTGCATAACCTTGTTAAGGAAAAACTAGGACATACAAAATTGGAAAAGACATTGACTAATGTTGTTATTCCATCATTTGACATCAAAACACTCCAGCCAACCATTTTTTCTAGCTATGAGGTTTGTCACTTAATCTCATTAAAATGGTTTTTTAACCCCAGTACTTTTTTTTTCCTTTAATTTCCACAATATATGTAGTGGTTCAGATTAACCCTGGATAAGAAAGTGACTGCAAATGATGGAGCTGAATTGTACTAACATTTACTTTGATTTGGTCATGAAAACAGGTAAAGAAAAACCCAAGCATGAATGCCTTACTCTCAGATATTTGCATAGCAACCTCAGCTGCCCCAACTTATCTTCCAACTTATTACTTTGAAACTGTAGACCACGAGGGGAACGTGAGAGAATTTAACCTTACAGATGGTGGTGTTGCTGCTAATAATCCGGTATATGTCTTTTTCAAACTTCACATGACTCCTAATGATTATTATATATAATTAAGTTTCCTAATATTTTTTTATTATAAACCTGTTTAAAAAATAATAAGTTTGATCATTTAACCGTTATTCTAATATTACTAAATTGGTGCAATTTCAGGCTTTACTTGCCATTGGTGAAGTGACAAAGCAGATCATTCGAGGAAATTCTGACTTCTTTCCAATAAAACCAATGGACTATGGAAGGTTTCTGGTGATATCATTAGGAACTGGCTCACAAAAAGCCGAAGGAAAATACAGGGCACTCAAGGCAGCTAAGTGGGGCCTGCTAGACTGGTTAACAAGTGGTGGTTCCACCCCAATTATTGATGTATTTTCTCACGCAAGTGCAGATATGGTTGATGTCCACCTCTCTGTGGTTTTTCAAGCCCTTCATTCTGAGAAAAATTACTTGCGGATTCAGGTAAATCTATATCATTCAGACCTTCCATAATCAAAAGAAATACATAAGAAAATACTACAACTATGACCAATTTTATTACCAAAAAAAAATTAATAACTTACTAAATGCAATTAATGACACATCAATAATATAGTAATAAATAAATTTTTTAATTACTTTTTGGGTGAGACTAGGGGTTAGTACATATTTTATCACACAAATCCTATAAATCAATGTTCACCAATCGAGTTCTTCTACGAGCACAACAAAATTTCACAACATTTTCTTGACAAGTAGAGTGTCAATTTATCATAGGTCAAAATAAAATAAGATTATGCACAGATTCACTACAACAAAAAATAAAGGTATCATACAAATATTGTGAGGTTTTTATTGTGTATTGAGACTTTTTCATCATGAAATAAAAAATTGATTTAAACATTTATTTATTATGTGTTGAAGTGATAATGATCACATTTATTATTACAACATTAGTTTGAAACATTTATAGTAAAATTAATAAAAACTTTGATATTTTTCTTACATTTTATGTTTTGTATTTAAGAATTGACACATTGTTATGCAAGTCGTATGTAATAAAATTCATGGTATAAAAGTCAAAAGTTCTTGTTCACATAATTAACATAGACAAGTTTGAATCAAAACAATGCAGGACGATACCTTGGTTGGGACAGTAACTTCTGTGGACGTGGCCACAAAACAAAATTTGGATGATCTTGTGAAAGCTGGTGAAGAGTTGCTAAAGAAACCAGTTGCTAGGGTGAACCTGAACACAGGAGTTTATGAGGCTTCTAACCATGAAACTAATGAAGCTGCCCTCACAAGGTACTAAAAATAAATATATCAAACTGTTATTATATATATTCTACAATTTCTTTAGAAAAAAGTTTTGTTTTTAGTTTTTCACTTTAAGCTAATGCAAAAGCATATAATTAATGTTGTTGCAGGTTTGCAAAATTACTCTCCCAAGAAAGGCATCTTCGCCATGCAAGGTCCCCCGCTGGACATGCTCATGATCATCAAGCCACCAGTACTCACGAAACAAATGGTCTTAGTAGACTAAGCATATAATTTTTTTGCTAATGTTGTATTAAGGGTTGAGATTATATCAAATGCGTCAATACATTGGACATATTAAAATGCGGACACATATTCGTATTTCTACGCATCTAGAGTATTAGTGTATTAGACATAAATCATATCTTTGTATTAAAGTGTTGTAACATCAAGGATGGGACACAAAAATCCCACCTTTTAATTTTTTGATAGTATTGGTTTGAATAAAATGTTGAGTAAGATAACTGGACACCGACACAAATTTATTTTTTTTATTTTTTTTGGTGGGTGATTTATAATTGATAAATGAAAGCCAATTTAGCTTCCATGTATTCTTTTTGTTAATTCAAAAGAATTTTTTTTATTAAATCTCGTTTCTTTAGTCCTTGTTTTGTGGTACTATTTTTCTTGGCTCGTGCATGTAATTGTATATGGGTTACGACTTACGAGGAAAGAGAAGAAGAGAGAGCTTCCAATAAATGGTATTATCATGATCGAAGTTCCACAATTGCGTGACCAAGAAAATAAAACTCTAGTCCTTGATTTCACCATTAGTGGTTGGAAATTGAATATTCAACAATGACTTTAGTGATGATGATATTTGTTGAATCAACCAGGAAAGTGATTTACTTAATAGATTAATCAACCTTTTAATAATATCACCAAATCCAGATATTTCCAAAACTAGTTGAAATTAAGTAAGCGTGCTGTCAGCTTTGAAAAGCTGTTTCTACTTTGGTGAGCGTTATCCATACCCATTAATACATTCAATATTTTGTCGTGAGAGCGTCATCCATGCCCATTGTACATTCAATTTTGTGTACGAACATATATGGGCCATGAAATATTGAGAGAAATGTAGGTAAACAGCACTCATAAGCCAACTATAACAATCAATGCTGAGCTACATAATAATCCCGCCGGATACTGTAGTCGATTGCATCAATTGACTTTGTTTAACATTGTCAAATAAATACATCATAAAAGAATAAACTGTTTATAATCGAGTTCATGTTAATGGTGCATTTAGGTCCATTGCTAATGGGTCATATTAACTTATGCTTTTAGGACAGTTATTAATAAATCATAATAGGAAAGTTTTGACACTACTATAAAAAAAACTGTCAATAACATTTATTGTTATTTTATTATTTTCTTAATAAAATGTTTATGAAAATAATTCATAAACCAATACTCTAAAAACCAAAGTCTTTAGAGGATTAGTTAACAATTCACATTATTAATATGAAAGTTTTGACATCATTTTTATTAGAAATATAAAAAGTTAACAATAAAATTAATTATTTTATTATTTTCTCATAAAATAGTTCTTAAACCAATACTAATGGCATTTTTAAACATTTCCATATAATCAAAGTGGGGGCATTACACTAGTGGAAAGGTTTTTTTTTTTTTTTTTTTTTTTTTTTTGTCAACTGAAATTAGTGTGCATTTGGGAATAAGTTGAATTAGTTTCAGCTTATCTCCACTTTCAACTTATTTTTGCTACTATTCATGAGTCTCACTACACTTTTTGATACTATTAATGGTCCCACTATACTATTCAGCATATTTTTTAACCTTTTTTCTACACTTTCAACAAAAAATTTTCAATTTCAACTAAATAAATTGTTCCAAACAGGTACTAAATGTGGTAAATGGTGATTTTTCTATATGATGAATAAATAACTTTTTAGCTTTATCTCACTTATGACATAGAGTCATAGACTATGCAAATCAACTACCAGAAACTACATGATACCCAAATGAATGCAAATTCCTTTCTTAATCCTACTTCATAGTGTGTGTGTGTGTATATATGTATGTATATGTATCTTAATCTTCTTCTTTTTTTAGTATATTTTTTATTATCCTCAACACACTTTTTTAAATTTTCAACGAAAGTAAGGGCTTGCAACAACATTATACTCATTGCTTGAGTAGGATAGTTTTTTTTTTTTTTTTTTTTTTTTTTTTTTTTGCATCAAGAGTAAGGGAAAAGTATTCAATAGTCCTGAAATACAATGACGTGATACTCATTCTTCTGAAAGTACCTAATAATTACTCAAAAGTAAGGGCATACTCTCTTTACTTAGAGTATAATATACAAATTTTTCTCATTTTTAGATATTTTGCCATTTCTAATGTTAAATTATTAATTGTCTTAAAAGCTTAATCTACTAGGAAAATGTGAATTTAATCATTTAACCATAATTATAATATTTCCCCTCACATGTGGCTCTAAACTCCACCCCCCCCCCCCCCCCACCCCCCTCCCTCCCTTAATAAGTGTGGCCCAATATGTGAGATTTTTAATATTTTAAATGGAACGTAGAGTAACACCAAATATCAAATTTATGATCTCTTACTTTGATACTATATTAAATTAACAATAGTCTCAAAAGTTTAAACTATTAAGAAATGATGAATTTAATCATTTAACTATAATTCTAACATCAAATACTAGTCTGTTGCGGGAAAGTGTCTTTAGGTGACACTTCCACACAAGATTAATTATAAAAATTATTATTGGTTTTTTAAAGATTTCCTAATAATTAATAGGAAAAAAGAAAAAACCAAAAAAAAAAAAAAATCCCAAACATGAGAAGAACACCGGTGATTTACTTGGTTCGACAATAATCTACATCCACAAGTAGTAGCCGATGAATTCACTATATCAAAAAGAGATTACAATGTGTATAAAGACTCAAATAGGACCCACAAATAATAAAATCTCTATAAGGCTCTCTCAAATTAATTCAAAGCCCCTTCTTATGTGGGATGGCTCTTGGGTAAAGCCACCAAATCTTTATTTCAATTGTCTATTTAATTATAAGATTTTAATACCTATTTATTTTGGGTGGTCAAAGAGTATATTTTCTTGGTAGTATTTATTTTTTGTTTTGCTGAATATATTTTCTTGGTAGTTAATGAATACTTTTCTTGGACAAAGAAAAAATACTATGATAAAGTCAAATTAGAATTTCAGACATTATCTTACATACCAAATCTCCATATTACCTTATCAACTCCATATAATAAATCACAAGACTCACAAACTAAGCCAACCTCTACAACACGGCAACACCCACCACGTTGCCTGCCGACTATTCATCATAGATATAAAGTCCATCCTCTTAGGAAAACGGCAGTATAATCACAGAAAACAGTACTTCAAAAATCTAGAAACAAAGATCTTTATTTTATTTTTATTTAGAGAAAAAATCTTAATTATGTTTGTGCATGGATGGAGAGGTTCAGAATTTAAAATAATAATAATAATAATAATAAAAAGATTGGTGAAGGAGAGAAAAAAAATTAAGTCATGTTTGAAATTGAAAAGCTTTTTTTTTAATAAAAGAAAAAAAGATTGATGATATATATGCCATAAAATAAAACAAAATGTAAGCATTTACATATATAAGAACATGTGAGTACTTGTCGTTACTCCACTTGACGATTTTGTATGGGTACAGGATATACCACCTCCCACTTGACATGAATATGATTGATAAAAACACTCAAAAAGTCTAGAACTATACGTCTTTAAGAATCATAAAGATTAATATAATTCATACCATTTTTAAAAAAAATTAAATTTTGGTGACTTTTTGAGTGCAAGATGCCAATAGTACTGACCCTTTCATGTGAGACAAATTTTCAATTCCTCTGCCTAATAATTCTTTTGGTGAAAGGGGAAAGTTTTTGTCCCATGCGGAAATAACTCACCCTATGGAACCTCCAAGAAGACGCGTGTGATGTTTTTTTCAAGCTCCAATTAATATGTGCGTCTCCCAATGGGTTTAAAGCCATCACACACCGCATTCAGGAGTTACTGACTTTTATATATTATAAATTGTGTGATATTAAACCCAACTTTCCATTTTTTGTGTGCGTGTTCAGTCCGTGTCTTTCTAAAAAAAATATTAGGACTTTTTTGGATTTCTCTCTAGAATCAAGATCTAAGATTGTGATTATTGATAGAAAATCAAATAAAAGAGCATGAGATATTTTATTTGTGATGGAACAGATACTTATTTGATGGAATAGTATGGCGTACCTTTTTTTTAATTTTTAAATGAAACCTAACTTTGACTCTTTAACTATTCCTATAATGAAGAGTCAAGACTATTGGATTTTTGAATAGTGTACAGAGGCGGCTGGGGTTCAAATCAACTCCTGACTTGGCTAGAAACCAAAAATAATATATATAACATTTTAATTTTTTTTACCCTCAAAATAAAATTTTGAACCTTCTAACTACAAATTTTGTTTAATCTCAATTGAAATAAGTTTGAATATAATTATTTTAGTACTATTTTCACAATAATTTTATAATAAAAGTTAAGTGGCAAGTTTTAATTGCTTTTTAACTAAACCTACAAATGACATCATTGTTTTATATATCTTTAACAACTTACTATCTAAATTTTACTGTGAAAGTGTTATGTAAGTAGCTAGTTGTATTTTTAAAACTACTGCTTTATTTTTAAAAATAAATAAATAAAACTTTGACTTATTTTGCCTTTGGCCACAAAATGAAGTTGTTTTTCTTGCACTTTTCTTCTTTATTAACAAAAAAATTACACAATTTTTAACACACAAAAATTACAACACTATTGACCACTTAAAAAAAAATCCGGAGCCGACAGTATATATGAGACTTGTACAGTTGTATTCTTCTCTCCACTTTACTTTTTTTTTTTCTTCTTCTTCTTCTAGGGTTTGGTGGCAGGAATGACTTTAAAAAAACATGATTTCTACCAGTCAACGTAGATAGTGATTGATACCAATTATTCTATAATCTATATGACTAGTTTGTAATTTTCTTTTATTTATGGGTATTTTTTTCTTTTCACGGCCAGGAGCCAGGGGACTATTATATATGAGGACTTTTCAGTGACAGGGAGCAGCAGTATAAAAATCCACAGGTTAAAATTCAGGAATAGAATTTGATTCTCCTTTGATATATACAATTTCAAATTCAAAAAAATAAAATAAAAAATAAAAAAACTTAAAAGAGCTTGTGATATTGCAAAAACTTGTTTAGAGGGTAAAATTTTAACATCTTTGAATATAATATCCTTTGCATTTTTGCAATCAAATTGAACTAAAGATTTCCAATTTAAAAGCTTGGAATTTTGAAATAAATAAAACAACATCTAGAATTTCTTATTGATTGTACTATGATTTTGTTGCGCAACATTTTATACACCTAAATGGAAATGAATAACTTGTTCTTTAGACTTTTTTTTTTTTTTTTTTTTTTTTAAGAATACTTCTATAACCAAGATCAGAGGTATCAATTTCGACAATTTACCACTAGTGTCTTTAGATTGAACTATTATTTGACGCCAAGTGTCTTTAAATGTTTAATGCATTCCACTTGCATGCTAGGTGTCATTCCATTTAGTTTTGTATCAATTATATTGACACTCAAATTTATGCCTAAACTTGAGAGATAATTACAACATGTTACTAATCTCGCAGTTCAAACAATTTCCCCCCTAGACCCCCAAGCACTTTGTGCATGAGGAAGTGTCAATTCAGTTACAAAGCCTTTGACAAATTCATGCCTAAACTTAGAAAATGTAAAAAAGCTCAATTTGAATTTATTATATTTCTATGTAATACTATGAAGGTATACAATATATTATTTATTTAAACAAAAAAGCTACATAGAAACACATACAATTGTAGTTATTTTTAATAATTGCACTCATGGATATACAAGAATTATTAGCTAGTAAATGTATATGCATCACTACAAGTATTTTGGTCTTTTGCGACCAATGTTTTAGCGATGACCAAAAAGTCGTCACTATTAGGCACACATTAGCGACAATAATATATGGTCGTTGCTAATAAGTGCATAGTAGCGACAACACTAAGATCGTCGCTAATAATTCGTCGCTAACGTCATGGAGGGAATTTTATTTACTTTTGAAAAATGGAGGGAAACTTTTAGCAACCATAATAAATTTTGTAGCGACAACATTTATGTTGCTAAAATAAGGTTTATTTTAACAACAACATCTATCATCACTAATAATCATCTTTAGTGACGACCTTGTATTTCGTCGCAGATATGTGGCCAAAAATATATAGTAAATATATTACATATACGCTTAATTTATCAGCGATGACACATTGGTCATTGCTATTAGAAGGCTATTAGCGACGATATAATTTGTCGTCCCTGATAGTCACCTTTTAGCAACAACACAACATGTCGTCGCAAATATATCTACCAAAATATAATGGAGGGAAAAATTTTCACTCTCAAAAAGTGGTGGGAATTATTGGAGGGAAGCAAATTATATATTAGCAACGAATTAGGTTGTCGCTATAAGGGATCTTTTAATGAAGACAAAGATTGTCGTCACTAATACGTAGCCAAAATAATTTTGATATAATATGATTTTTTTTTATCAAATCCTCCAAATGCCTCTTAAAATATTTAAAATGACATAAATTCCTTTGAAATATATGAAATGATTAAAATTCCATTAACCACATCAAAATGACCAAAATACCCCTAAACTTATATAACGACCAAAATAACCTTGAAACTTCTAAAGTAATTTAAAACTCTCTAATGACCAAAATACTCCTAAATCATAATATTACCCATTTGAAACTCGAAATTGATAAAAACAAAAATTGAGAAAGTTGTGATTCCACTCAAAATACTGACTAATACCCATAGTTAACAAAATGTGAATTGTGTCGTGAATCAATTTTGGATTTTTTCTGTATCATGTGTCATGAGAAAGGTATTAGTCAATATTTACAAAACTAATAAATTCATTATAAATATATGAAAGGTATATTCATTATAAATTCATAATATATTCAACTAATAATCAATTCAATCATCAATTTAATATTTATTAAAAGTAACTAAATAAAACAAATGAAAATATATTTACAACATACATATATTCAAATTGATTAAAATCAGAAGTGATAATACATGATATATGAACCAAAATAATAAATTTTTTTATCATTTTGCCGAATCAACTTTACCGAAGTCAATGTTAACATGATGTTCATCATCTTTCAAAATTATTTCTTCATTGACATTTTATAACAACTATTCCAATACCCAATATTCCACTGAAAACCTTCCCACTGAACCTAGTTTCACCAAGCCCAATGGTCTCGGAACTATCTATTAAGTTTGATTGGGTTTGACCGGGTTTGACCAAATTTAACTAAACTTTGACTGCACCTTTCTATAAATCCAACCGTCTGATTGTGACCATAATTTACCACAATTAACCTTTCATTACACTCTTTAAATCCAACGATTAGATTTCAAATCAAGGAATGGCGTGTGATGGACATGTGTTGTGTACCTGTATGGTTATGCTCTCTCAATCTGACCATCCAATTGGTCTTAAATTTTCCCAACACTAATATGTCACCATACTCTTCAATACCAATGATCAAAGTTTGAATATGAATTTCACCAAGTCCAGTGGTCTCAGAACCATTTATTAAGTTTAACCAGATTCGACCAACTTTAACTAAACTTTGATTACACCTTTCTCTAAATCCAACTGTCTGATTGTGACCATAATTTACTAGAATCAACCATTCATTATACTCTTCAAATCCAACGGTTAGATTTCAAATCTAAGAATAGCACGTGATCGGCATGTGTTGTGTACCTATATGACTATGTTCTCTCAATCTGACTATCCAATTGGTCTCAAATTTCACCAACACCAATATGTTACCGTACTCTTTAATCCCAATGATCAAGATTTGAATATGAATTTCACCAAACCCAATGGTCTCGAGACCATCTATTAAGTTTGACCGACTTTAAGTAAACTTTGACAGCGTTTTTCTTTAAATCCAACCGTTTGATTGTGACAATAATTTACCAAAATTAACCTCTCATTACACTATTCAAATCCAACGATTAAATTTCAAATCTAAGTATGGCGCGTGATGGAAATGTGATGTGTACCTGTATGGTTATGTTCTCTCAATCTGACCATCCAATTGGTCTTAAATTTCACCAACACCAATACATCACTATACTTTTCAATACCAATGATCAAGGTTTGAAGATGAATTTCACTAAGTCCATTGGTCTCGGGACTATCTATTAAGTTTGACCAGGTTTGACCAAATTTAACTAAACTTTGACTGCGCCTTTCTCTAAATCCAACCGTTTGATTGTAACCATAATTTACCAGAATTAACCATTCATTACACTCTTCAAATCCAACGGTTAGATTTCAAATCAAAGAATTGCACGTGACGGACATTTTGGATTGCGGACACGTATCCAAGACTGGACACGTGTCCGTATCCTGACGGGTCCAGTGGACAGAAATTGAACCTGATAAGTTATTATCTTTCTGTTTTAGGGGGAGTAGAAGAAAAAAATTAGATTTTTTTTTTTTTTTTTGATTGAGAAGAAATAACTAAGTTATAAAATAAAAACTATTTTATGTTCCTACAAATATGTATGTTTTATTTTTAGATGAACAACACAAAGGTTTTTTTTTTTTTTTTTTTATAATATCAATACCTTGCCTGGCTAGGCTACATTCTAGAATTTAGATCATCACAACTACATGTTTTCTTCTTATGTGTTGTTATTACTTATTTGAGTATTGAGTAATAAATGTCACATACGGAGAAAAATATTAAAACAAAAATAATAACAGGGTGAATTAATTTACATTCTCTCTTCTTCTTTTTCCTTTTCTTTTTCTTTTTTTATTTTTAACTTCATGATTCTTTTCCCTCTTTGTATGAATTCTTAAAATTTTACAATTTTCTTTCATGTATGTCTTACCATGTAGTAAACTTGATACTTCGTGCACTTTAGAAAATAAGTATCCACATCATGTCTCATCCAAACTCAAGAAGTTGAAACAGGGCTCATGGGGCTAGGCTGAGAATGGGTGATATTATAATACTGTTTTGAATGATTGACTTATCAAATTATTATTTGAATATCTGATTTGCAGTGATGGTTAGTCCTAACTTTTGGAGTTGGAATGTATTTTCTGGTCCTCAGCTATATAGTTTCTTTATATGGTTGCAAAGTTGTTTTGTCAGGGTAACCATGTGAATAAATTCAACATAGATAATTGAAATTGAACAAAAACATGTCATGTTGATTATATAATTCATTGAATTCACCAAGTATGTTTACCATGTAGGTTTGGAAAAGACAATTTATAAAAAATAAAAAATAAAAAAAAAGTTTTGGAAAAGACAATTTTACAATTTTCTTCGTAGAAAAACTTATTTATGTTTCATCTAGATTTTCAATTCTCTTTTTATGTTCATCAATCCGTCTTGATTCAGCTATCCATGAATTTATAACTCCCAAAATATTTGTGTGAACCTTCCAACTTAATTAGTGAAGTGCAAGTGATGAAAATGTTAATGGTTGTATAATTATGCTTAGTTATATGTATGGAGATAATAAAATAAGTAAAGGTTTAGATTTTGTGCTAGTCTTGTTATACATGAGTGATGATAGAAGTTTTGTTATTTTGTCCCACTGTTTTCATTTCATGCTACACTAGCTACTTTTTTATAATAATTAATACATAATACACTACTTACTAACTTATAAGCATCTATAAAGCAAGAAGTTTACTAACTTATAACTACATCTATGGTATTTTTGAAAAATATAAATGTTAAAATTTTACTTGAATGTTAAAACTATTTAGTAAGTATATTTGTCATCTATTTTAGTTGACCTTTACATTGGTTTATACTTTTTGTTTCAGGTTAAAATATCTCATGCCTTGGGTTACAGTTTTATAGATGATGTCGAGGGGAGATATATTTCATTGCAACAAGTTTTAGCTTGGCAACATATCTTCATGAGGAATATGTTATTATTTGATTAGTATTTGAGAGAATAGATTGGAACTCAAATTATGTTATATGATATTGAACTTGGGTATTGTTTTTCCTTATTAGTAGTTATTGATTGAGCAGTTGTTATGCTTATATATGTATTTGTGATTGAAAATTTGTGATGTGTGGCATTGCGGTTTATTCTTTTCCATTAGGTATACTCATGTAAAATTCAAAATTTAAATTTTATAGAAAAATCCAAAAAAATGTAAAATGTTATTAGCGATGACATTGTCATCGCTAATATTTTATCATATCATTAGTGACAACAAACAATATCATTGCTAATATGAAATTTTTAGTGATGACATGTTTGTGGTCACTAATATATCATTATTTGTGACGACAGCAAGCGTCGTCGCTAGTAATGACCTATTTGCTATCGTCGCTAGTAATGACATATTAGTGACAACAAAAATGTTGTCGTTAATAATAATCTACTAGTGATGACAAAAAATTCGTCACTACTAATGAGCTAGTAGCGACGACATTTCGTCTTGGGTTCTCGAGTTATTTATGACGACAATTGTTACCATTAGCGACGACTTTGTCGTCGTTAATAGTATTGTATTTGCGACAACATTAATATCGTCACTAAAAACCTTTTTTGTTACCATTTTCATTTAACGAAAGTTAGCGACGACATTTTTCGTCACCAATATAATTAGCGACGATATTTAAAGCATTAGCGACTACTATATGTCGTCGCTAAAGACCAAATTTCTTGTAGTGATGTTTGAGATGTAATTATTAAGTACTCTCATATTATATATATTATGATGTGGTGCTCTTTCAACTCACATTCCTTTCAACCCAGGAATAACTACGGTCACCACCATGGCTGGAATGGGTGATGGATTGGGACGTGCACCAGCCCATACCAGTGTCTCGGTAGCTCAGTCACAGCAGCACGTGTTGGTGAACAAACCGACCACTCCTTACGGCATTAGGGCAGACGTGGACAGTGACAAAGCATTAAATCTGGATAATCAAGTTTCAGATGAGGAGTTACAATCTTACACGTGCCCAGGAGTTAATGCAATTATGGAGGGGAGTAATACCATTTATAAACCACCAATTTCCCAAATGTATCCTACCGAATTTGACATGCAACTTAAATGACATTGATTCTGATTTTCACAAAAAATGAAACGGAGGTAACGTCCAAGATATTAGCAACAAGTCTTCAATCCCACCACGCCACATGGAATTAAATGGAAAATATGCAGGAGAATTTAATGATAATCACAACTCCAACACTGATTGTGTCCAGCTCAGCGATCCTCATGCACCACGCAAATGGAAAAGAATTGAACGTGAGCCTCCCGTGAACAGCCAGCCCTCTAATTCACAGAATCCCTCAGAAAAGAAAAGAACATGCAAAGATGGAGAAGCAGACTTGCCTAAGTTACAGAACAAAAAAGTCCATGTTTCGAAGGCAAAAGTTTAGGAAATTTCAATGGTCGAGGCTGCAGGGCAGCCCCACCAAGAACAATGAGTCTGATTGTGTGGAATTGTTGTGGGCTTGGAACCTATGTACAAGGAAAGAGCTTGAAAAAATAGTTCGAGCAAAAGATCCCTCCACTGTGTTCAGGGTCCCAGGATTTCTGGCTAAGGGGGGGCCGGAGATAAGCGAAAAAAAAAATTCAAATACACATTCATATAGTATTAATAAACTATCAAGTATCAACCAAGACAAATTCCCAAAAATCATTGTTTCTTAATATATCAAGATCAACTTTTTGAAATTGTGTTTGAGAGATATGGTTATTTTCCGGAATTAGGATATCGGCATTTTTTGGAATTGGGGAATGAATATTTCTTGGGATTGGAACATCGACATTTTCTGGAATTGGAGAATGAATATTTTCTCGAATTGGAACGTCCACATTTTTTGGAATTGGAATAGCAATATTAGTTGTTGGCAATCCCACGTTGACTTCGGAAGAATTTGAATAATTCTTTTGAAAAAATCAAACATTGTAGTTGATTTTTTCATGATCTACAAATAAAATAAGAATCATATATATTATCTCACGAACGGTTGTTGTTACTAACTAAAGACAAATACTAGAATCTAGGTAATATGCATGATGCATTTAATTATAAATTTAGTAATTCTCACTTCTTTTTGAATTTATAAATTTATTTAATTTAACATTATGAGTTAACAATAGGCGCAAGTGAATCACTGTTGTAGGGATTAGGGCCCAAAATAGTATATTAGGCCTTGGGCCTTGTTCGAGGATATTGATAAGTCTGAGAAGAAGCAAGTAGCTGTTCAAACATTCTCAATTAAAGTCTCAAAGATGGGGAACAAGTGAGAAGTTATCCGAGGAGGAAATCCTCCTTGGATATGATGAATATAGTTCACGACATGTACTCCATCTGTTAGCCTAATCCCCCAGAAAGCTCCAATAAAAGAGACATACTTCATGAACATATGAGAAGGAAGGAAACCCAAAAATATCTAAGGGAAAGCTGCCACCACCGCATTAAGTGCACTGCAGCTACTTTTCTGGCAGCATTTATGTGGAGAAGACCTCTAAACAGTACTACCTTGGCTACTACAACTCACAAAAAAACCTGAGAGGATATCTGATGGAACAAGTACTCAAGTAAGGGTGAAGATGATCAACAGATGGAGGGTGAAGATGATCCAAATGAGGATATATAAGGTGAAAGACACTTCATGGGAAGGGGGACGTGAAAAAGAGAAAGAGAACACGGTAATAATCCAAAATGTTTCTGCATTCAACTGTGATCAATATATATAATTACGGTCTCCTCGGACTGAAAGTCTACTGATATCAATACATCTTGTTTGTGCCTGATTATCATTTAAACTCTATATTAGCCGTTGTTCAAATCATTAGGGTCTAGTTCTTTGACCCACTCTCTACAAATTTATTGTACTGGACTCATTGGGTTGAGATTCCATATACTTTGGATTTGGGCCACAAATCGGGACCCTACAACTATTATTTTCTTAAATTTGTGATATGTGATAATTTTCTATATAATAGGATTTGTTTTTTTCTTTTGTCTTTGGTCTTTGCCTTTATTTATCTTTGTCTTTGTCTTCTCTTTTGTCTTTGTCTTTGTCTTGTACTCTCCATATTTCAGGCACTGACCCAATCCCACTGCAGACACTATAAATTTATTCTGCACTACAAAAAAAAAAAAAAAAAACTTTTCCTAACTTTACCTTCTTTTTCTTTTCTTAACTTTACCTTCTTCTTTTTTCTATCACTTGTCTTTATTGTTGCCCAACTACAAGTCAACAAAAAACAAACAGACAAACACTACACTAATATATTCTCTAATCTTTACAAACTCTACTCTCTTTCTCTCTCTATCTCTCTTTTCTATATAATACAAGAGAGAGGGAGTCACACATCACAGAGTCACAGAGAGTCACAAAGCCAAAAGGCCAAAAAAAAAAAAAAAACACCACAGGCAGAATAAAATTTTAGATTCACAATCACAGAATCACCAACATCAATTCATCATTCATCAGTAAAAACACAAACACCACAAGTCCACAAGCATAGATTTTTAGATTCTGAGATTCATAAACATTTTATTAGGTTTTGAAGGAAATGATAGATTAAATACCTGTGAACTGTGAAGGCTGGAGCAGTGGAGCAAAGAAGCTGGGCTGGGTAGTGCAGATCGAGCAACCGGCGACAATGTCAAGATGGGTCTCCGATTTGGGTATGCGACAACTGATGGCGACGTGGGTACTGGGTAGCAAGATGGGTTTCTCTTGCGTGGGCATGGGCAGCAATGTCATGGTGTGGGCGGCGGCGTCATCACGACGTCACAGCATGATGGGTCTCTCACTCTCGCCTCTCCCTATCTTTTCTTTTCTTTTTTTCTTTTTTTCCTTCGTTTCTGGCTTTTCCGTTTGGTTTTAGGGTCTTACTGACTGGTGGGTTTTCTTCTTTTTCTTTTTTTTTTCTTTTTTACACACACACACACACACACACACATATACATATATATAAGGTTTTCATGGGCTCTTGAAAACTCCTGGGCTAGCCAGCTGGGATAGGGATGGTTGAGGTGAGGGGGGCCCAAGCTAAAAACCAAGGGGGGCCCCAACTAAAAACCAAGGGAGCCAAGCCTTTTTTTGAAAATTTTACATACTAAAAAACTTTTTTTTTTTTTTTTTTTGGCCCAGGGGGGTCCCGAGCCCCCTTTGCCCTCTACCTGGATCCGTCCCTGACTGTGTTTTTAGTCGAAACATGGGCGGATGAAGCAAGGCTAAAAGAAGTACAATGTAATTTGAATTTTGAAAATTTATTTTTTGTTGAACAAAATAATAGAGGTGGAGGATTGGCATTGTGTTGGAGTAACTCAATAAATTTAAATGTTGAATCTTATTCTAAAAATCATATTGATGTTATTATTAACAAGGGTGCAAGGGATGCTTGGAGATTCAAAGGTTTTTATGGTGAGCCAGTTATGCATAAATGCCATGAATCATGGGATATGCTTCGTCAACTCAGCAACAGATTCAAGTTGCCATGGCTCTGTTCAAGAGACTTCAATAAGATAGTGAGAAATTCTGAAAAGCTAGGGGGGAGCTGCAAAAGTCATGCCCAAATGCTACTATTCCGTGATGTTATTGATAAATGTGGATTTATTGACCTTGGTTTCATTGGGTCACAATTCACTAGGCAGAAGCACTTTGTTGATGGGCACTCCATTTGGGAAAGATTGGATTGAGGCCTTGCAAATAATTATTGGTTTATGCAGTTTGCATGAACAAAAATTCACCAGCTCTCCTCCAATGCTTTGGACCATTGCCCATTATAGATTATTTCAGAGCGTCTAGAAATCCTAAGCATTACAAAACCATTCAAATTTGAAGAAATGTGGCTATCCAATAGAGGGTGCACAAATGTTGATGAAGCGGTATGGACATCCCATGAAGAGGCCGATCCTAGCATCAAGGTGATCAAGAAGATAAAAAAATGTGGAAAAGAAATACAAGACTGGAACCAAAAGCATTTTGGGAATGTGAAAAGGGAGCTTGAGAAAAAAAAAATTATTGAGGGAGGCAGAGGAAGAAGCTATGAGAACAAGAGTGAGTTTCCAGGTTAGAGAGCTTAAAAAAGAAATAGATGAGCTAGTGGACAAAAAATATAGGACGTGGGTTCAAAGATCTAAGGTATTATGGGCAACCAATGGAGACAAGAATTCTAAATACTTCCACTACCATGCTACCCAAAGGAAGAGAAAGAATTCGATCCTTAAAATCCGCAAAGCTGATAGGGAGTGGAGTTCAGATATGGACCAAGTCACAGAGACCTTAACTACCTATTTCCAAGAGCTTTATACCTCAGCAAATCTGCCACCATGTGAGGCAGCCACAAACTCAATCAACCAAGTGATCAATGATGAGATGAATGAACAACTCTCCCAAGAATTTTAGGCTTGGGAAGTGCAACAAGCTATAAAGCAAATGGCCCCACTAAAGGCACCAGGTCCTGATAGTATGCCTCCTCTATTTTTTCAGTATTACTGGAATTTAATTGGAGATGATGTAATAGATTCAGTTCTTACTTTCCTTAATTCAGCATATTTACCCGAGCACCTAAACCATACTTTTATTACTCTCATCCCAAAGAAAAAAAATCCCGAATATGCATCTAATTTTAGGCCTATTAGTCTTTGTAATGTCTTATTTAAGATTTTTTCGAAAGTCTTAGCTAATAGGCTTAAATGCATTTTACCAAAAATTATCACTAACAACCAAAGTGCCTTCACCAAAATCCGCCTTATTTCAGATAATATTTTGGTAGCATTTGAATCCCTACATAGCATGCAAAAAAACACAAGGAAAAATGGTTTCATGGCAATCAAACTTGACATAAGTAAGGCCTATGATAGGGTGGAATGGCCTAACCTAGCAGCTGTCATGAAAAAATTGGGGTTCAATGATAAATGGATTAAACTTCTCATGTTATGTGTGACTACAATATCCTACTCCATTCTTGTTAATGGGGAACCCAAAGGATTAATCCATTCATCAAGTCATCAAGGGGCATTAGACAAGGAGATCCCATCTCCCCATTCTTGTTCCTACTATGCACGAAAGGCTTTCATGGCCTAATCAGTCAAGCAGCAGCTCAGGGTGATATTTGAGGCTATTCTTTATCTAGAAATAGTCCTCGCCTAACCCACCTCTTTTTTGCAAATGATAGCCTCTTGTTTTGCAGGTCCACTGTTCAAGAATGTCAAAAAATCCTAGACATTCTAGATACTTATGGCAGGTGTTCGAGTTAGCAGATTAATAGAAATAAAACTACCATCTTCTTCAGCAAATCCATTGATGAGGGTACAAGGGACCGCATAAAGCTTGCATTGGGAGTGGAGGAAATAAGACAATATGAGAAGTACCTAGGCCTTCCCTTACTTGTTGGAAAAAAATAAAAAGGTCAGCTTTAATTACATCAAAGAAAGGGTATGGAGAAAAATTTGATAGGCCAAAAACATATTGACCCCTTGTGATAAATTAATTGATTAATTAACCAAGTTTATTAATTAATCAAATTAACATGCAAATGCGTGGTAGCACAAACAAATCTCCAATAAACTAAGTATGCAGCAGAAAATATATTAACATGATGATTTGTTTATGAATGGGGAAAACCAACACGACAAAAATCCCACCGGGTGATTTTAAAGTCACCACTCCCAGAATTCCACTATTATCACAACAAGTGGTTACAAGCAAAGGAATCTCAGTACTTTATACCAACCTACAATTGAACCCTTACTCTAATATCCAATTGAACAAGTTTTATAGTGACAATTTCTCCTTTTGATGCATGGCTCCCAGTACGTGACTAACCAATTGCGCGGATCCCAGTACGCAACTTCAATCACCAACTAGAGAAGATTGTTGGCTGCAAAATTTTTCAGTTCATCCCAATGATGAAGATCTAGAAGTTACTTAGTTACAAAACCCTACGGTTCACAAATACAGCAACTTCTTCATAAGAACGATGAACCAGGGCAAATTCTATCTCCAGTCACAATTTGCTTAAACAAACTTTTGCTCAACACTTGTACAACTTGTGAACACTTTGACGACCCTTAAAATAATCTTTTTATATGTCTAGGGTTATGAGAAAAGAAAGCCCAAACACATAATCACGGATTAGAGTCAAAACAGAACTAAAATTGACAGATACCCTATTTGTCGTGCCACGGGGCTAAACAGCTCTTTAAGCTCGATAGATGGCTAGCTATTGAGCTTTAATAACAGGCACTTTTCAGCTTGTTTCGTGGACAGACATGCATGGCTTCAACACTTGATCTTGAAACACAGTTTTTTGAAATATTAAACACATCCTAGATCTACCCAAATACAAGTAAAGTGCATTTTGTCAAAGGATTAGCTAATTACATAAAATAATGACATATGATCCTAATAAGTGAATCATATATGTCTTAACAATCTCCCTCTTTGGCAGTCCGTGACAAAACCATAACAAACAAATGAACATATGAGAAAAGTCATAAATCACTTAACTCATATTCACTTGTTGAATACAATAAAATCTATCCTAATACAAACTCTTGAAAAATTTTGCAAGAAAAGAGTTTATGGCAAGTGAATTTTGACAACCTGTATTTCTAAAACACTTTAAACAAAATTCATCAAGGCATCTTTGTGTGAAACAGAAATAATAAATTGCATATAAGTAATAAGAATCATGTGTATAAAAAAAGAAAAGAAAGAAAATAAACAACACATGCAAGGGTAGGTGAAAGAAACATACATCAACAAATGAAGAAAAAAAGTACAATGTATGTTAATAATGGTCACAAGACCCATGTACAAGAATAAATGTATCTAAAATAGAGAAAAGAAAAAGATAGATGTAATTCGTACTACATCCCTCAGATAACAACACTCCCCCTAACAAAATGGTCATATACTAACTCTCCCCCTAAGAATGACTACTCTCATATCCAAAACTACTTCCCCTTTTTGTCACGAGTAACAAAGGATAAGAGTGTCAAGTAGACATCTCATCAGTAGAGCTAGCATCTCCATCATCATCATCAGAAGCATCATCGTCATCACCATCATCATCATCCTCATCCTTAAAATCAGAATCCACAAGAGGAGGTGGAGGAGAAGTTTCAGGAGTAAAGCCACCCATGATCACCTGCCGCCGTGCAATATGACCGAAATGAACGTTCATCGGATGCAGCTTTGTAGAGAGTGTATCAAGGCGAGCATCCATACGCTGTAGCTGCACCATGATGTCCCCGAGTGACACGTCGCTCGTAGAAGAGGAGGGAGCAGATGTGGATGGAGCCGAACGAAAAGGAGGAGCTACTGAATTCGACTGTCGTGACCTAAACTGTGCCTCGCTACCTTTAACGGTAGCGGTGTCTATAACACACATGACAGAAAAGTGGGCGGAAGAGGGAAAAGGAACAGAAAAATGGCATAAAATCTGCGTGATAGCTGAAGGGAAAATGAGCTTATCACGGGTAGTCATATCCCTAAACACATCTATAATAGAAAGAATAAAATGTGAAGGAAAATCTACAATGAGGTGCTCTAACAAAGAAAGCAAAAATTGAGCACGAGGCTCTGTGATAGAGTTATAGTGAGAGAGTGGGTGCAAAACAAAAGTCATCACCATATTTATGAATCTAGGACCTTTAGCAAAGGCCTTACATGGTGTAAATTGACGATCACCCCAATTAGAAGGGCGCTCGCAGAAAGCAGAGATTATCTCGTCTTTGGACACAGTCCTCAGACGCTTACATCTAGGGTAGTCAGGATGCTCTACCCTCGGAACATGGAGCACATCCGCAACAAGTTGCGGTATGACAACAATGCGCGTACCTCAAACGCGAGTATAAAAGAGAGGTACTGAATAATCAAGTCCATGCATGTTGGAGTAAAACTCCTGGATCAGCACGAAAGGACATGTGACTAGGACATCACACAATGACTCTCAACCCCAACTGTGAATGACATCGGGAAAGTTAATGTCGGCAAAGTCCACCAAAATGACTCGACGTTCCAAATGAACACCTCATCGAGAAAAGTTCTCCGAGAAGTCCTTTCGGGCATCCTCATCACAGAACCAGATATGAGGAGTAGGATCAGAGGAAGACGATGCCCAAAACGAAGAGGGTTCTGAGATGGAGTGGATTTACGTTTTGGTACTATAAACATGACTAACGTAAACAGAAAAGAGAGGTAGAGAGAGAGAAACAATCAGAAAAGTCCCAACACATTTCAAATATAACAAGTATATTGAAAATAGAGCATGTATGCATGGGGAATGCATGAATATGGGACATGCAAAAGAAATTGCATCATGGGCTCAGCCTAATCCAATCCTACCAGCACACAATCAATTTGCACACAACTAAATGCATAATAATACTGTTATAATGCACATGAGATACAATGCATGAAGTTTTAAGATCATATAAGCAAATCCCAACCCAAAAATTTCACCAAAACTTCATCAATTTTGAAAAACCCCAAATTTTTAAAAACCCCAAAACCTAGATTTCAAAACATGAAAATGCATGAAAATAAGAGATTTGAAGCTTACCAAGTGATGAAAAACTGGTAAAAGCTTGAAGAAACCTTGAGGAATAAGTTTGGAGGTAGTGAGAGAGGTTTGGGAAGAGAAAACACGAAACTATCGAGAGAGAGATCGAGTGAAATAAAAAACTGGATCACACAGAACCTATATATAGAGGTTCAGTAAATCTTGACAAATAGAGGTGTCGAGACATCTGTCGAAAAAGGTGTCGAGAAAAACAACGTCGACAGATGCAGCTGTTGAGAAGGTGTCAAGGAACAAAGCAAAGACACAAGAACAAAAGCTCAATCGATCCACCAGCTGTCGAGAGGCTATCGAGGATCCAGGAACTTTCTCGATAGATCCACCTAACTTTCGAGGATCTATCGAGATTGCGATAAGAAAAAGCTTAAGAGCTCGACAGATAGCTAGGTGTCGAGGAGGTGTCGAGATTGCTTAAAAACAGTTTTTCAAGAAGAGAAAAACACAGACATGAATGCAATCAAGCATACAACTCAACCAAGGATCCAATCAACATTTTAAACACTCAAAAACATCTCTCAACAGCAATTTTAAGCACAAAGATCCCAAAAACACACACATACTAAACAAATCTAACCAATTTTATATTTCAAAAACAAGTCAAGACAGTTTAGTGAGCATACATTAACGCATGTAAACCTTATGATGGCCAAATCACATTGTACCTGCACATGTATCAAGAGTAACAAAGAATATTGCGTGTTGTGTGTGAAACACATCGCAAGATTGCATAAGTGTATACATGTTATGACAATTTGAGATATGAGAAAATCACTTTGACTCACACATAATCATAACTGTTTGATGGAGACTATCACATTCAAGGTACATCCTATAACTCCCACATCTCCTAGAATACACGCTTGCAATCATATGTAAAACATTTTAATTCTTTTTGCTTTTTATTTTCTTTGCATATTTTCTTTCTAAGCAAATCATGCATGGGCATGTAAGAGATAGAAAAGAAATATCCAATGATGTTAAGCTTTTGACATTGCACTTTTGCTATGCCGAAGCATACAAATGTCATATTATAATTAGCGGCAACAGTGGTGAAATGATTATTTATGCCTTTCTCCTAGGATTTTTTCATCCTTCCCGTCAAAAAGAGTGATACGAGTGTTAAGTATAAAAGATAACTTAATCTTACTCATCACAAACAAGAGCCACAAAGCTCACTTGCTTAGTTGTGCATAGAGATGCTCATCTAAACTACAAAAGATACAAAATTTAGAAAACTTTATTTCAATGGCCATCCAAGGTACATAAGTACCAATGTACACAAAACACACTATTTTTGTATTTTTCTGATTTTTCAATTTTTTTATATCAAAAACAAAATAAACAAAACTGAAAACAAACAAAAATATGTTAAACAAAGCAAAACATAAAAACTAAACTGACTCAAAATAAAAGCAAAACACACAAGTTATGCAAAAGCAAAAACACAAAGAGAGAGAAGAAAGTGATAGAATCACTTGGAGCCATTTTCCTTCCACACCCTGGAAGAACCTTTCCTTTGATTAAACCCTTGGACCGGCGGTAAAGGGGAAGAATTGAAACCGTTCAAGTTCGAAAGAAACATGAGGGTTTTGAGAAGATCTCCAAGAGGAGCAAGAGAGGATTGAAGCTGGTTCTGGCTTCCAGATGCTATCATACCATTGCTCTGTTGAGTGGCTAACCACTTATAGCAATTTGGTCAAGTATGACCGGCAACTCCACAGTGATGACAGAGATGCTGCTTCTTTTGTTTAAGCTTTTGAGAGTTAGCCTTCTTAACCCTAGGATTTTTAACTTCCTTCTTATCTTGCTTAAGGGATGCTCCTAAGATAGATTTACCATTGTCTATGTTCTCACTAGCTAAATCAGTTTTAACATCATTGTTCTCAATTTCAACACTATTACTAGGAGAAACAAAAACAGTAATACTAGTAGAAACAATATTAGAAGAAGAGAAACCATACCCTAAACCTGTTCGATCAGAAGTAAATTTCTGAACACTGAGCATCTCATCAAGTTTTGCACTTGAAATCCTCTCCAATTGAGCTCTGACTTGGAACAACTCCGCTTCAAGCTTCTTAATCTTCTCAGCCAAGAAATTGTTCTTAAACCTCAGTGCCCCAATAGTTTGATTGGCTTCATCAACCTTTGTGGAAAGCTCTTCTCGCTCAAGCTCCACATCACTAAACTTCTTGGAGGCCAACCTATACATCTTCTCATGCTTCTCGAAGACCTTGTGCAACTTTGCATAGGCTGTGTGGATGTAATCTTGTTCATCCATCTTCTCAAACTTAAACTCCACCAACTCCTCTTCTTCATCCACATCTTCAACAATCTCCTCAGTAGGATTGACAGTGGCAGTGAATGCATTCAGGATTCCATCATTCTCATTGTCAGAATCATCCTAAGGCTCGGTGTCTCTTAAAGTAGCAGCGAGTGCCTTACTCTTCCCAATACTCTTGAGATATGTAGGACACTCCTGTTTCATGTGACCGAAACCTTGACATCTAAAGCACTTGGTTCTTGCGGGAATAGTGTACTGATCGCCATCCCTAGCATCCTTCTTCCCTTTGTCTTAACTCTTGAACTAAGAAGAACTGAATTGCCTTCGGTCCTTGTCGAAGTCCTTCCCATTGGCATTCTTCATGAACTTCTTAAATTGCTTGGTGATGTAGGACTTTATCTTAGAATCTTCATCGTCCAAAGACTCATTCGTGTCACTGCTCTTAGCCTTCAAGGCCATGCTCTTGCTTTTGCCCGACTTACCAATCCTTGTTAACCCTAGCTCGTAAGTCTACAGATTACCAACCAACTCTGTCAAAGGAATCTTGTCAATATCATTTGATTCCTCAATCGCCGTAATCTTGGCATGGAATCTCTCCAGCAGAGATTTGAGCACCTTTCTCATAATCTTGGGTTCAGGAATGGTTTCCCCAAGATTGAACATTGAGTTCACTATGTCTTCGAGCTTGGCATAGAACTCATCGAACGACTCATCCTCCTCCATCTTAATCTCTTCGAAACTTGTAGTAAGCCTCTGTAGCTTCAAATCCTTGACAGCCTTGGTTTCCTCATAGGTTGTCTGGAGGGTGGTCTATGCCTACTTAATAGTTTCAGTAGAGGATATCTTCTTGAACTCCTCATTGGTGACTGCACAGAATAAGGCATTCAATGCCCTGCTGTTGAAGTTTGTTGCCTTGATCTTGGCTTCATCCCAATCGATCGACGCTTCCTTTGGCTTGGTCCAGCCAATCTCTACAGCTTGCCACACTTTCTCATCTAAAGACTGTAAGAAAACTCTCATGCGTATTTTCCAGTATGCATAGTTAGTCCCATCAAATAAAAGAGGTATGATTAAAGACTGTCATCTATCCATGACAAACAGGGGTCAATGGATCAACACAATAAAGATAATACCTAATCAGAGTGTGCCTGCTCTGATACCACTTGATAGGCCAAAAACGTATTGACCCATTGTGATAAATTAATTGATTAATTAGTCAAGTTTATCAATTAATCAAATTAACAAGCAAATGTGTAGTAGCACAAACAAATCACAAATAAACTAAGTATGCAATGGAAAATAAATTAACACGGTGATTTATTTACGAATAGGAAAAACCAACACAGCAAAAACCCCACCGGGTGATTTTAAGGTCACCACTCTCGAAATTCCACTATTATCACAATAAGCGGTTACAAGCAAAGGAATCCTAGTACCTTATTCCAACCTACAGTTGAATCCTTACCCTAATACCCAATTGGACTTATTCTGTAGTGACAATTTCTCATTTTGATGCACGACTCCCAGTACGTGACTAACTAATTGCGTGGATTCTAGTACGCGACTTCAATCACCAACTAGAGAAAGTTGTTGGCTGCAAAGTTCTTCAATTCATTCCAACGATGAAGATCCATAAGATGCTTGGTCACAAAACCCTACAATGCACAAACACAACAACTTCTTCACAAGAACGATGAACTAGGACAAATTCTGTCTCCAGTCACAATTTGCTTAAATAAACTTTTGCTCAACACTTATGCAACTTGTGAACACTTTGACAGCCCTTAAAATAATCCTTTTATATGTCTAGGATTGTGAGAAAAGAAAACTCAAACACATAATCACGGATTAGAGTCAAAACAGAACTAAAATTCTGTTTTTCATAAACCTCGACAGATACCCTATCTGTCGAGCTGCTGTCGAGCCATGGGGCTGAACAGCTCTTTAAGCTCAATAGATGACTAGCTGTCAAGATTTAATTAATGGCAGGCACTTTTCAGCTTGTTTCTTGGACAAACTTGCATAACTTCAACACTTGATCTTGAAACACAGTTTCTTGAAGTATTAAACACATCCTAGATCTACCGAAATACAAGTAAAGTGCGTTTTGTCAAAAGATTAGTCAATTACATAAAATAATGACATATGTTCCTAACAAGTGAATCACATATGTCCTATCAAAATTCAAGGATGGAAAGAGAAGCTCTTATCACAAGCAGGAAGGGAAATTTTAATCAAGGCTGTGGTTCAAGCAATCCCAAGTTACACCATGAGTTATTTCAAACTCCCTTTGGGTTTATGCTCCGAAATTGACAGCCTTATAAGGAAGTTTTGGTGGGGTCAAAAAGGAGACAAGAGGAAGATTCATTAGGTTAAGTGGGAAACACTATGTCTTCCAAAATCTTAAGGGGGTATGGGCTTCAAAGACTTGGCCCTTTTCAATGATGCATTATTAGCCAAACAAGCATGGAGACTTTTGCACGATAAAAATTCCCTATTTTATAGGGTCTTCAAATCAAAATTCTTTCCGGATTGCTTGTTTATAGAGGCCTCAAATTCTCATTCAGGATCCTATGCTTGGCAAAGTATCCTAAAAGGGCGTGATGTTTTGTTGAAAGGTGCTAAATGGAGAGTAGGAAGTAGGGAGTCCATTAATGTGTGGCTTGATGCTTGGCTACCATCATTGGATTACCCACGAATCCAATCACCAATTGTTGAAGGTTTAAAGGATATTAAAATCCAAGATCTCATAGATCTGGTGACACACAGCTAGGATGATTGTCTCATTGCAGAGTGTTCAACACTCAGGAGGTAAGTTTGATAAAGAGTATTCCACTATGGCCTACCTCTGTTGTGGGCACACTCACATGGCCTTTCAATGCAAAGGGTACATATACTGTCAAGTCAGGATACAAATTCTTAGTAAGGGAAAAGCTCCACAATCAGTCTCCTGGTCACTCGGATCACAACAGTGAGTTGTGGAAGCTGATTTGGGGTCTTGATGTCCTAAACAAAGTCAAAAATTTTGTATGTAGGTCAAGTAGGGATGCTATTCTAGTGAAGAAAACTTGAAGAGGAGGAAAATCTTGAATGAAGACACATGTGATCACTGTGGGCAAGCTGAAGAATTGGTCTTACATGCAATTTAGGAGTGCTCCAAGCTTACTCCAATCTGGGATGCCATACCAGATTTTTCATTCTGCCAAGCTTGTTCATTTGCAGATATAAAAGAATTGTTTCTCTATGTCTCAAATGCATGTAGCAAGGTGAAATTAATGGTGGTCATTATGTGGAACATTTGGTTTCGTAGGAATCAATTGAGAGTGAGCAACAAAGATCACCCCATGTCGCAGGTGATTCCAACTTCCCAACAATCCATAACGGACTATCAACAGGCAAGCAACGTCCAAAGAGCTCAGAGGGTCACCCCACCACCAACCCAGGTTGCATGGCACCCTCCACCTGATGGCTGTCTGAAAATTAACTTCGATGGGGCAACATTCAGTGACATAAACAGGGCAGGCTTGGGAGTAGTTATTCGGGATGGCTTTGGTCAGGTGCTGGCCTCACTATCAAAGCATATTCAACTCCCTTTCTCTTCGGATCTGGTTAAAGTAATGGCAACAGCAAGAGCTCTCTCCTTTGTTGCAAAACTTGGCTTCTCAAGATTCATATTAGAAGGGGATTCAGAATTGATAATAAAAGCACTACAAAGCAAGGAAGACTCACTAGCTCCCTTTGGTCACATCTTAGCTGCAGCCAAAACCACAATAGATGTCAACCGTGTTTCATTTTCCCACATTCGTAGACTTGGCAATTCTGTTACTCAACCTTACAAAACATGTACAACATGTCGCAGGTTTAAAGGTGTGGATGGAGGATATTCCTCCAAACCTCTATTCTGTATTGTTAATCGACCATGGTTGATTCAGTTTAATGAAATTCAAGTCTTGATTCTCAAAAAAATAAAAAATAAAAACTCACATTCCTGACAGATCTCACTAATTAAATTTATTGCAAGTCCACCGTGTATGTAAAAAAATGGAATATCATGTCACCATACTCCTTAAGTACCTAATAATTTTCCATATTTGACAGTTTGAGACTAATTTGAGTTAAGATTCCCTATACATGTGGGATGGGCTTATAATAAGAGGTTAAAATTTGCTTATAGTATAGGATCTCTTTAAATTTTCTTTACCAAATGGGAAATTTCATGGATTTGTTGGGTTTTTAGTTTTAATGCCCTATCATGACCCCAAAAAAATAAACCCAAGTCCCCATATTTGGGCCTAGATCTGCAATAAAAGAATTTAAAACTGGACTAGCCCAGATATCTCTATAGGCTGAAACACAAAACATAAGCCCATTTATTTTCAGTATGGGCCATATTTAAATCAGGCCCAAAAAACTTTCATATATAAATGTTATTGGATCCGAACCAATATATAAAAAGCCGAAGCCGAAGCCGAAGCCGAAGCCTAAGCAAAAGCTGAGCAGAGAGAGGATTAGAGAAATCTTGATAAGAAAGAAGACTCCGAAGAGAGAGAGAGAGAGAGAGACACACACTATATATGTCAGGTATGGAGAGATTGCAGCGAATGTTCGCCGGCGCCGGTGGTTGTTTGGGCCATCCGCCACCAGATTCACCGACTCTTGACTCGTCGGAGCAAGTCTATATCTCTTCCCTCGCTCTCTTCAAAATGCTCAAACACGGTACTCCTCTTTCTCTCTCTCTCTCTCTCTCTCTCCCTCTCTCTGTATATATTGACGACTCTAATCATAATTACATGGAATCTTAAACCCTAACTGTTTGGTTATTCTGGTTTTTTGGTTTTCAATTCTAGGGTTTTGGGCTAGGTTTAGCTGTTTGTGTGTTTTTTATTTCAATTTTTAGGGTTTTGTATCTGACGAGGGACGGACCCCTCAACCATCCCTATCCCAGCCGGCCAGCCTAGGAGGCAAGAGCCCATGTAAACCTAAAAAAAAAAAAAAAAGGAAGAAAATCCAGCAGTCCAAGACTCCAAAACCAAACGGAAAAGCGAAAAACGAAGGAAAAAAAGGAAAAAAGAAAAGAAAGTGAGGGGCGAGAGACTTAGAGAGTACTCAGAGACGCTGCCCACGCCCACGCGAGAGAGACCCATCTTGCTACCCAGTACCTACGCCGCCATTACGCGAGACCCGTCCCTGTCAGCTGTCGCATACCCAAACCGGAAACGGCCACACCAACGCCGCCACGCGAGACCCATCTTGCTGCCGCCGCCGGTTGCTCCATCTGCCCAGCCCAGCTTCGTTGCTCCACTGCTCCAGCCTTCACAGTTCACAGGTATTTAATCTATCCTTTCCTTCAAAACCTAATATACTGATGAGTGATGAACTGATGTTGGTAATTCTGTGATTGTGAATTGAATCTATGCCTGACGGCCCTGACTGCCTGTGGTGTTTTTTTTTTTTTTTTTTTGGCTTTTTGGCTTTTTGGCTTTTTGGCTTTGTGACTCTCTGTGACTCTGTGTTTGTGACTCTCTCTCTTATATTATATAGATAAGAGAGATAGAGAGAGAGAGAGAGAGAGAGTAGAGTTTGTAGAGATTAGAGAATATATTAGTGTAGTCAGTAGTGTTTGTGTCTTTGTCTGGGCAATAGGGACAAGTGAGAAAAAGAAAGCTAAAGTAAAAGAAAAGTTTTTGTTAGTAGGGCAGAAGGCCTTGCAAAAGAACGTTTTTTTGGACTTATTCATGTTGTTGAAAATGCGGCTTTGACTCTAAAGAAGGGGAAATATTCTTTGTTATCTCAACATTACTTAGATATACAAAATATTCAAGGACAAGGATACGATAGAGCAAGCAACATACGAGGTATGTGGAATGGATTACAAGCTTTGATTTTGAATGGTTGTCCATATGCTTACTACATCCATTGTTTGCACATCACTTACAATTGGCATTAGTAAAAGCATCAAAACAAGTTGTCCCTATCAGTGGGTTTTTTCTTAAATTGCTTTGGTGATCAAAACTGTTAATGCTTCATGCAAGCGTAATGAGCAATTGACAGTTGCCAATGCTAATGAAATAGCACGTTTGATTGATCTTGAAGAGCTTGAGACTGGAAGTGAACTTAATCAAATTGACACTTTACAATGACCTATAGAAACATATTGGAGTTCACATTTTAGATCAGTTTCTAACTTATTAAGGATGTTTACTTCAACTGTTGAAGTTTTACTAAATATAATTGATGATGCAAGTGATGGAGAACACTAAGTAGAAGCAAAGTCAGCTTATGATAGTTTAACTTCATTTGAATTTGTCTTCATCTTGCATCTTGAGAAAGAAACTATGGAGATCACTGATAAACTTTGTCAAGTTTTGTAAAGCCAATCTCAAGACATTTTAAATGTCATGCATTTAGTTTCATCTACTAAAACACTTATCCAAAAATTTAGAGATGATAGATGGGATGGCTTACTCACCACTGTGATATCATTTTGTGAGAAGCATTGTATTGATGTCCTAGATATGAATGCTAGCTATGTTGGGAGGCGAGGTCGAGCTCGTTATCAGCAAGATAATGTGCTATTTCATTTAGTTTGGATTCAATCATAGATGATTTTGAAGATTTGAAAGAGCGTCTAGTTCCCTTTTCATAGATGATTATATAATGTTTTGTGTCTTTTGTTTTTGTTGGTAGATGATTATATCTCAATATATTAAGAAACAATGATTTTTGGGTATTTGTCTTGGTTGATAATTTATTAATACAATATAGATGCGTATTTGAAATTTTTTTTTTTTTTTTTTTTCGCTTATCTCCGGCCCCCCAGCTTGAAATCTTGGGTCCGTCCTTGATGAGTACCAAAATTGTTAATGATTATGTATTATTGTGAATGACATAGGGAGAGCTGGGGTTCCCATGGAGGTTATGGGATTTGATGCTTGGGGAGTTTGTGGATGAGTACACTGTTTGTGTCGTGGATGTGTTTGCGATGCCGCAGAGTGGTACTAGTGTTAGTGTTGAAGTTGTCGATCACGTATTCCAAACTAACATGCTCGATATGCTTAAACAGACTGGACTGTAATTCATGTTTCTATTTTTGTGTATGTGAGATTTGATTTTTTTGTTATTGCTTGCTATTAGTGGAATGTGAAATCCTAAGCTTGCTTGGTAGATTTGTGGGTTATGGGTGTTTTGGGTTTTGCTTCTTCTTTTTAAATTGCAATTTGGGAGAATGTAACTAAATTTTGTTCAATTGGGCACTAGATTTATGGAGGATTTAAAGGTTAGACGATGGTTAAAAGAATTGCTATTGTGTGAAACCATCGTTCAAAATTAATTAAGAACTATTAAAATTTAATGGCTTTATGTAGAAACATGAAATTTATGAAACTTCTATTTCCATAATTAGAATTTGTTGCTGTGGATTGGTGGGGTTTTAAAATACACCTTTTTTTGTTTTTTTTTTTTTTAATGATGGTCTTCTGTGATGTATGTTAATGCGTCTTTTTCAAATGTTGTCATCATGCTTATTCCTAATGTGATAAGGTCTAACAGGAAAGATATTATCAATTTTCATACTTAATTTGTTCCCTTCTCAAAACATAAATTAATCTTCTTCCTTCCTTGCTAGTATATTGCAGATAATTGTTTTAAAAATATTGCAGCAATACAAATATCAGTTAATACTAGATTGGAAATGCAGTAAGTCAAATACTGCCATAGAAAATTCTAAACAGGTGGTGCTAAATCAATGTTCCGGTCAAGAAAAAACTTAGTAAACTCTCAACATGAACTACTTACGGTTAGAATAATGATTAAATGATTTAATTCGCCATTTTCCTAATAGTTTAAGTTTTAGAGACAAGTCGCATAATTTCACGCTGCAGTTCTTTCATTAATCTCTACTGTAATTTGTTTTTATTTTTCATTAATCTCTATTGAAGGTCCTAGAAATGATCAAGTTTTGAAAACAAAGCAGCCAATAAAATGATCAAGTTTTTACATTTCTCTTATGCAGCGCTTGACATTGAATGGTACACATGTTGAATTGTTGAATTCTAACAAGTACTCAGTTACTAGAATTGCCTTTGCAAGTTATCCTCTGATAATGGATATAATATTCTTCAAATTTAAAATTCCATTTGCCCTTTCTTCACATTTGTTTAACCAAAGAGAAAAGGAAGCATAACCTAGACAACTCTCTCAAAAGTTTTGACTATGTCAACTGGGATATTTACCAAAACTAAGTATCATAGCTATAAGACTTCCTTTCCTTTTTGACAGAACAATCAAGCGGGTGTTTGGTAGAGGAGTTTGAGTAATGTTGTTTGGGTGTTTTTTATATATGTGTGGGTGAAAAAATATGTGAAATTATATGTAATGTTGTTTAAAATGTGAAAATGTGTATTTGAACTAACTAACCAAACACCCCCCAAATCTTTTAAGAATGAATAACCATGCATGTCGGATTTGCAAAATGGTATAGATACATAGGGTCAATAATTCAACACGATTTGAAGACAAAATGCATAAGGCCAAAAGAATTATTAAGTTTTTCACATTTCCTTTAAGCATTAGATGTAATTGAATTGTACACGTTTGTTTTAAATATTGAATTCTGACAAGTACCCCAAATGACTTTTCAATGATATGACCAACGGTTGGGGTGTATACGCGTTATTGAAATCCTACAATTCTTTTTGAAGAGGTCACCCGTACAATTCTCACTTACAGTGACCATAGCCTATAGGGACAATTTTTGTGACAAAGTAAGAGGCAATGCTTGTAATTCACACGAACTTTCCAATCACTACATTGGTTTATGAATTTTCTGTATATATGTATGTAAACAATATCAGAAAAGGTACAAGTTATCGGTCAAATTTGATACACTTTGATCCACTGACTTTCTTTTAAGGCTTATGACCCAATCCAATGACGTGGTTGAATCTTTGGACAAGGAGATGACTGAGGAGTGCTATAAATACACATACTTCCATGAAAAGAAGACATTTCAAGTCACATAATCCTCTCTTTTTAACTTCTTTAAAAGTTCATAGTTTCTCTAAATCTCTTAAATCCTCTCTATCTCTCTATCTCTCCTTACCTGCATCTTTATCCCAATGGGCTCAACAAATGTACCCCTACAACCTCCAACTAATGGAAACCTAATCACTGTTCTCAGCATTGATGGTGGTGGAATAAGAGGGGTTATCCCAGGAACTATCCTTAGTTTTTTAGAATCTGAACTTCAGGTAGAAAAATATATTATATATTAATCATACATGTTTCATGCCACAAACCTAAAGAAATTCAATGCTTTTTTTCATTCACTAGCGAAGTTCTGCTTTGTTAAATCATTTATAAGGGTTCAACATGCAATCTTTTCAAGTACTTACTCTATATTTGCTTATGTATGCTGCAGAAACTGGATGGTGAAGATGCAAGAATAGCAGATTATTTTGATGTTATCTCAGGAACAAGCACAGGTGGTCTTGTCACCGCCATGCTAGCTGCTCCAGATGAAAATAACCGACCTGTCTTTGCTGCCAAGGATATCAAAGATTTCTACCTAAACCACTGCCCTCATATCTTCCCACAGAACTGGTAAGAATTAGAGTATGAGATATAAAAATATCATTAGTGTGTGTGTATATATATATATCTGTTTGATTATTGACTTGACCCCATTTGTTTTGGTTTTTAACATGATATCATTTTTTCCAAATTGCAGTTGTCCAGTACTTCCTCATCTTACAAAGATTATCAAAGCTCTAGCTGGACCTAAGTATGATGGGAAATATCTGCATAACCTTGTTAAGGAAAAACTAGGACATACAAAATTGGAAAAGACATTGACTAATGTTGTTATTCCAACATTTGACATCAAAAGACTCCAGCCAACCATTTTTTCTAGCTATGAGGTTTGTCTTCTTCTCATTAAAATGGTTTTTTAATTGGTTAATTGCCCCAGTACTTTTTTTTTCTTTAATATCCACAATATATGTAGTGGTTCAGATTAACCCTGGATAAGAAAGTGACTGCTAATGATGGGGCTGAATTGTACTAACATTTACTCTGATTTGGTTATGAAAACAGGTAAAGAACAACCCAAGCATGAATGCCTTACTCTCAGATATTTGCATAGCAACCTCTGCTGCCCCAACTTATCTTCCAACTTATTACTTTGAAACTGTAGACCCCGAGGGTTTTGTGAGAGAATTTAACCTTACAGATGGTGGTGTTGCTGCTAATAATCCGGTATATGTCTTTTTCAAACTTCACATGACTCCTAATGATTATTATTATATATAATAAATTTCCTAATTTTTTTTTTAATTATAAACCTGTTTAAAAAATAATAAATTTAATTATTTAACCATTATTCTAGTATTACTAAATTGGTGCAATTTCAGGCTTTACTTGCCATTGGTGAAGTGACAAAGCAGATCATTCGAGGAAGTTCTGACTTCTTTCCAATAAAACCAATGGACTATGGAAGGTTTCTAGTGATATCATTAGGAACTGGCTCACAAAAAGCCGAAGGAAAATACAGGTCACACCAGGCATCCAAGTGGGGCCTGCTAGACTGGTTAACAAGTGGTGGTTCCACCCCAATTATTGATGTATTTTCTCATGCAAGTGCAGACATGGTTGATGTCCACCTCTCTGTGGTTTTTCAAGCCCTTCATTCTGAGGAAAAGTACCTGCGGATTCAGGTACATATATATCATTCAGACCTTCCATACATAAGAAAATAATACAACTATTACCAATTTTATTACCAAAAAAAAAAAAAATTAATAACTTACATGTCAATGAATGCAATTAATGACACATCAATAATATAGTAATAAATAAATTTTTTAATCTCTCTTTGGGTGAGACTAGGAGTTAGTACATATTTTGTTACACAAATCCTGTAAATCGATGTTCACCAATCACGTTCTTCTATGGGCATAACAAAATTTCACAACATTTTCTCAACAAGTTGAGGTGCCAATTCATCATAGGTCAAAATAAAATAAGATTATACACAAATCCACTACAACTAAAAATAAATGTATCATAAGAATATTGTGAGATTTTTATTGTGTATCAAGACTTTCTCGTCATGAATTAAAAAATTGATTCAAACATTTATTTATTATATGTTGAAGTGACCATGATCACATTTATTATGACGACATTAGTGTGAAAACATTTATAGTAAAATTAATAAAAATTTTGATATTTTTCTTACATTTTTTGTTTTGTATTTAAGAATTGACACATTGTTATACAAGTCTTATGTAATAAAATTCATGATATAAAAGTGAAAAGTTCTTGTTCACTTAATTAACATAGGCAAGTTTGAATCAAAACAATGCAGGACGATACTTTGGTTGGGACAGTAACTTCTGTGGACGTGGCCACAAAACAAAATTTGGATGATCTTGTGAAAGTTGGTGAAGAGTTGCTAAAGAAACCAGTTGCTAGGGTGAACTTGGAGACAGGAGTTTATGAGGCTTCTAACCATGAAACTAATGAAGCTGCTCTCACAAGGTACTAAAAATAAATTTATCAAACTGTTATTATATATATTCGACAATTCCTTTAGAAAAAAGTTTTGTTTTTAGTTTTCACATTAAGCTAATGCAAAAGCATATAATTAATGTTGTTGCAGGTTTGCAAAATTACTCTCCCAAGAAAGGCACCTTCGCCATGCAAGGTCCCCCGCTGGACATGCTCATGATCATCAAGCCACCAGTACTCACAAAACAAATGGTCTTAGTAGACTAAGCATATAATTTTTTTGCTAATGTTGTATTAAGGGTTGAGATTATATCTAATGCATCAATACACTGGACATATTAAAATGCAGACACATGTTTGTATCCTAACATGTCTAGTATATTAGTGCATTGGATATAAACCGTATCTTTGTATTAAAGTGTTGTAACATCAAGAATGGGCCATTTACCAAATCCAGATATTTCCAAAACTAGTTGAAATTATTTAAGCATGCTGTCAGCTTTGAAAAGCTGTTTCTACTTTGTAGTTTGTAGTGAGCATTATTCATACCCGTTATACATTCAATTTTTTTGTCGTGAGAGCGTTATCCATACCCATTGTACATTCAATTTTGTGTACGAACATACATGGGCCATGAAATATTCAAAGAATTGGGCGAAAATAGTCAAATATCACGTTTTGGCAAAATTTGTTGCAAATTAATACTGATTTGGAAATATTTAGCAATCT
This sequence comes from Quercus lobata, assembly GCF_001633185.2. Classification (NCBI taxonomy): domain Eukaryota; kingdom Viridiplantae; phylum Streptophyta; class Magnoliopsida; order Fagales; family Fagaceae; genus Quercus; species Quercus lobata. The sequence goes on along the minus strand of NC_044905.1, from coordinate 5,485,419 downwards.
ATCACTTTTTTACTACTCGAGTTATACAAAATTGAGTTCTAAATAATACTCTAGTTCAGTGAACTCAAGTTCCTAGGTGAGTCGCAAGCATGACATTGTTGACTTGAAATTTGTGTAATTAAAAAAGTAATATGGTACTTGATATTACGAAAATTGAATAATTCTTTATAGTACTCAAGCTTAACAAAGTCGAGTACTTCGGTTTTTTTTTTTTTTTGGTACAAAACTTTTATTTATTTCATCTTTAATTGCTTGTAATTGTTATGGCCATCAAACTAAGTACAGTGTTTGGACTTGAAATAGTTCATGTGCAAGTAACTGGAATTGCAATTAGTTAAGCACAAAGTAACTGGAGTTGCTTGCTCATTTACTTACACAGTTCTTTAAGACTGCACTTAGTCCTCACTTTCTTTGGGACTTCACTTCTTGCTCATTGGCCAAATGGCCTCTCCTTTTATTTCTTCATTTTTTCCTTCTTTTCTTCCTTTCACACTCTTGACATCAAATCACAATAAATGCAACTCACTTGCCTTGACTTTGCTTTAGCTGCTTTCTTTTTCTTTCAACTCTCTCTTAGGCCAAATAGCCTTAATGCATAAGCCCCTTTCTTTTCTTCTTTTTCTCCTTAGCATGTCCAACACACCTAAGTCACTACCCAAGAAGAAAATAGGCTTACTCTTGTGGCTTGTCCAACCAACTCTTTAATGAGGTGTTTATCAAGTGTGAGCTGGATCCACGGTGCTATGATGCACCCAACATGGTGGATACAACGATCACAAGCAATTAAAAATGAAATAAGTAAAAGTTTTGTACGAAACAAAAAGTAGAAAAAAAATACTTGACTTTGTTAAGCTCGAGTATTATAAAGAAGTACTCAATTTCCACAATATTAAGTACCACATTGTTTTTTTAATCCCTCAAGTTCCAAGTCAATAGTGTCACACTGGCAACTCGCCTAGGAACTTGAGTTCACTGAACTCGAGTACTATTTAGAACTCGATTTTTTTAAACTCGAGTACTAAAAAAATAGTATATTGCTAAATATTTCCGAAACAGTGCTAGTTTGCCACAAGTTTTGTCAAAACGTGGTATTTGACTATTTTCACCCAGAGAACTGTATATAAACAGAACTCATTAGCCAACCATAACAATTAACAATCAATGCTGAGCTACATAATAATCCCGCTGGATACGATAATCGAGTGTATTAATTGGCTTTGTGTAACATTGTCAAATAAATACATCATAAAAGAATCAACTGCGCATGAGTTTATAACAAGGCTCATGTTAGCAGTACTTTTAGAACAGTTGTTAATAATTCATATTAATATATACTCTTAGGGCAATTTTTTTTTTTTTTAAATTTTATAAAAAAGAATTTCAACCTATGGCGTCCTCTTCTATTGATAACTCTTTATCATTAAACCAAGACACCAATTGGATTTTGATGTAGGCAGGGATTGAACCTCAGATCTCTTATTATCAGTGACTTTACTAATTGAGTTAACTGAAACCTACCTCTTAGGGTAATTATTAATAAATCATAATATGAAAGTTTTAACACTACTTTCATGGAAAATATAAAAACATGTCAACAACATTTATTGTTATTTTATTATTTTCCAAATAAAATGTTCCTAAAAATAATTCATAAACCAATGCTCTAACCAATGCCCTTAAAGCATTAGTTAACATTTCTCATTGTTAATAAACCATATTAGGAAAGTTTTGACATCATTTTTATTGGAAATATAAAATGTTATCAAGAAAATTAATTATTTTACTATTTTCTCATAAAATAGTTCCTAAACCAATACCTTATTGCATTTTTTAACATTTCCATATAATCAAAGTGGGGGCATTACACTGGTGGAAGGGTGTATTTTTTTTTTTTTTTTTTTTTTGGTCAATTGAAATTAGTGTGCGTTTGGGATGAGCTGAATTTTTCAGCTTATCTCCACTTTCAATTTATTTTTGCTACTATTTGTGAGTCTTACTACACTTTTTAATACTATTAAGGAATCCCACTGTACTATTCAGCTTATTTTTTAACTTTTTTTCTACACTTTCAACAAATTTTTTTTAATTTTAACTAAATAAGTTGTTCCAAACAGACACTAAATGTGGTTGATGGTGATTTTTCTATATGATGAATAAATAACTTTTTAGCTTTATCTCACATATGACATAGACTATGCAAATCAACTACTAGAAACTACATGATGCATAAAGACAATGCAAATTAGCTGCCAGTAACTACATGATACCCAAATGAATGCAAATTCCTTTTTTAATCCTACTTCATAGTATATGTCTATATATGTATATTAATCTTTCTTTTTTTTTTGGGGTATATTTTTTATTATCCTCAACACACTTTTTTAAATTTTCAATGAAAGTAAGGGCTTCCAACAAAATTATGCCCATTGCTTGAGGATAGGCTTTTTTTTTTCCCATCAAGAGTAAGGGAAAAGTATTTGATACTCCTGATATACAATGACATGTTGCTCATTCCTCTAGAAGTACCTAATAATTAATCAAGAGTAAGGGCATACTCTCTTTACTAAGAATATATTATGCAATTTTTCTCATTTTTAGATATTTTGTCATCTCTAATGTTAAATTATTAATTGTCTTAAAAGTTTAATCTATTAGGAAAACTTGAATTTAATCATTTAACCATAATTTTAATATTTCCCCTCACATGTGGCCCTAAACTCCTCCTTCCCCCCCTTAATAAGTGTGGCCCAATATGTGAGATTTTTAATATTTTAAATGAAAGGTAGAGTAAAACCAAATATCAAATTTATGATCTCTTGCTTTGATACTATATTAAATTATTAATAGTCCCAAAAGCTTAAACAATTAAAAAATAATGAATTTAATCATTTAACTATAATTCTAACATCAAATATCAGTCTATTGCGAGAAAGTGTCTCTGGGTGACACTTCCACACAAGATTGATTATAAAAATTATTATTGGTTTTTGAAAGATTTCCAAATAATTAATGAAAAAAAGAAAAGAAAAAGACAAACCCAACACATGAGAAGAACACTAGTAATTTATGTGGCTCGACAATAACCTACGTCCACAAGTAGTAGCAGATGAATTCACTATATCAAAAAGAGATTACTAAAAGTATACAGACTCAAATAGGACTCACAAATAATAAAATCTATATAAGGCTCTCTCAAATTAATTCAATTTAGGTTGTAACCTCATGTATATGTATGGATACATTTGAAATATACAGTAAGATGCATAATATAATTCCTATATATATAATTTAAATACTATTAATAGCCATCTTTATATTTTGTTAACTCTTTAAAAAATTTTGTAAGGATATTATTAAGTATAAAATGTAAATTGTCATTTTTTAAAATAAATAAATAAAATTATTGTGAAGCATTTTTTTTTTTAGATTCATTTTTTTTTTGTACTTAATAACTCACTTAGATGAATATTTATGATGTGATCCCACATTTGATTCTAAAATTAAGAAATAAAACTCTTTAAGAATAAATAAATTAGGACATATTGCGCAAAATTAGAACTCTAATTAGGAATTTTAATTTGAGTTTCTCTCAGTTTCACATGATATACTATATAATAAAAGTTAGGCATAGAAACTGTAGTTGCGCCAAGTGGCTGCACTAAATTGCAGAAATTTTTTTAGAATTTTAAAAAAATTAATATAATTTTTTTTTGTACTTATCTTCATCTCCTATAATTTCTAAATTGATAAAAATCTTAATTTGATTACAATCCAAACTATTCATCTAATCCTTTTATTATTATAATTTATATGTTGATAAAAAAAATTTAATTTGATTACAATTCAAACTCTTCATCTAATCCTTTTTTTTTATTTAAATTATATTACTACGTATTTGATTACAATTCAAACTCTTCATCTAATCCTTTTTTTTTTAATTATATTACTACGTGTGAAAAAAAAAAAAAAAAAAAAAAAAAAAAAAAAAAAAAAACTCGCTCTCAAAGTGATAGAGAAAATAAACAGGTTTATTCTTTATTGCTTTTCTAAATTTATATCTTAATTTATAATTTGTGTTAATTTATTAATTTTAAATTATGAATAATTTTGATTATATTCTTTATATTGAATGTAAATTATCGTTTATAGGTTTTTGGTTGTGTTATATTCTTTGGAAAAAAAGAAATAAAATAAAATAAAAGAATTTATATAAATTTGGCAACAGAGCTAAATAGATAAGGCTAAGAAATGTTTACTAATAATAATTTTATTAGTAACTTTTTTTAACATGATTAAAAAAAATGAATAGAGAGATAATTTATTAACGTGATTTAAACTCTTCTAAAACTTTTTTAAGGGGTTGGTTTAAAAAAATTGCAAAGTAATTTTCTAATTATTAACTACTATGCGCTAATTTCTAACTACCAAAACCCACAATTGAAATACTAATCCATATGAGATACCACTTCCAAATATTAATATCTTAGCTATTATATATTAACGCTGACTTATATATATATATATAAAGAGGGGTTTTCTACCTCCTTGCAAAAAAAAAAAAAAAGGACTATAACAAGAATTAGCTAAACAGGGATAAGATTACACCACCTCTTTTCTACAATATATGTTAAATTCAGATCATTTTTCACTCATATTCACACGCTACACAAAGGAATTATAATAAGAATTAACTAGATAGAGGTAAGACTACACCACCTCTTTTCTACAATATATGTTAAATTCAGATCATTTTTCATACATATTCACACGCTACACAAAGGAATTATAATAAGAATTAACTAGACAGGGGTAAGACTATACCACCTCTTTTCTACAATAAATATTAAATTTAGATTATTTTTCATGCATATACACACATGTAGCATGCAACGCACAAGACTTAAACTTGGTAGGGTGAAACTCACTCAAGTTCCAATGCCTTCTTCCATGCTTTCAAGGACAAAAATTAAATTCTCATGTGAGTCTCTCTCTACTTCAAATTTTTAAATGTTTAATAATTTAGATTGTTCTTAATTATTGAATTGAGGTTTCACTTAAACATTATTTCAATTATTGTTTCGAATAGTTTTTAATTATTAAATTTAAGGGTTTTCTATTTAAATATATGTTATTAATTGAGCCTTAAATTAAGTTCAATGTATTATTGAAAATCATTATATATATATATATATATATTTTTTAGGTACCTCTATCATCTTCCATTCAATTATATATATGCATATTATTATACCTTAGTTTCACACAACATGCATTCATTATGTAACTTAAAAGTAAAATATTTATTTATTTTTATTATTTATTTTAAGTAAATTAATAAAAAATTATTTTTCTAGATAGGGATAAGACTACACCACCTCTTTTCTACAATATATGTTAAATTCAGATAATTTTTCATGCATATTCACACGCCACACGAAGGAATTATAATAAGAATTAGCTAGATAGAGGTAAGACTACACCACCTCTTTTCTACAATATATATTAAATTCAGATCATTTTTCATGCATATTCACACGCTACACAAAGGAATTATAATAAGAATTACTTAGACAGGGGTAAGACTACTCCACTTCTTTTCTACAATAAATATTAAATTTAGATAATTTTTCATGCATATACACACATGTAGCATGCAACGCACAAGACTTAAACTTGGTAGGGAGAAACTCACTCGAGTTTCAGTGTCTTCTTCCATGCTTTCAAGAACAAAAATTAAATTCTCATTTGAGTCTCTCTCTACTTCAAATTTTTAAATGTTTAATAATTTAGATTGTTCTTAATTATTGAATTGAGGTTTCACTTAAACATTATTTCAATTATTGTTTTGAATAGTTTTTAATTATTAAATTCAATGGTTTTCCATTTAAATATATGTGATTAATTGAGTCTTAAAGTTCAATGTATTATTGAAAATCATTTTATATATGTTAAATTTGGATAATTTTTCATGCATATTCACACGCTACATGAGGGAATTGTAATAAGAATTAGCTAGATAGAGGTAAGACTACACCACCTCTTTTCTACAATATATGTTAAATTCAAATCATTTTTCATGCATATTCACACGCTACACAAAGGAATTATAATAAGATTTACCTAAACTGGGGTAAGACTACTCCATCTCTTTTCTACAATAAATATTAAATTTAGATCATTTTTCATGCATATACACACACATGTAGCATGCAACGCACACGACTTAAACTTTAAGTTTAAACTTAAACTTGGTAGGGTGAAACTCACTCGAGTTTCAGTGCCTTCTTCCATGCTTTCAAGAACAAAAATTAAATTCTCATGTGAGTCTTTCTCTACTTCAAATTTTTTAATGTTTAATAATTTAGATTGTTCTTAATTATTGAATTGAGGTTTCACTTAAACATTATTTCAATTATTGTTTCGAATAGTTTTTAATTATTAAATTCAAGAGTTTTCCATTTAAATATATGTGATTATTTAAGCCTTAAAGGTTTTTTTTTTTAGAGAGTTTCAACTTATGGCGTCTACTCCTGATGATAGCTTTTTATCATCAAACCAAGACACCAATCAGTTTTTGGTGTAAGCGAGGATTGAACTCTAGATCTCTTATACAATCATCAAAGATTTTACCAGTTGAACTAACTGGAACCCACGAGCCTTAAAGTTCAATGTATTATTGAAAATCATTTTTTATATATATTTTAGGTACCTTTACCATCTTCCATTCAATTATATATATATATATATATATATGCATATTATGATACCTTAGTTTCACACAACATGCATTCATTATGTAACTCAAAAGTAAAATATTCATTTATTTTTATTATTTATTTTAATTAAATTAATAAAAAAATTATTTATATATAAATTTTGATTAAACCGTGCATCGCACGGACATAATGCTAGTATTACTATATATATAGATTCCCTTCTTACGTGGGATGACTCTTGGGTAAAGCCAACAAACCTTTGTTTCTATTGTCTATTTAATTATAAGATTTTAATTCCTATTTTTTTGGTGGTCAAAGAGTATATTTTCTTGGTGGTTAATGAATACTTTTCTTGGACAAAGAAAAAATGCTATGATAAAGTCAAATTAGAATTTTAGACATTATCTTACTAATAAATCTCCATATTACCTTATCAACTCCATATAATAAATCACAAGACTCACAAACTAAGCCAATCTCTACAACACGGCAACACCTACCACATTGCCGTGTCTATCTATTCGTCATAGATATAAAAGTCCATCTTCTTACTGAGCCCCATCCATCAACGTCATGAATGTTAAAGGGCTTAGAAAAATCAATTACGAAGATTTTGTAAAGTTTTAAAAGGAAAACGATATTTTAACCACCGAAAACAGTACTTCAAAAATCTAGAAACAAAGATCTTTTTTTTTTTTTTTTTTAAGAGAAAAAATCTTAATTATGTTTGTGCATGGATGGAGAGGTTCAGCATTTAAATAATAATAATAATAATAATAATAATAAGATTGGTGAAGGAGAGAAAAAAAATTAAGTCATGCTTGAAATTGAAAAGTTTTTTTTTTTTTTTTAATAAAAGGAAAAAAGAAGAAAAGATTGATGATATATATGCCATAAAATAAAACAAAACGTAAGCATTTACATATATAAGAACATGTGAGTATTTGTCGTCTCTTCACTTGACATGAATATGATTGATAAGAACACTGAAAAAGTTTAAAACTATACGTTTTAAGAATCATAAAGATTAATATAATTCTTTTGGTCTGATCAAAAAAATAATAATAATAATTCTTTTGGTGAAAGGGAAAAGTTTTTGTCCCATGCGGAAATAACTCACCCTATGGGACCTCCAATAAGACGTGTGTGATGATTTTTCAATCTAAAATTAATATGGGTTTAGATTTTTAGAATAACTAGTCGCTAACCCGTGCGATGCACGGAAAAATTATTGACTCTAAAAAAAAATCCAACAATGAGTAAATAGACATTTTGCTAGTTAGTAATTTTTTTTTTTTTTTTAATGAAGAAATATTTAACTCCTTTACTTTTCCATAGTTCAGAAGTGTTGTCTAACATTGAACGTTATTAAGTTGCAAGTGCATAGTTACCGAAACCTACAAAGTAATTTACAATTCTTAAATTAATAAAGCAAAACTCTCAATAGTTATACACACACACACTCAAAACTAATATAAACTGTAAATATATAAACAAAGACCCTGATAGGAAGACACACCAAGTTTCAAATTTGAGTAACAATATGACTTTCTCTTAGTTATAACAATATAGACAATTTAAAACATGGAACAATATCAAAATTATAATACCTAATTCCATTATCTTTTATGTTGAATCCAAATAAATAATTAATTGAAATTAATCCAAAAAAATAATTAATCAACCAAAAATCATAGCTTTAAATAAGAAAACAAAAAATCACATGAACCTAAATAAAAAGCATTTAAGGTCAAGAATTAAGATCAATCTACTGAGACACAAATACCAAAAACCCCAAGACTTAAAATTTCAAAATTTATAGAATCCCTAAATACTATTTCAAAACCAAACCAAATTCAACAAATTTATATATAACATACCAAATAAAAATTTATCGTTCCCTAGGCTGGAAGACATAGGTTGTAGCTTTGATTTTTCTCCAAAAAATTAGAGATGCTTTATCTACCATGTACAATAAAAAAAAAAAAAAAAATTAGTAGAAATTTTAACCCATGAAAACAATGTCAATATAAATATGGAGATTAACCCAAATACTCAAAAGAAAATCAATCCTAAACATAACAAAAGAATAAGATAGAGAAAAAAATCTCAAGCACATATGAAAGCAAATAAAAAATTCGACATAAAAGATTAAAAACAATCACAGGTGCAAAATCAAACGTACCTATTTCAAATATCCGACATGTTCATTAGAACCAAATGGAGTAACAGAAGAATTAAAAGAACTTAGATTAGAAAAAATATATATAATGTAGATGAAAAAAAAAGGGTACCAAGCTTAAGACGTGAGACTTGAGGCAAAGCAGTAATTCAATACCATAGCAAAATTAAACCATGAAAAAAGAATACCATAGGTATTATATGGTTGCATGGAGCCATGCTTGAGCTTTGAGCATGTTAGCAACAGCCAGCCACACCAACTTTATTGTATGTCTAATTCTATTAGCAGTGGCAAAAGCAAAAGCCAAAAATAAAAATCCTAAATATAGCTCTTTCAATTATCATGGCTCTTCATTCTTTTTCAGCTTGTACATTGTTGTTATTGTATTTTATATATATATATATATATATATATATATTTATTTATTTATAGTTGTAGGACGGTGGATAATTTGTTGAGTTGTAATCAGTTTTCAACTCTACTTTGGTTAACGTATTGGTTTCCAACTATTATTAGACAACGTATGGGAATAATTTTTGGTTTCCAACTCTCTTTAGGCAACGTATGGGATAAATAAACGTTAAATAATTTTATTTTAAAAAAATAATAATGATGTGGTGAGGTGGAAAATTGTGGGAGCTTTAAAAGTTTCAGTTTTATATATATATATAGATTAGGACTTTTTTAGAATTCTTTCTAGAGTCAAGATTTAAGATTGTGATTATTGATAGAAAATCAAACAAAAGAGCATGAGATATTTTATTTGTGATGGAACAGATACTTTTTTTTTCCTTTTTGAGAATGGGAACAGATATGGTGTACCATTTGATGGAATAGTATGGCGTACCATTTGTGTGGGTCCTTTTTTTCTTTGTAAATAGTACACAGGCCCAAGTAAAGAAGCAAGGATCTTGAGCTTGATGCTTTATGCTTTAGCAGAGTAGGTTTAGTTCACCGCAGCTAAATTGAGCTGATTTTGAACCAAGTGATGCACAAAGCGCGAATCCTACAACAAATACATATTAACGTACAAAATATATATGCGCATTTAATAGCAAAGAACAGTAAAGAACGAAATAATGAGGAAGAAAGGCAAAATAATGAAATATTTCATTATTCTCTTAATTTTGTAATACATCACGCTCACTAGGACATATTACAAGGTCCAAATAAATTCAAAAATCACAAACTTAGATGGCTCTTCAGGCCTCTAAGACTTGCGAAGTTTGAATCCCTTTAAATTCAAGTGTATACTCTGGTGGTTGTTTGAGGATCCCGAACAGTGTTTTCCCTCTCTTTTCTTCTTTTTGAATTCTACCAGAGCTTTCTTAAGGATTTTTCACTCTAATTCTACTGTTGTTGAAAAATGCCCTTCACCGTTGGCTACCCCTCCTTTTATAGTGTCATCCTAGAGTTTCTGGGGTACCATTGATTCCCTCTATTTACTCTCCTAGGTACCAGAACCAATGTTGTGTTAACAACATTGGTGGCTGGTCACTTCCTCATTTTTCACTATCTCCTTTTTTTGAGGTTCTCTCTTTAAAAACCCCTAGTTGACTTTCCCGTTTGGGGGGGTCTTAGAGGGTTAACCTTTGATATTTCCTTTTCCAAGGCTTCTAAATTCCACATTTTCAGACCCACCTTTTGGTTGCTTTCCCCTTTGTCATTTTTCCTAAATGGGCTAATTCCTTTTTACCAGGCTAAAAGATCTCCAGCCACCTTCCTTCATGGTCCATCTTCCTAGGTCCCTTGAGGTACCAAACCCTTACTCATGAGTTGTTGGTTCCCAAGTCTTCTGATCATTTTTCTACACATTAGGTGGCTAATGGGACATATCTGCCCTCGTTCTTCGTGTTTCTGGGCATGCCCCCTTGAACTGTCTCAGTTTCAACCTGGCCTTGTTGCACATCACGAGGATCCCAAGCTCCTGGGAATCCCTAGGTATGTTGGTCCAGTATTTCTCCTTGGGCTCCCCAGTGATTTTCTTACCTTTGAGGGCTGGGCTGGACTTCTTCTTTCCTTTGTTTCGTGAGGTCCAAAGTTTGCCCATCCATGGACTTAGGTTGCTTCCTATGGACCCTTAATAGATTTGGGCCTTCCCTTTAATATTGAAAGCCTGAATGTTTTCTAGATTTCAATCATTTGTGTTGTTTTGGGCTTTGGTACAACATTGTGATTTTTTGGACCTTAGCACCATTTTTTTTTTTTTTTAAATTTTAATGAAACCTAACTTTGACTTCTTTTTTTGTTCATACGTAGATAAGCCATACTATTTCTATATTGAAGAGTAAAGACTATTGGATTTTTGAATAGTATACAAAGGCGGCAGGGGTTCAAATCAACCTTTGACCTGGCCAAAAACCAAAAATTATAAATAAAATATATATATATATTTTTTTTGTTTTGACCCTTAAAATAAAATTTTGAACATTCTAATCCTAAATTTTGTTTAATCCCAATTGAAATAAGGTTGAATATAATTATTTTAGTGTTATTTTCACAATAATTTTACAATAAAAGTTAAATGACAAGTTTTAATTGGTTTTTATCTAAACCCACAAATGACATCACTTTTTTATATATCTTTAACAACTTGCCACATAAATTTTGTTGTGAAAGTGTTGTGTAGTAGCTAGTTGTATTCTTAAAACTGCTGCTTCATCTTTAAAAATAAATAAATCCACTTTCCAGACTCTGGCTTACTTTACCATTGACCGTAAAATGAAGTTGTTTTTCCTGCACTTTTCTTATTTATCAGGAAAAAATTGCACAATTTTTAACATACAAAAATTACAACACTGTTGACCCCCTTACAAAAAAAAAAAAATCCTGAGCGGCCACTGATAGTATATATGAGACTTGTACAGTTGTACTCTTCCCTCCTTTTTAACTTTTTTTTTTTTTTCTTCTTCTTCTTCTTCTATGGTTTGGTGGCAGAAATGAGCAAGAGTCTTGACTTTGACTTGAAAAAAAAACATGATTTCTACCAGTCAACGGAGATAGTAATTGATAGTTGATACCAATTATTCTATAATCTGTATGACTAGTTTGTAATTTTCTTTTATGGGTTGTGTTAACGGGCACCGTAAGGTACTCGTTAACAATACACTTTTGGGTAACTTTTTTAGCTATTGGCAATTTTTTTTTATTATCTCTTTTGGTAATTTTTTTGACAAATTTTTCCTATTTTTTAAAGTGAAACACAAAAAAGGAAATGTTAAGAAGCACCGCACGGTGCTTGTTAACATTTCCCTTCTTTTATTTATGGGTATTTATTTCTTTTCACCAGGAGCCAGGGGACTATTATACATGGGGACTTTTCACTAACAGGGAGCAACAGTATAAAAATCCACAGGTTAAAATTCAGGAATAGAGTTTGATTCTCCTTTGATATATACAATTTCAAATTTAAAAAATAAAAATAAAAATAAAAAACTTAAATGAGCTTTTGTCATATTGCACAAATTTGTTTAGAGGGTAAATTTTTAACATCTTTGAATATAAAATCCTTTGCATTTTTGCAAACAAATTGAACTAAAGATTTCCAATTTAAAAGCTTGGAATTTTGAAATACATAAAACAACATCTAGAATTTCTTATTGATTGTAGTATGATTTTGTTGCGCAACATTTTATACACCTAAATGGAAATAAATAACTTGTTCTTTAGACTTTTTTTTTTTTTTTTTTTTTTGGGTTTAAGAATACTTCTATAACCAAGATCAGAGGCATCAATTTCAACAATTTACCACTAGTGTCTTTAGATGTTTAATGCATTCCACTTGCATGGTGAGTGTCATTCCATTTAGTTTGTATCAATTATATTTACATTTAAATTCATGCCTAAACTTAGAAAATGTAAAAATGATAGGAGTAGTTGATTGACTTGAGTTGGTGTTAGTGCTGAGTGTATGAGTTACTTGGTATACTAATACTGAGTGTGTGGAGTTGCGTGTGTGAGAATTGTGGTGCTGAGTATGTTAGTGTTGAGCATGCTAGTTAGGGAGTTGGTTAGGTTGCCAGCTGTATGCTGAGCTAATAATTGACTAATGATTGTAATTGTTGTAACTATCAACTGTACTCAACTGTATATAATGTAGAGCTGTGGGAATTGGCAGGTTGAGGAGAAATAACACAAGCATATCTCTCTAATCTCTAATGGCTTGTTTGGAAGTTTAAAAAAGGAGGGGGAATAGAGTAAAGAGAGGGAGAGTAATTCAATTACCTTGTTTGAAAATTTTTTAAGGAAGGATGTGGAGGAGTTTGGAGGGGTTTGGAGGAGTTTCAACCACCTTTAACCCCTCATTTTTAATTTCCCCAAATTTGAGAGATTTGGAGGGAGAGTAGAGTAGATAAATTATTGAGTAGATAAATTTTCCAATTTACCATTTCTAAATTAATAATAGACCAATATTGCAAGTCCATTTTCAAATAGGGGTAAATGTGTCTATTTCAATCATTTTCTCTCCTCTCCATCCTAATTTTTAAAACATCCAAACAAGGGGAAGGGCTAATTTCTCTCTTCCACCTTACTAATTTTAAAAATATCCAAACAAGGTGGAGGGGAACCATTCCCCTCTACTCTCCTCTCCACTACTCTCCTCCCCTCTACTCTCCTCCCTCTCTAAACTTCCAAATAGACCATAAATCTCTTTGTAATCTTTCTGTTTTCCACTTTCTTCCCTTGGGGCTTGGTTCCCTTGAAGAACCCTTGAATACAATCACCATCTCTAAGTTGTATCCTATCAAAAAAGCTCAATTTTAATTTATTATATTTCTATGTAATACTATGAATGTATAAAATATATTATTTATTTGGCAAAAATGCATAACCGATCCTCTAACTTTCTTCAGATTTCATTTCAATCCTTTAACTTTGCTTTTGTTCATTTCAGTTTTTTAAGTTTCAGATTTAGTCAATTAAGGCATTTCCGTTAACTTTTGTTACAAATTTTTGAAAAAAAAAAATCTAGAAAATATTTTTCAATCATTAATTGAATTTTTTTAATTTAAAAAATTTGAAGAAAAATTTATAAAATTGAAAAATTAACCACAACATATAACAAAAGTTGATGTAAAAGTCTTAATTGAATACACTTGAAAGTTAGAGGACTGAAATAAATAAAAGTAAATTTAGAGGACTGGAATGAAATTTGAAGAAACTTAGAGGGTTGGTTTTGCATTTTACCCTATTTATTTAAACAAAGAAGCTCCATAGATACATATACAATTGTAGTTATTTTTAATAATTGCAATTGTGGATATACAAGAATTATTAGCTAGTAAATGTATATGTTTAAGAAGTAATTATTATTATTTTTTTAAAAATAGAAGTAATTATTAATTATTCTCATATTATATATGGTGATACAGTGCTCTTTCATCTCAAATTCATAGTGGGTCTCACTAATTAAATTTATTGTAAGTCCACCCATGTATGCAAGATAATGGAGTATCATGTTACCATACTCCCTAAATACCTAATAATTTTTCATGTTTGACCGTTTGAGACTAATTTGAGTTTAGATTCCCCAAATATATGTGGGATGGGTTTGTTTAGGACATGATCTGTTTAATTTTCTTTACCAAATGGGAAATTTCATGGATTTGTTTGGGGAATGTAGGACATAATTAATTGGGTTTTTAGTTTTAATGCCCTATCATGACCCAAAAAAAAAAACCCAAATCCCCATATTTAGGCCTAGATCTGCAATAAAAGAATTTAAAACTGGCCTAGCCCAGATATCCCTATAGGCTGAAACACAAAGTCAGTATGGACCATATTTATAAATCAGGCCCATAAAGTCTTCATATATATATATATATATATATATATAGATATATGTTATTGGATCCGAACCAATATAAAAAACGCCGAAGCCAAAGCAAAAGCAGAGTAGAGAGAAAGAGCATCAGAGAAATCTTGATAAGAAAGAAAACTCAGAAGAGAGAGAGAGAGAGAAACACACCCTATATGTCAGGTATGGAGAGATTGCAGCGAATGTTTGCCGGCGCCGGTGGTGGTTTGGGCCATCCGCCACCAGATTCACCGACTCTCGATTCGTCGGAGCAAGTCTATATCTCTTCCCTCGCTCTCCTCAAAATGCTCAAACACGGTACTCCTCTCTCTCTCTCTCTCTCTCTCTCTCTCTCTCTCTATATATATATATATATATTGAAGACTCTAATCTTAAACCCTAATTGTTTGGTTATTCTGGTTTTTTGTTTTCAATTCTAGGGTTTTGAGCTAGGTTTAGCTTTTTGTGTGTGTTTGTTTCAATTTTTAGGGTTTTGTATCTGACGAGTACCAAAATTGTTAATAATTATGTATTATTGTGAATGATATAGGGAGAGCTGGGGTTCCCATGGAGGTTATGGGATTGATGCTTGGGGAGTTTGTGGATGAGTACACTGTTCGTGTCGTCGATGTGTTTGCGATGCCGCAGAGTGGTACTGGCGTTAGTGTTGAGGCTGTCGATCACGTATTCCAGACTAACATGCTCGATATGCTTAAACAGACTGGACGGTAATTCGTGTTTCTATTTTTGTATATGTGAGATTTGATTGTCATGTTATTGCTTGCTATTAGTGGAATGTGAAATCCTAAGCTTGCTTGGTAGATTTGTAGGTTATGGGTGTTTTGGGTTTTGCTTGTTCTTTTTAAATTGCAATTTAGGAGAATGTAGCTGAATTTTGTTCAATTGGGCACTGGATTTATGAAGGATTTAAAGGTTAGACGATGATTAAAAGAATTGCAATTGCGTGAAAGCATTGTTCAAAATTAATTAAGAACCATTAAAATTTGATGGCTTTATGCAGAAACATGAAAGTTATGAAACTTCTATTTCCATGGTTAGAATTTGTGGCTGTGGATTGGTGGGGTTTTAAAATACACTTTTATTATCTTGGCTTATGAAACAAAGGGTAGAAGTTTGCAATACTTCCTCCACTCTGACAACCTTCTGAACTTTTCAAATAGAGGTTTGTATCACTTTAACTATAGTTATTGAAGGAAAAAGGCTGGGAGATAAACTTTGTTAAGGTGTTCTGTGTATTGTGTGCCACAAATCTATATGTGAAGAATTTAGCATTTTTGTATTGGCACTCATTTTTGCAACTCTATTTGTGAAGAATATAGCATAATGTATTGGCATTTGTTTTTAATTGCTACATTTGTGTAATTATGAGGATCCAAATCAATGCTGAAGATGTCATATTTTTATGAAGTAGTTGCTTTAGATTTTTAATTTATATGTTAGTGCTTCCATGGTTAACATGTGTAAATAATTTTGAAACTTTTTTCTGGTTCACTTACCTTGTTATTACTTCTTCCTTATATTATTATTTTTTTTCTTGGTATTGCAGACCAGAGATGGTTGTTGGGTGGTACCATTCACATCCTGGATTTGGATGTTGGCTCTCTGGAGTGGACATAAATACACAGCAGGTTGGGTAGTTTATTCTTATGTATTTCTTTTTACTAATTTTTTTGCAAGTGAGTTTATTTTTGTACTTTATTATTTCACGTAGTAGGGTAGTACTCATTTAACCTGCATTGGTATTTGGCACTTTTGTTAAATAATCAATAAGTTTTTTTGATGGTACACATCTTATATTTTACTACAAACCAGGGAACATGTGTCTTCATTATGAAGGCAATGGTATGGGTTTCATAATTTTTTTGCCTAACACCTTTTGTATGTCGGCAGTTCCATTCAGCTTTTTTGTACAAATGGTTTGTCACTTGTGTATTTTTTTGGCTTTCTCCACCTGATCTGAAACATGTGTTGTTAATTAGAAGATCTTTAATGTCATAAAATATTTTCACCTTTTTATAGGATTACTTTCTTGAAGACCATGGTTTAATTAAATAAGTGCTACTCATCAACCACACTCACTTTGCTACTACTGAATTTATTCTTAACCTATAGTCAAATGATAGGGATATGTTATTACTTTTGAGAAATTTCCTGCAGTAGTTTGCTTGTTAGGATGGCCAATGAACTATAGCTCAATTGGCACTTCCTTCTCCCACAATATTGGAATGGAGGGTGAGTTTGTGGATTTTAGACCCATTGGATGCTTGTGTAGCTTATCAATAAAAAAAAAGTGTTGGCTTGTTAGGTGTAGCTTCTGCTTTTAGCTTTTTTTTTTTTGGCTCATGTAAAACTTTTTAAAACCTCGCATTTTCTCACTTTTTATCCCACTTTTAGCAAAAAGAAATCAGCCAAAAGCCAAATAAGCTAATGCCAAAACACACACTAGGATGTCTTTGAAGATTATAATGTTGATGCTTTTTTATGGAGGATTGTTATGATTTGGGTTCATTTGTATATATATAAGTATGAATATTTCCAAGTTACCATATGATACCTGGATCATTCGCCGTGGAGAAGAGGTAGCACCCGTTTAGGAGATAGCCAAGCTTTGAACACGGACATGGGAATGTTGTGAAATGACAGTGTTTGTATGTCCTTTGGAAATGTTGAAATTTAACATACATGTAATTCGACAATAGCGTTAGACATGATTATAAGATGTCTGAGACCTAAAAAGGTCAAACTGGGAAATGCAGTAAGATTTCCAGTAGAATGAGAAATTGAGAAGATCTATGGATACCATGTGCAGAAATATGATATGTGTGTGTGTGTGTGTGTGTGTGTGTGTGTGTGTAACTTTGCCACTACTATGAATATGAATCTATGTAACTTTCAGTTCACATGAATGTTTTCCTTTCTTTTCTTGGTGGCTGGGGGTTGGCTTGTGTTTTTCATTATCTTATTGAAATCCTTGAAATGCTCAAATCTGTTATTCTCTTCAGAGTTTTGAAGCTTTAAATCAACGAGCTGTGGCTGTGGTGGTGGATCCAATTCAGAGTGTAAAAGGGAAGGTGGTGATTGATGCCTTTCGTCTGATTAACCCTCAAACCATGATGCTTGGTCAAGAACCACGACAGACAACATCCAACCTTGGGCATCTTAATAAACCATCCATCCAAGTGAGTGCTTCGCAAATAGTAGTCTAGCTGCTCTTTACTTCTTTGCATTTCAAGCTTTTGACTCTTTTGGTGGCCTTGTTTTTCAGGCATTGATCCATGGGTTGAATCGGCATTATTATTCGATAGCAATTAACTACAGAAAGAATGAGCTTGAGGAGAAGATGTTGCTTAACCTTCACAAGAAGAAATGGACTGATGGCTTGACACTTAAGCGATTTGATACCCATTCTAAAACTAATGAGCAAACTGTTCAGGTGAGTCAAGGTTTATTGTATTTCAAAGTTGCTTACATTACTTGTTTTGTCTTGATATTTTGTGCTTACTCTGCACACTTATAATGGCAAAGGCAGATACTTGTTTTCATGTCTAACATGGATGGAAGGTTCATAAGGTTCATGACCTAGCATCTCCTTTCCAATCCTCTGCCATCAGAAATTATAGAAGAAAGACTGGAAAGCACCTGAGTTTTGTTGCAATTGAGTAAAAGATATAGTTGTCTGTGTTTAACTTTAAACAAAGTTTTATAGACAGCTAAGGTCCTTGTTACACTGTCTGCCATAGATGCCCACTGTAGTGCTCTCCCTACCAAATATCTTTAATTCTGTGTTATTACTTGTTCTGGGTTGGACTTTTGGATTTCATCCTATATCCATGGGAACTTTGTAAATCTCCTGGTTTTGCATATGTTGATCTGTTTATGTCCCCTGCAAATGATAAGCTATCCTTATACTGAGGCTGTGGTTAAAGGAGAATGAAAGTCAATTTTTTGGGAAAAGTATCAGATCTGAACATTGTGCTTTTTTGGTCCTCCATTAGACCTGTCAATTCATCAGCACAGAAATCATGTGTTAGAATGACCATAGGAATTTTTTTTTTAAGATTCAAATGAGTTGATTTTTATTGATATGTTGGTGCATATACTTGTTATATACTGCCAAATTTCATGACATTGTGGCTTTTGTTTTGGGATGTGCAGGAGATGCTAAACTTAGCTATCAAATACAACAAGGCAGTGCAGGAGGAAGATGAGTTACCACCAGAAAAACTTGCAATTGCAAATGTGGGAAGGCAAGATGCCAAGAAGCACCTTGAAGAACATGTCTCCAACTTAATGTCTTCAAATATAATTCAAACCCTGGGAACCATGCTTGATACAGTTGTTTTCTAGAGTTCATCGTTTCAAATCCTAGCCTTAGATATATCTAGAGGCAATTAGGAAACTATTGCATCAGATGGGTTTGTTTTCTGTGAACATTTTGGCAATCAGCTTATAATTGCTAGAAAGACCAATGCTGGTCAAGAAAGTGATGAATGGAAGTTTTAGCACCATATGATTTCTGGTTTTCTTGTATTCCTGTATCAGTTATACTTTTGTCTAATTTGATTCTTCATTCAAATACATTGGTCGTTAATCCCAAGTGTTAAGATCTATCACAAAATTCTTAAATGTGTTTGGTAGAGCATCAGCCTAGTTGATTGAATTTTGATAAATCTTATATTTCCTTTTCTAAGAATGTATTAACTATTAACTCATTAACAAGATGCTGTTAGGAAATTCATAAAAACTCTTGGGTATTCCCATGGTGGGAAGTTGAGGTAGAATAATATATGTTTAGATTTAGTTAAATAAAATCGACACAAGAGCATAAAATTGGAAGGCTAAGATCTTATCTAGAGCTGATGGAGAAGTGTTGGTTAAATCAATTCATCCTGCTTGTGTCTAATATATTATGAACTGTTTTCTTTAGCATTAAAAGTCCATGATAATATAGAGGAGCTATGAAGAACTTGCTTTCAGCAGAATGATTAGAAGGAAGAGCCAACTCTGAAGAACTGTCTTTCAGCAGAATGATAATGAGAGAAAACTTAAGACCTTGGTATTATAGGAGAAGTTTATAGTTATACTTTTTAAGTCTTAACTAAGCATAAAGGTGGTTTTGAGTCTTTTTTTTTTTTTTTTTGGGTATACGTGGTTTTGAGTCTTTTGACATTAGAAATTAGCATGGATGTAATATTAGGTTGTATGGCAAAACATCTTAGGAAAATTTTATTGACGGGGGATGATGTATGCAATTAATGCGGAACAAATATATCAATCTTAGCTAGGGCTGTCCAAGGACTCGACCCACCTGCTTCTGCCGATCAAACTTGATCCGTCGCTGACCGAACCGACTGCTCTAATGGCCAACAAGGGATTTCTTTCTCCAAAAACCAAGATCGGCAGGTCAGATATCGGGTCTCCTCTCAAATTCAAGAAACCTGAACTGATCGACTCATCAATTTTTCCGACGAGAAGTCGTAGATCCAGCGAATTTTTGGATTTTTTCTGGAAGATCTAGCCAAGATCTTGTTGAAAATGGCTGCGATCTCACTAGATCTAGCGAGATCTCGCCAAATTTCGGCTGTTTTTCAAAATTTTCTCATTGGATTTCTGCTGTTTTTCGTCTTTCCTTTGTTGGATTATCGCCATTTTTCAGATCTTCAAACTCGACCGATTTGCCCGACATCCATTGAAGCTCCAACCTGCTCGATCTGATCAACCACTCCGATCACAGCAAGTTGAAATTTTGACCACTCAATCTAGTCAAGTCGGTTCCGGGTTGGGCATAAACCCAACCCGAACCAACCCGTGGATAGGCCTAAATCTAGCTATGATTCTTGGATATAAAAATTATTTAAAAGCCTATGATCTTTTCATTTGAAGGTATCAAATGAACTATGGGTTGATAAATGGTGCCTTATTATCCATTATATGAATTTGTTGATAGTGATAAAACAGCATTGATTGGAATTTTAAGGTTAACTGGTCTCAAATCCATGCGATGCATGAGAAAAAATGTAATATAATTATTTTATAAAATATTAGAAGTGCATGTGTTATTTAAAATTATTTTATATTTTTATAAGTTTTATGTAATGAAACATGAAATCTATTTTGCATTCAACAGCAATACGTAATTATAATATTATTTTAAGTTAAAATGCAAAACTGACCCTCTAAGTTTCACTTTTTATTATTTCAATAATTTAAGTTTCAGTTTTGTCATTTCAATTCTCTAAGTTTAAGTTTTATCAATTCAGTCATCCGTTAGTATTTTGTTAAGTGTTGCTGTTTACTAACCAAAACAACGTGTTTTGGATTTTTTTTTTTTTTTTAACTGGATTTTTTTTCTTAATTTATAAATAAATAAATAAACTAATGGCTAGGGAACGACATCGTTCCCCTGGCCACTAAAAGTCAAAAACTATCTCCACACCCACCGATACCCTAACCCAATTAAACTGAGAAATTTGGGGAAGAAAGAGAGAGAGTGAGAGATCAACAGGGGGAGAGAGAGACTAAGAGATCAGGAGTGGGAGAGGGAGAGACCGAGCGAGAAAGAGAAGTGAGGACTCTAAAATTAATTCTTGGAGAGATCTTCTTGATGATCCGAAACAATGGTGGTATAACTGTGATAGTATTATAGTAAGCGTAGTGGATCGGTGTGGACCCTTCTCTTCATGTGATTGTGTTATTTGATTGATTTTGTTGTTTACAGGCGAATCCAAAGAGTCCTGATTTCAAACATAAGGTTGGTCGGCATTCACTCTATGGCTTACCAATGCACCAAGTTGGGTTTTTTTAGAACTTGATAGAGTGAAATTTGATGTGTAAACTCAAAAATCAAAACAAGTGAAGCAGCATAGAGGTGAGAACGGAGACTTTTGGCTTGGCAAGAAGACAAAAGAATCACTTGTTCAAAAGAATAAAAGTAAAGTATATATCTCTCTATCATTCTTTCAATATTTTCATAAAAAATCATGAATTTGGGAGTTGAATCATAATACCGAGTATTATATAGATTTTGACTTTCATTGGCTAGGGGAATGGCGTCGTTCCCTGAGCTCTTAGTTTCTTTCTTTTTTTTTTCTTTTTTTTTTGTAATTAACATTTTTTTTAGTTTTTTTAAATTAAGAAATTAAAATAAATAAAAATAAAAATAAATTCAAAATGACATCGTTTTGGTTAGTAAACGGCATCACTTAACAGAATACTAACAGTTAACTAAATTGACAAAACTTAAAACTTAGAGGACTTAAATGACAAAACTGAAACTTAGAAAACTAAAATGACAAAATATGAAACTTAAAGGGCCAATTTTGCATTTTAGCCATTATTTTATATAAATGCAGAGGATGTTATTAAAAAGAATTTAAATATATATATATATATATATATATATATACCACAATCAGTTAACTAATTTGAACATATTTGTTTCTCAAAAAAAAAAAAAAAAATGTACATATCCAAGAATATTAAAAAAAAGAAATGTACACCCATATTCCATGGAACACATATAAGTGATATAACATGTTACATTAAATTTAAATTATTATATAAGTTTAAAATTGTAGCATTTTTTTTTCCTTTCCAAATATAATATAGAGAAAATTACACTTTACTACCCTATGCCCCATGTTATACTTTGCACCCTAAACTTTTCGAATGCACTTTTTACATTCTAAACTATGACCCTTGTTACACTTTGCATTTTTAGAGTCTATATGGTTGTATCTCTAATTTTTAATGTCTATTTTATTGTATTTTTTAGCCCAAAACTAACGAGTTTGTTCCAAATAGAATAAAATTTAATATTTTTCAACCCAAAAATTAAGGAGAAAAAAAATGGATTTTTAAGCTCAACACTGAAAAAGCAACATACTAAAAGAATAGATTTAAGGGCCAATTAGACCAAATTAAATGAACCGAAGGAACCAAACTGGACTGAAGTGACTGAACTAGACCGAATTGGACTAAAATGTTACACTAATGTGGTTTAATAAAAGGATAATTACAATAAATGCAACGTTTCAGTTTTTATATATTATTATAGTCTTATAGATTATAGATTATTGTTTTACCAATAAGGAATGTGATATTGATAAACTTAACAACTTAGTTTGTACAAATTAATGGAAAATAGTATTAAAATTTCAGTAGTTAGTACCACTGTTGAAGATATGATGCCAAGGGGGTTAAAGTTCTAGTGTTAAATTTAGTGTTTTAGACCACAAGAATCCATTTGGGAACAATTTATTTAGTTGAAACTGAAATTTTTTTTGCTGAAAGTACTATAAATAAAACTAAAATGTAACTATAATAGCACAGTGAGACCTATAAATAGTACCAAAAAGTGCAATGGGTCTCATAAATAATAAATAAAACTGAATAGTTGCAAAAATAAGCTAAATAGTAAATAAAAACATAAAAAATAAAAAAAATTAAAAAAAAGGCTTTTTAAGCCAATACCAAACTCAATCTTAGTTTCTTAGAGAAATGATCATATATGAAATTCAACATATTAGATGCTCAAATGGATTATGGAGACTTGGTATTTCTCCAATCTCTTGTTCCTCTTTCGTGGGGCTTTTTCCACACACCCTTGAAAACTATCAACATATTAGATTATTATGGATGAAAATTAAGATGTGGTTTAAAATAAATAATTAGCATTGAACCCAAGTCGGTTCTATCAAAATAAAAATCAAATATTCTTACCGGTCTACATGCAAAATATATATAAAGATGGATTCAAGATTTTAAGCTAGCCGAGACCAAAAAAAAAAAAAAAACTTCAAATAGGCATCCATATAATAAATACACAAAATCATTGTTTCTAAATACATTAAAATGCAATCATCTATCAACAAAGAAAAAAACAAAAAACAAAATAATTTTTTTAACACTAGGTTGGCTAGGATATTTTTTTTTTTTTTTTTTTTTTTTTAAGTTAGAGCATTCACAGTGGTAGTGCTAAAAATTTTAGCTTTTAACGCCTTAAAAAACTATTTTATCTATTTTACCACCTCACTTTACAATACACCCAATATAAAATATTCTATTTTTTTATCACTTCATTTAAAATAATATAAATAACTCATTAAAATAATAAATGAAGAAAGAGAATTCGAGTTTTTTAATTGAAGGAAGAGATATAATCTTAATAAAATATTGTATTTTATTTATAACAACTTGTTACAATTAATTGGTATTTATACCAATTTACTATTAGTTGTAAAAAATTTAGCTTTAGCTTCTCTAATAACACATAATTTTTTGATTCCTTGATGGTAAAATATTTTTTTTTGCTAAAATACAATCACCATTGTGAATATTGTTATTGTTTTTGTTAAGTTTTTTAGTTAGATATACTAGTTTGGCTGATTAGGGAGAAGGGGCCTAAGGTTTTGGAAGGGATAACTATAAATAAAAAAATAAAAAAATTGGACCCTGGATTCTGTCCCTGTGTGTCTATATATATATATGCCTGAAAATATTGTTATTGGTTGTGTTGCAGCTATATATAGTGTCAAAGAAATGATGGTTGTTTCGATAAAAATGCTCATGAACATTGATTCCTATAATCGATTCATGCTTTGGAAAAAGCTACTTGAATTTTTCTTTTACTTCTTTCTGGTTCAATGATCGAAATTAAGACTTCTTAATTTTTATTATTATAAAATTGGTTACCGAAAGTCTTAATAATAAAATTGGTATTCCTTACTTCCTCCCCCCAAGCTACCCTTTTTCATTACATTTTTCACACGGTTATTTATATATCACTTTTAAATATTCTAATACTAAGTAAAATAAATAAATAAAAAAGAACTTTTTTTTTTCAGCAAAAAAACCATGCCTAAACTTTTATTAATGAACTACAAAATTAACCGAAACAAAAATATCAATATCTGGTATAACAAACTAACAACGGAAAAAAAAAAAAAGTTTTGCTTTCTGGCTAAGGCATATGCAACCATATAAGTCTAATTAAAGTATAAAATTCTTGACAACAATAAGATCATCTCAGTTGTTATTAGTCCGATAAAAATTAATAACAATTTAACATATTATCTTATTAAATAGTAAAATGTAGTTTACATAACAAGTGCACAATTGACAATACATGAACGCTGAAGTGAATCATAAATGAAAATTAGAAACGTTAAAAAGTCATATCACTGGTTAATGAAAGAAGCCAAGCGTTTAATCAAGCTCTTCGCTTTCTGACAATCGGGGTCAAAGATATGAAACGCATGATCTTCCCCTTCAATCTCGAAGATGTCAGCAGTACCTTTCCACTCACTATTCACCAAATTTTCATAATAATGCTTGCCTCTATCCCTCAATATATCTTTTTCAGCAACAATAACAAGTATTTTATGGCAGGCCAAGTTAGCAAAACTTGGTGCACCATCCACAAATGGGTGAATGAGTAAATCATCACAACCTTTATCACACGGATAAACGAAGTTCCACCACTTGTCCACCATTGCTTTTCTAATTGGGTCCGTGACCTCTACCCCAATTGGCTTTTCACCCCAGAAATAAGGATTTACTAAACCAATCCCAGCGAGCTTGACGAGATTGAAGTCCGAGTTGTTCCTAGCCCTCATGGCTAGGTGGTGTGCAATATTAGCACCAGCACCGTCTCCAACCAAGTAAACTCTCTCAAAATCACCTTTATCTTTGAGCCATGGCTCAACGTCATGATTTCCCGCAACTTGAGAATTCAAGCACTTGAGCCCAGCCCAACAATCCTCATAGGCTGTTGGAAGAGGGTGCTCTGGGGCTAGCCTGTAGTTCACAGAAATAAGAATGATGTTAGCTTCAGCAACTAGCGTGTTGAGGCTTTTGTGGTAGTCGGGATCAAAGACTGATGATACGCAAAATGCTCCCCCGTGAAAGTAAATAACTATAGGAAGCTTTTCATGACCACTGCTTTCTTTGTTGAGACGGTAAAGTCTGACTGAGAGACCGGTTTCTGGTTTGAACACTTTGTCTTTGGATAAAACACCAGTTTGAGGATCGAACCCAGAAGGGACAACTTGGGTTCCAGCAATCCTTTCCAAGGCTCCATCTTTGTGTACTCTAAGAAGAGGAGGTACCTCAAGAGATGCATCTGCTTTACTTGGATTCATTTGTATGTTTTTGTGTTTGTGGTGCACTCGTGTGCTTTGAGAGAGATTGGGAGGGGGTGAGGAGGACTTGGATTTGTTTGTTTATTTATAATAAGAGCATCAGAGGTGTAAAAGCCCCCAGTTCTAAAATAGCCACTGACCGGCTCCATTTGGGATGTATGTCTAAAATATTATACAACCTGTGAATTGTAAGTTCTAATATATTTAGAACTTACTATTCATGAGTTTGCAAACTAAAATAATATATTTTATTCTTTTTTTTTTTTATCCCTCATTTTGTCTCACTTATTTAATATTTATATTATTATTAGATG
This sequence comes from Quercus lobata, assembly GCF_001633185.2. Taxonomy (NCBI): domain Eukaryota; kingdom Viridiplantae; phylum Streptophyta; class Magnoliopsida; order Fagales; family Fagaceae; genus Quercus; species Quercus lobata. Next base: position 5,459,248 of record NC_044905.1, on the reverse strand, counting down.
GGATAGTTTATATTATTTTAATGAGTTGTATATTAAAATAGAAACTGAGATAATGTTAGGTGAATTGTAAAAATAGAGTTTTTTTTTGCATCCCTAAATGCTAATGCTCTCAAAGGAGTGAACTAGGAAAGGAAAATGCTAAAATTATCAACGGTTTCTAAAAATGTTTGTATTTGTAGCATTATCCACTAGGAATAGAATTACACACTATTAGCATTTCTCACTAGGAACGGCGTAACACAATATTAGCATTACTCACTAGGAATAGCATTCACAAGACAGCTTGAAATACAAACCTACCCTGCTTTTTATGTTCAACTTTATATTCAATCAATCACAACTTATCTCCCATTAAAAAAAAAAATCACAAGTTATTGTGTATTAGTTTGACTTTTTCTTCTTTTTAAAATAGCAAAAAATATCCACATAAAACTATCTTAATTTTTGTGTTTAACTTTATTCTTTATCAATCACAGTTTATTCTTTATCAATCACAACTTATTATGAATTCATTGGACTTATCTTATAAAATGACCTTAAGTTTAAAATAAATAAATATATAGCATTCTATAATTGATGAAATAGAAAATGTAAAACACAAAAAATGAGACAAATAATCTTTATCACAAACACTTGGACCAAAACCTTGCCTTTTTTGAGACAAAGATTTTCTTTACTACGGCCCAATTGTTTGAGCGGTGGAAAATGAAATAAGAACTATTTTGTGTATGGAATCATCCTTCTTCTACTTTTTTGAAGCCCATTTCCTTAATTTCAAGGCACTTTAGGTTAGGTAACAGGGAATTCCAGAGATACAAGAATATAAAGATTGGACAAGAGTCTCATTCCAAATTATATATATTTTATGTTAGTTATTGTAAGCACTCATGACTCAACAACGCAGGCAATACAAAATCATACCATACATGTAACATATTTCTTGCTTGTAAAGCAGCCAACAAGGCAACAAGAACCCAAGCAAAACAACAATCAAGCACAAGCATAAGATGTGTTTCACTAAAGTTTCTAGCTTTAATTTTTTTTAATTTAAAAAAAAATTAAAAGAAAAACAATTCAAAACGTTTGCTTTGGCTTCTCAACTGGGAAACGAGCTTCCCAACCTTCCCCCGAAAACAACTACTCCTATAATAGTTTGTTCTTTTGTTTTTAGGAATTTTACACCAAATTATGTTTTCTTGAGTCATTTTATTGATTTATGTTAAAATTGAATGAAAAAAAAAATAGAATGATATAAAGAGAAGAACAAAAAAATAAATGTAAAAGAATTAGCGTGATTCTTCCTAACAATTACTTGCATGATTACATCAATAAATGAAAAACCATTAATGAGTACCTCTACTATTTAGAATTGTATATTAAAAATAGAGAAATGCTAACGAATGCCCTTAGAGTATTGGTTAACAATCTATTTAAAGAAAATTTTTATGGGAAAAGAAAAAAAAAACAATTAAATACGAATGTATTAATACATAACCCAAAATCATAGATTTCGATGAAATTACAAAGTCATGATTTACTTATTTATGATAATATGAATGTATTAATATATTCTAACAATTTACATGCACTCAAACAGCTTAAAATCTTCAAATAATTAAGAAATAAAAATAATTTTGAACTTCAATTGAATGAAAAGTTGGATAAATTACCAATTCTTTTATAAATAATTTTTTTGGTCATTAGATTTTCGCAAAATTTTTAAATATAAGTAAATTATTCCGATATATACATGTATGAATGCGTGGATTCACCTCTATGTTAATTAATTTTGAAAATGACATCCCCAAATTGTGCTTAAAAAGAACTTTGGTATATATAATTGGCTTTTTTTTTTGGCCCACCTCTATGTTAATTAAAGTTGATAATGACATCCCCTAATTGTGCTTAACAAGAACTTTGGTACATATAATTGGCTTTTTTGGCCCCAAATGCCTCGGTCTCACTTTTTGAAAAGAAAAATAATAGCAATAAATATATTTGTACATGTTACATATGTGATAAATGATGACAAAGCTTTTACGTGAAGAAAGCCCAATAGAAACAAGGATATTATTTTTTTCTGAACTGCAAGAGCCCACAATCAAATCAAATCAATGGAGGCATATCCCTATTGAAGAAATCAGCCAAGTGTTTGATCAAATCCCTAGCTTTCTCACACTTCAAATCATACAAATGAAACCCATGATCCTCCCCTTATGTTTCTTCAATCTCCACCATACTCATCCACCCACTCTTACTCAATGCCTCATAAAAATGGCACCATCTATCCTGTTGGTTCGGGCACACAAATGGCCATAACCAATCCACTAAGGCATTCCTGCTTGGATCTTGGGCCTCGAACCCAATATAGTATGAATCCTGTACCAAAGAAACCCCTGAAAGGCCCATCTTAAGCCCAAAGTGGGCTTGGGCCTCTCCATCCTTCATAGCCAGGTAATAAGCAATAGCACTAAAACTTTCTCCAGCCAAGAACACTCTCTAAAAATCCACATGCTCATAATTCAACCATACCTCAGGCCTATTATAGTTGCAATGGCACTCAACCCATCGTAGAATAGCCCAAGAATCCTTGTATGTAGCTGGAATTGGGTTTTCAAGGGCTTTCCTATAATTCACTGAGATTGAAACAACGTTAGCTTTGGATACAAGATTAAAAACGTTTGGATTGGTGAGTGCTACCAATCCAAACCAAAAGCTTCCTCTACTTGGAAGTGGACAAGTAGAGGAAGCTTTTGGTTTGGATTGGTGAGTTTTGTAGGGACGTAAAGGTGAGTGGAAATAAAGATGATGGATTTGGATAGGATTGTAATGTCCTGCTTGCTTTTACTTTTCCAAGATTAAAAAGATTCAAACTGTCAATATCTTGCTCGAATTTACCTTCAAACTTTCATTTATGATTTGATCTTTTCCATTACATTTTTCTCAATCCCATTGAGGTGTGAAATTGTTGATATGGACAATAAAAGGAGGTCTTTCTTACTTATATTAAGTTTACATCCAAATTTATACCTAATTTCACAACTTGTCAATGTGTCGATCACTACAAATACCTTCTTGAAAGGAAGAAAATATTAAATACACCTAAAGTATGTTAAGATGTTTTAAAAATTTGTTATTTTGACACATTAAAAAATTACTTTAAATATTTTAATATATTACTTTATAATATACCTTACATCATATTTTCTATTTTAAAATTACAATATATTAAAATTATCTAAAACAAACTACTTATTTATATTAAAACTTAAAAGAATAATTAGGACTTTTTATTGCCATAGTAAGAGGTAAAGTTAAAGACCCACGAAAATTCAGCACTTTTTACCCCATAATTCCGACTTGTTGTCACGTGAGCAAACGTTGACAATAATTGTTATGTAACATTTTTATATTAAAAAAATTATAAAAACAAATATGTTAAGCGCATGGGACTGACAAAGAGTGAGGCATAGGACATGGGATGTGACGTGGGAAAGAGAGAAGTGAATAAAAAATAACCAAATATGTTTAGCACGTCCTATTTATTGGGATTGACCAAAATAACCAATTCACCCCGCTTTCTCTCTTAAATTTTATACATTTTTTACTTTTTAATTTTTTTAATATATTTTATTTAATGGTTAAAATTAAAAGTTATTTTTTAATTTTTTAATTTCAATCATTAATTATAATTATATCAAGTACAATTGTAAAATTTATTTGACATTGCAGCAAATACCAAATTTATTTGATATTTGACACTTTTCATAAAAGTGATTTTTTTGAATACTATAGTAATTTGCCAAATTTATTTATTTTTTTTTTTGAGAAAGAATTTTTGCCAAATTTATTGATATTTGACACATCTTATTAAGGTAATTTATTTTGTTTGGTGGGTTAAATATTAAAAATTTAGTATTTAACATTCCTGATGGTACTAGTACTCTTATGAATGTGCATCTATCTTTTTTTGATAATCGAATTTGCGTCTGTCTTTAGACTACTTTTTTTTTTTTTTTTTTTTGGAGAATCGTCTTTACACTTAAGTGAGAAGGCGATTTATATCCAAATTTTCCATCTAAGAGAGAAATAGATAATGTCAATTAATTACATGATTATGTCAGTAACCAGCCACATGAAAATTAATAATATCTTAAAGTAAATTGTAAAAATATAGTCTATATTACAAGACTGCCTTCGTCATTGATGAAGACAAGAGGGTTGAAAATTTGAAGCAAATTATAATTATTTATTGCATGACAATAACTGAAGGATACAATTTGCGATACAACATTAAATGGTGTAGTGAATGAGAACCATATATGATGAAAGTTGGAAACTTTGATTAGCAAAAAAGAAACTTTGACAAGCTAAGAATTGATTTATCAAAAAAAAAAAGACATAGCTAAGAATTGAAAGCAAAGTGTAGAAAGTCAGCTTTCTCACTATTTTTAAATAATACTCCATCACACATTGACACGAGATCAGAGACTAGTATCACTGGTTGATGAAGGAAGCCAGGCGTTTAATCAAGATCTTCGCTTTTTGACAATTGGGATCAAAGATATGAAACACATGATCTTCCCCTTCAGTCTCGAAGATCTCAGCCGTACCTTTCCACTCACTATTCACCAATTTTTCATGATAAAGCTTACCTCTATCCCTCAATATATCTTTCTCAGCAATAAGAACAAGTATTTTATGGCAGGCCAAGTTAGCAAAACCTGGTGCACCATCCACAAATGGGTTGATAAGTAAATCATCACAACCTTTATCAGATGGACACACATAGTTCCACCACTTGTCCACCATTGCTTTTCTTACTGGATCTGTGACCTCTAACCCAATTGGCTTTTCACTCCAGAAATAAGGATTAATTGAACCAATCCCATTGAGCTTGATGAGATTTAAGTCCGAGGTGGACTTAGCCCTCAAGGCCATGTGGTGTGCAATATTAGCACCGGCACTGTCTCCAACCAAGTAAACTCTCTCAAAGTCAGCTTTATCTTTGAGCCATGGCTCAAGGCCATCGTTTCCCACAGCTTGAGAATCCACCCACTTGAGCGCATCCCAGCAATCTTCATAGGCTGTTGGAAGTGGGAACTCTGGGGCTATCCTGTAGTTTACAGAGATAACTATGATGTTAGCTTCAGCAACTAGTGCGTTGAGGCTGTTGTGGTAGAAGGGATCAGAGGTTGATGATATGCAAAATGCTCCACCGTGAAAGTAAAGAACTATAGGAAGCTTTTGAGGGTCATTGATTTCTTTGTTGAGACAGTAAAGTCTGGCTGAGACACCGGTCTGTGGTATGATCAATATGTCTTTGGATACAACACCAGTTTGAGGATCTAACCCAGAAGGGGCAACTTGGGTTCCAGCAAGCCTTTCCAAGGTTCCATCTTTGTATACTCTAAGGTAAGGAGGTACCTCAAGAGATACATCTGCGTTACTTGGATTCATCTGTGTGTTTGTGTGTGCGCCCTCCTGTGCTTTGGGAGAGAGATTAGAAGGGGTGAGGAGGAATCGGATGTGTTGGACTTGGATGTGTTCCTTTATAAAAGGAGGGAACTAGACGGTTCCAACTTCCAACAACATAAGATAAGAGGACAGCTTGGAATACAAATTTGTCACGCCTTTTACTCGTTTCATCGGTCCCAATTTATCGCATATTTGTTTGACTCTTCTTAAAATAACTAAAGTAAAAATAAATAAATAAATAAAGAGTAAACAAACAAACACAAATCTGTCCCCTTTTTTGCGTTCAATTTTTATGTTCTTTCCATCACAATTTATTATGAATTTATTTAAATTTTCTATAAAATAACCAAAATTTAAAATAAAAAATAATATTTCTAGAACCATACACTTTTACATGTTTTTGGCCGTAACTATCTTTCGTAGTAAATTATGATTGATTGTCTTTTACTTTAACACATACTTATTATTTTTTCTTTACCACTTAAAGATTGTGATTCTAAAACAATAGAATATATATATAGGCAAATTACGATTTATTCACATGTGGTTTAGCCGAAATTTAAGTTGCCTACATGTGGTATTTAACTCTTTACCTACCTGAAATTTGACCGAAATTTAAATTATCTTTCAATGATTTGAAATCTCATGATAAAAGTGTTTGCTAGATTCTTTTTTATTTTACTTAATCTTGTATTTTTATATTTTTGTGTTTTTAGAGGAGAGAGACATAAAAGTAAAGAAAAATTACATATTTAATCATGTTTTTAACAAAAGTATATTACGAAACTCTAACTGAGCTAACTTCAGATGAGTTAAGTATCAAATTTTAAACCACAAGTAGGCAATTTAAATTTCGAACAAAACTTAGGTACACTACTTAGGTCAAGACTTAGGTACGCTACTTAGGTGTTGTTTCTTACTTTTCCCTTTTAAGATTTTGCCTTGTGGATTTTTTATTATGTGATGGAAGTGTATTTTTCAGTTAAGTAGTCACAATGATTAAGTTTTAAGATGAGAACTTAAAGAACAGTACCTAAAGTATTGTACTTAAGTTTTATGTGTGTATATATATACACACTAGTGTGGGTTTTTTATAAATATTTAAAAGAAAAAAAAAAAAAAAAAAAAAAAAAAAAACATTGTAGCAACTATAGCTACAATGCCACTTGAACAAACCAAAGTGACATTGTAAGAGCACCCACAGTAGATGTGGGATATGTGCCAAATGCTAAATATTTGGCATATATCCCACACCAAACACAAAAAACAGTTCCCCATCAGATATTGCAAATGTTGTAAAATTATACCATTTGTGCCTGTACCGTTGCAAATTTGCAACGATACGGACAGATGTTGTAAACCAAAAATTAGTATTTTATTCGACTTTTCTCTCTCCTCTCATTTTTTTATTTGATTTTCTCTCTCCCTTCTCAAAATTTCTCTCTCTCTCTCTCTCTCTCTCTCTCTCTCTCTCTCTCTCTCTCTCTCTCTCTCTCTCTCTCTCTCTCTCTCTCTCTCTAAGTTCCCAACCCATTCTTCCTCTTCTCACAATCGGACGTGAGCAAGAAGGCGGCGGCGGCGGCGGCCAAGAGAGGAGGAAAGGCAGTCGCGACTTCGTCAAAATCGACAGCGGCGGCGTCATCGGATTCACAAAACGAAGCAAATTTGATTTCTAATTTCTGATCTCTCTCTTTAGCTTGATTTGTTAGGTTGTGGGTTCACAGTTGTATGATGATGGTGACTAATTAGCTTGATTTGTTGGGTTTGCCATGGTGGTGAACGGCTAAGATTGTGGTGGTGGCGGTTCGTGAGCTTGTGGTAGCTGCTGAAATCAGAAGCGTGAAGGCTAATTAGCTTGATTTCTGATCTCACTCTTTCTTATTGTGTTTGGTTATTGGTTGATTTGGGTTTCGGTTTGTGTGATAGGTGGGTTTCGATTTGTGTCGTGTGTGGTAGCTTGTGTTTCGGTTTATGCAGTAGGTGGGTTTTGGTTTGTGCCGTGTGTGGTGGCTTGCGTTTCAATTTGTGTGGCTTTTGTGGGTTTCAATTTGTGTCGTGTGTGGGTTTTGGTTTGTGTAGTGGGTGGACTTCAGTTTTTCTGGAATGTGCAGTGGGTGGTGGCTCTGGCTAATTTGGCAGAGCTGTGGCCGTGACTAGTTCGGTGAGGTTGTGACTGGGTTGGATAGGTGGTTGTGCCGTTGCTGTTGATGATGATAATGGGGGAGGGGATAATATATTATTTTAATGGGTAGTAAATATTATTTTAATGTATAGAATTGAATTATAAAACATCTGATAAATGGAATGTTGTAAAATGATGTGGTAAAATAATAAAGTAGGTATTTGATGTGGCAAAATGATATTTTTTTTGCCACATCTGTTGTAGATGCTCTAACAACTTCTTAAAACTTGGGGGAAAAAAATGGCTCACTACACTAAAAGGGGCATTGTAGAGGCATTGCCTTTTTTATATAGTTAGTAGAAAAAAGAGCACAAATCGATGACTAAAAGAAAAAAGTACTTATTGAACAAATCAAAAGTATTGTAGTTTTTACACATTCATCTAACAAGTGTCACAATATTTTCACAAAATATTTATTTTCGGTTATGGTTGATCACAATTTCATATTTTATTATTTTATTTTGACTTATAAAAAATTGACACCTCAATAATTGTTAAAATACTATGAAATTTGTTGTGTCAGTGTAACAATATATAAAAGAAAAAAAAGTACAAATGGAAGACTAAAAAAAAAAAATTGTAACTATTGTAGCTATGCTACTTGGTAATGTAGCTACTGTTTAAAACTTAAAATAATAATAGTAATAAAAAAAATAAAAATAAAAAATAAAAAAAAGAGACAAAGTGGCTCATTAAACCAAAATGGTATTATAGAGGCATTGTCTCTTTTTATATAGTTAATATATATATGAAATGAATGGCGTTTCAACATAAAAAGTAGAATATTAAAAATGGGGAAAAAAATGATCTGTATTCCGACGACTTATATGAAAAGCATGTCTTTTTGTCAATGGAGGAGAGTGGAGACAAATATTGTTCTTTTATTACCGACGTTTGCTGATGTACCCAATTGTTTGTGTGGTGGAAAATGAAATGAGACTTTTCTGTATAATATTTATTTAGCGGGGATCATGGAAATAACCATAGAATCATCCTAGGTCTTACTTTTTTGTAGGGCTCTTTACCTTTTATTTTTAAGGCACTTAAGGTTAGGTAACAGGGAAATTCCGGAGATATAAATATAAGATTTGGACGCATCTTATTCTAGAATTGTAAATATTATATGTTATTTCCACAGATAAATATAATAAGATTCTCATTCTAAAATTGTTTTTTTTGTGTGTTTTTGTTGAGAATAGGCAACAGGGAAATTCCGGATATATAAATATAAGATTTGGACACGTCTCATCCTAGAATTGTAAATATTATATGTTAATTATTTCCAGAGATATAAATATAATAAGATTGCACATATGTCATTTTATTTTATTTTATTTTTTTTTTTTGTGTGTGTGTGTTTGTTGAGAATCAATTGTAAATATTATAGTCAAAGCCTTGTAGCTGAATTAGCATCTCCCCATGTATAAAGTGCTTGGAGGTCTGGAGAGAAAGGGTTCGAACTGCGGGGTTAGCAACTCAAAAAAAAAAAATCATACTATACTAGTATTTTATATATATTCCTTGCAAAGCACTCAATAACAATCCAAGCAAAGCAAATTCAATTTATTAAAAAAAAAAAAAAAAAGCAAAACAAATTCAAGCACGAGCATGAGATGGGTTTCAGTTGAAGTTTCTAAAGGAGATGCCAATATGCCAAAACAAATCGGTTGCTTTGGGTTCTCAACTAGAAGTGGAAACCCCAACATCCCCACAAAAACAACTATTAGAGTTTGTACTTTTTTTTCTTTGTTTTTTAGGAATTTCATGCCAATTTATATTTTCCTGAGTTATTTTATTGATTTATGTTAAAGTGGAAAGAAGCAGATAGAATAATATAAATATAAATAAAAAAAATTAACGTGATTCGATGTGATGATTACTTATATCAACAACGAAAATTAATTAACAGTTACATCTACTATTTAAAATTGTGTATTACAAATAACCCCAAATCACAATTTCTCATCATATTACAAAATAATAGTAGAACATGATTTTTCTACTTATATTTATATATATATATATATATATTAATAGGTAAAACTCAAAGAAAGTTCAATTAGAATTTAAAATTAGAATCTAATTTTATGTCTTGTGTCTAAATTTATGTGAGAACTACATTATAGTTATCCACTTAAATTTGTGTCATGTGTTCACTTAAATTTTTTAACATTTGTGCTAAGCGAGTTAATAAGTGCAAAATAATAAGAATCTAATATTAATAAACTATAAAATTTTTAAAAAAAAATCACATATACTCAATAAAAATCACCACACAACAAAGATCACCACATGTTCTATCTTATTAAAAATTAGAAAAAAAATGATCATAATTTATTAAATTTAGGTAAAAATTTTAATATGTGACTAATTACGTTTACTTTAAAAAAAATAATTTGACTAATTATTTATATTTTTATGATAAAAATTATGTTTAATTTTAAATGTATCTATACGTATACATGTGTCATATGCTATTTTTTTTAATAATTTGAGTAATTATTTATATTTTTATAATAAAAATTTTATTTAATTTTAAAAGCATCCATGCATTTGTATGGATTACATGTTAGTTTATGATAATATGAATGTAATAATATTTACATGCATCCAACGGCCCTAAAAGCTTCAAATAGTCACGACATACAAATAATTTGAGCTCTAGTTGAATGAAGAGTTAGATGAATTAATAATTATTTTTGGTAATTACTCATTAGAAGTTAGTAAAATTTTTAAATATAAGTAAATAATTCCAATGTATATATGATTGCTTGTATTCTCTCTCTCTCTCTCTCTCACACACACACACACACACACACACACACACACACACATATATATATATATAGGACTTGGTCTCACTTTTTGAAAAGAAAAACAATATTATTATTGTACATACCACACGTGACAAGTGATGACAAAGCTTTACGTGAAGAAAGCCTAACAGAGACAAACCAAAAACAACAAATCTTAAAGCTTAAAAAATTGAATAAAAGAAGCCCAAAGGATACTATATTTTCTGATTTTCCTCAACTGCAAGAGTCCACAATCAAATCAAATCAGTGGAGGCATGTCCCTATTGAAAAAATCAGCCTAGTGTTTGATCAAATCCCTAGCTTTCTCACATTTCAAATCATTCAAATGAAACCCATGATCCTCCCCTTCTGTTTCTTCAATTTCCACCACACCCATCCATCCACTCCTACTCAATGCCTCATAAAAAAGCCACCCTCTATCCCTGAGTATATCCTTCTCAGCCACACACACCAAAACCCTCCTGCACCCCAATTGGGCCAAGCTAGGTGCACCCTCTGCCACCGGGTTAGCCCATGGGTTATCATTATCTGGTTGGGCTGGGCACACAAATGGCCACAACCGATCCACCACGGCCTTCCAACTTGGGTTTTGGGCATCTGACCCAGTAGGGTTTGAACCCCAAAAAAATGGGTGCACTAAAGCAACCCCAAGAAGGCCCATCTTAAGCCCAAATTGAGCCTGGGCCTGGGTCTCTCCAACCTTCATAGCCAAATTATAAGCAACATTAGCACCACTACTTTCTCCAGCTAAGAACACTCTCTCAAAATCCACATGCTCATTCAACCAAGCCTCAGGCCCACCATTGTTACAATGGGACTCAACCCATTGTAAAGCAGCCCAAGAATCCCGTATGCAGCTGGAATTGGGTGTTCAGGGGTTTTCCTATAATTCACTGAGATTGCAACAACGTTAGCTTCAGACACAAGAGTGTTAACATAGTTGTAGTACCTGGAAGTGAATGGGGAAGAGAGACAAAAAGCACCACCATGGAAGTAAACAAGTAGAGGAAGCTTTTGGTTTGGATTGGTAAGTTTTGTAGGGAGGTAAAGGCGAGCGGAGATAGAGATATTGGATTTGGATAGGATTGTGATGTCTTTGGATGTGACACCAGTTATGGTATCATTTGATGCTGGAACAAAATCAGTTTCTACTAACCTTTCGACATGGCCATCTTTGTAGACTCGTATCATTCCGGGAAACTCTTGAGCTATTTCTGCTTTGCTTGAGTCCATGGATGATGGGTGAGAAAGAAGAGAGGAAGTGTGTTGTGAGTTTTGAGTTGTTTCTCCTCCTCGTTTGTGCACGTCTTTCACTTGGTCATTGGTCTTTGTATGCTAGCTAGTTAGTTGATTTTTGGACCTTGCTGATGGCATGTTGACTTTTGCTTTTTATCTTGGAATAGTCAAAGATGGCTTTCTTCTCAAGGTCATTTCAGTCTTCATAAAGTTTTTTTCTTTCTACAAAACGTGCATCGAAAATGTAGTCATGTTTTGCGTGGCAACTACGTTGAAGTGAGATGAGATTGTGTCGGTACTAGATGTTCTAAATTCTAACGTAGAATCAGAATTTTCAACTGTCAGTTGCATAGGAGAAGCGCATATTTGAAGCAGAAAGTTGTCCTAGTATCATCATCATATCACACATTTCACACATTGGAAGCAAAATGTTTTTGAGGTTTGAAATTCAAAATGAATGAAGAGGTCTTCTGTAAAAAGCGTTGTGTCCATGTACTTACTGTTTTTCTAGAGATTGGTTACTGCTGTGAAAGATGCATCAAGACAAAAGAATACAAGTATTATACAATATGATCTTAATTGCCAAGCTGTTTCAGTACAAGGACCAAGTATATATGTGGGAATTCGTAAACAAACAATATATAACAATCAAATTTTACACACCTTACAGATAATACAAGCAATCAGATCCTGCAGCATTGTGTTAAGGGCCCTCCCTCATCTTTCTTCCATTAGTGACCCAACAAGTGGTCTCCAATCAATTGCCCAGGTTCTCAATAAAAAGATCCGCAACCAATATATATGATTTATCAAGTTCATTAAAATAGAATAAAAAGTTACTCCAGGCAGACACCAATTGAAAAAGAGCCAAGGTTGACAAACACATACAAATGCAGAGTGTGTTAGTAAAATGTTGACGGTTAGTTTAGAGAATCATCTCATATAACATGAACCAGTCTTCCCATCAAACTAACATTTTTTTTAATTAAAAAAAAAAAAACTCACGCCAAAATTTGAAGTATAAATTTAACATTTAATCAGTAGGAATATTTCTTGAGTTCCTAAAATGATAGAGACAATGACTTTAGCAGCTTTAGCTTAATAACAGCCGAAGTCCAGGTTAATTATTTATTTGGGAGATTAAAGTCTCTTAAAGTTCTCTCCATTTTAATTTCATCCACATTGATTCACTGAGTTGTTAGTGTTCAAATTGTTTAAAAAAAAGTACCTCGCTGGTCACTATTTTAGAATTATGGAAGCATATAAAAAACCTAGATTTGCGAGATTATAAAATAATTTATAAGATCAATGGATATAAAACCTATATTTCTAAGCATTGCTGTCCTGGTTTTAAGCTCAAGACAGGAAGGTTATGGAGGTAGTGGGAAGTATAAAAACGTTTGGACCTGATTAGCTCTTGGAAAGGGTAAAGGAAAAGGAAAATGTTGAATTGCTTAAGAAATCAGATTCCTTGCTTAAGCTTTTCTTTACCCTTTTTTTTCCACTCCCTTCACCCTTCCTAATATCCAAATAGAGTGTAAACAGCACCATAAGGCACAAAGAGAAAATCAAAACCATCAAGCAAAAAATAACTTAAAGTTCTTTTACTCATTACCAGTTCAAAGAGACATGTTATATGACATCATTAAATTTACAAAAAAAGTATAAAAATCACAAAAATTCAAAACTGTAAAAAAGTACCTGGTAGTTCAAATGGGAGTCTTGTGGAGTTGCTGAGACGTAGGAGCAACGAGAGACTGAAGCTTAGCAACAGCATTAGTCTTATCAGGTGGGCATTTCGAGAGAGATATGTTCAGAGAGTAAAGAGCCTCATCAAGCTTGCCTGCAGCCAAGGCTGCACATCCTGCTCTGTAAGCTTCACCCGCCAGTTGGGCATCATATTGAGGCCTTGGACTCGAATCTGAGCTCTTATTCTTTATACAGAAGAAGAAGAAGGGGACTCAAGCCTAGCAGTAGCAGGAGCATACCCAAGCTTAGAAATAGCTGTATCAATCTCTGCCATGAGAGCTTCAGGCGTTGCTAGAATAACCTTAACCCCAAAAGAAAACACTCCACCTGGGGTTTTGTTATCCAGAACCCGTCTCAATGTTTTCTCCTTTATCCATATGACTCAAACAACACCTATACCCCAAAAAAAAAAAAAAAACCTTTAGGAATAAGATGACCTAGGTGCATTGTTCCACAAACTGTCACTTTGAATCACAGGTCCCTTGTTGTTTGGTGCAATGAATACCCCATAACCCAGTCCCAAGTTCATTTCACACTCATTCACATATCATGCAATAAATTTCACTAGAAAAATATAATGTTGTAATGTTTACACTAGGAAAATATAATGTTGCAATGATTACAGACACATATAAAGTCTAGAGCCAGCAAGCAGCAAACTAATAAGCACCATGTTTGACAGGTACGACATCACATTGGATTTTTCATAGATAAATCATGCTTCAAAAAGAAACATTTGACCAAAATTGTATACAGTGTTTGGGTTAGAGGCACTCAAACCAAGTAAATTCAGAAAGGGATTACAATAAAATTATATCAGAAACTTTCAATGAAACAAAATAGCATTTTAGCAGCTAACCACTTGCTTCTTTCTTTTTCAGTCAATCCATTAACTTGACAGTTTATACCATACATTCAACAATCTAACCATTAGTTAACGCTCTATATTAATAATATTTAAAGAAAGAAAAGAGAAAGATAGAAGTTATTATATAGTGTTCCATTAGTAATTAGTTAACGCTCTTATTCTTAAACCAACTAAAAGTCTACACGCGTACTAGTGCTAGAGGGTTCAACTTGGAAATCTTTTTATCAATTTATATTTACAATGTTGACTATTGAGTTTGATCTAAAAACATGTTTTTTTATTCCTTCTTCTTCTGCATCAAATACTGAATCCACAGAGACATTAAATCATATGAGACAATAGAAAATGGAAGAAGTGGAAGAGATAGAGATCATAATAGTTGGCACAGGCATATGTGGACTTGCTACTTCTCTTGCTCTTCATAGATACTTAATATTCACTATTCACTACTTGACTTCCTTCTACCATTCCATTAGTTATCGGACATATTGTTATAAATTAATACATAGTGAGCAACCAAAGAAAGAAAAATGAAGTATGTATTCGTGTTATGTTGTGTTGTGTTGTGTAGGAAGGGTATTTAAAAGTGTGGTATTAGAAAAATCGGAGCAACCTGAGCAGATATCACTATCCGGCCAAATGGTTGGCTTGCTCTTCATCACCTTGATGTTGTCTCAAACCTCAGGGTAATTACTCTCCCTTTTCAAGGGTAACCTATACTATGACTATTACTAATACTATGCCCTCCCTCCCTTTAATTTAATTTGAGTGCTTCCATGAGAATACTGATTAGCACTTAGTAACTCACTACATCACAGTTGGACCCATATACTATGACTATAATGATCTTATATCATTCACCAATCAACCAAATAATAAAGTTATAGATCTGATCGCGTATACCATAGAGATCCTGAGTGGACTCACCCACTGGATGACTTGCTTTCTAGGCGATTATGACAAAAACACAATTCAGAGTCAACATAATGTTTACATCTTCCTTTTACTGATTTCAATTTACTTTCTTTATCCTCTTTATTATTTGATACTATCATATATCAAATTCACAAATTAACAAAAGAAAAACCAGTTCAAATCCAAGTTTTTATATATTATGCAGTATAGATTTCCATGTTTTCTGACAGTATTAATATTACTCAAATACAGGGGGCAAGATATATGCCTTGCTAATGGCAACCAACAAGAAATACCACTGGAGTAAGTGCTTTTAGTTTTGCCATCATTAATGTATGTGCAGATGCAGAGGCCATATCTAGAAAGAATGTTCAGAAATAAATAGATATTCTTATCTTGGCCTAGGTAAATTGTTTAGAAAATGAACCATTTATTTATTGATTTTTAAAGTTGAAATTAAAAGAAAAAAGCATTGTTTCTTTAGAAAGTTACTCAAGACGGATACTTAATACATGTTTTGAAATAATGATTGGGTTTCATCACTTGATTGCAATCATAATGAAAATGAATCTTTTTTAAGTACAAAAATTCTAGAAGGATGGGACAAGAGAGTCGATTGAAGACTCAAGTCCTATACTACCCAACTATGTAATATACACAAGTCCTTTGAAAGGGGGAATAAATTCAATGATTAGGAACCTTGTAACAGCCTCAGTGATATGACAAAACTTGACTAGTTGGAGCTTTTCAAAAACTTGATCAAAGCAAACCTGGGAATGTTTTTTTGCAAACCTGAACTAGGTTTCAAGTTACAAAGAGACCAATGTGGCAGATTTCTAAAGAGAGAGAGAGTGTGTGTGTGTGCTCATCTTTACACACAAGTCAGAGTCCTATAAAGATTCACAAAAACAGCACTAACAATACAATACTGACTTCATGTTGCACAGTGACCTATTATAAGGTTAATTTTGGTCCTATAGCACTAATAGATCTCATAATTATTGACTTCTAAAAGAAAAAAATGGTTCTTAACTAGCAAAAAAATGAAAGAAACTCACATGCTCTTAAACTCTGTTGCTCAAGCATACATATCAAGTTTAAATAATCACAATTTCCCCTATAGCATATATATCAACTTTAAATAATCAAACATTTTTGTCTCGACACAAACAATTGTAGGACCTAGGAAAGTACAAAAAAGCCTGAATCACAACTCCCCACTTGCAGACATATTAAGATTAAAATTATCAGACATTTTCCTTTCAAGCATACAAAGAATCATGGGAATCAGGAAAGTACTCGTCACAAAACTAACATCACCAACTTATGAAAAAGTCTTGCTTGGAAATGGGTGGCATCTGCTCAATCACTTTCAATGACCAAAAAAATCAATCAATAACATTTTAATGTTATGACTTATGATGTAAATCCAAAGACACAAGTTAAAAACATTTAATTCCCAGAAAGATGAACTCATGCCAATCACAGGACAAAGCAAAACCTGTATTATTATCTCCACAACCATATTTAGGTATGATCACCACCAATCTACCTATCCCATTCAAATAAGAGGCATTACCATTTGAATAAAAGATTAGTTTTCCCACACAGCATGACCAAAAACTAAACAAGACTGCAGCACAAAGTAAAAACAATTGCAATGAAAGTTTCAAACCGTCACAGAGTGAGACTAGGATTTATAATCCTCATGGATACCAAAGCTTCAAAAAATAACTCACAAGCCCAGCTTTCACTTGGTTTAGAGATGCTGAGCCGCAAGCTATGTCACGTATTGATAGGACCCTAGTTTCTGTGGATTGGGTGGATCACTTCGGGAACGTGTCTCAAAGGGTGCTCCCACGTGTTATTTCTGATCATTGTCCGCTTTTGGTGGTAGCTGGTGGAGTTGGTAGGGGTCGTTGTGCTTTTAAGTTTGAGAATATGTGGCTCAAAGTTGAGGGTTTTGTCGAGAGAGTTAAACTCTGGTGGGAGGGATATAGCTTTATGGGTTCCCCTAGTTTTGTTCTAGCTCAGAAATTAAAGGCTCTTAAAGAAGACCTAAAAAGTGTAATAAGAAGGAATTTGGAGATTTGGCATTTAGGAAGAAGTGTTTGTTGTCCAAATTATTGGGCCTAGATGCTAAGGAAGAACTGTTGGGCCTCTCAAATACGGAAGAATCCCGCCAAACACAGGTTAAATGTGATATTGCAGCTTTAGCCGCTTTAGAAGAGACTTTTTGGAGACAAAAGTCTCGTGCTCTGTATGTGAAGGAGGGAGATAATAACACTCAGTTCTTTCATAGATTAGTGAACTCTCATAGAAGAGCTAATCACATTAGAAACATTGAGGTAGATGATGTCTTATATGAGGATGGTTCTGCTGTACAATCTCAGGTGGTTCAGTTCTATCAAAATCTCTACACAGAGACAGATATGTGGCGTCCAACTTTGGATGGACTGGATTTTGCTTGCATTAGTGAGGATGAAAGGTTTTCCTTGGAGAGGGAGTTTTCTAAAGAAGAGGTTACCCAGGTTTTGATGGAGATGGAGGGGGATAAAGCACCTGGGCTAGATGGCTTCACCATGGCTTTTTTTCAAAAATGTTGGAGTGTGGTGGAGGTGGATGTCATGGCTATTTTGAGCACTTTCACAGGTATTCAGTGGTTGAACGGTCTTTAAATGCCTCGTTTCTCTCTCTAATACCCAAGAAAAATAATGCAATTGATGTTATGGATTTTCGGCCTATTAGTTTGGTAGGGAGTGTGTTCAAGCTGTTGTCTAAGGTGTTGGCAAATAGACTGAGGGGTGTGCTAAATAGTCTCATCTCTGAGTCTCAAAATGCTTTTGTTGGTGGGAGACAAATTCTGGATTCAGTGCTTATTGCTAATGAGTGCCTAGATAGCAGATTGAAGAGTCAGGTTCCTGGGGTGGTTTGCAAATTGGACATTGAGAAAGTCTATGACCATGTGAATTGGGATGCTTTGTTCTTTCTATTGGATAGGATGGGTTTTGGGGTGAAATGGAGGGGGTGGATTAAGGCTTGTATAACCACTGTTCGCTTCTCTATAATTGTGAATGGTTCTCCGGTTGGCTTTTTTGGAAGCTCTCATGGGTTGAGACAAGGTGATCCGCTGTTCCCTCTTCTTTTCCTTTTAATTATGGAAATACTAAGTAGGATTTTAAAGAAAACTGAGGATTGTGGCCTGCTTCGTGGCTTTCATGTAGGGCCAACTAACTCTATAGGGGTACACATTTCACACTAGCTATTTGCAGATGATACCATATTGTTTTGTGATGATTCTAGAGATCAGGTGTTGTCCATTAGGCTGGCTTTGTCTTGCTTCCAAGCATTTACTGGTTTGAAAGTTAATGTGGGGAAGAGTGAGATTGTTCCAGTTGGGGAGGTTGGAAATATAGATGCTTTGACTACCATACTTCGATGTAGGGTGGGTAGTCTACCTATGAAATACTTGGGAATGCCGTTAGGCACCCCATACAAAACAACTTCTGTGTGGAATCCTATATTGGAAAGGATGGAGAAGAAGCTCTAAGGTTGGAAGCGTTTTTATTTATCAAAGGGGGGTAGACTTCCCCTTTTGAAGAGTACTCTTTCTAGCCTTCCTACGTATTATCTATCTTTATTTGTCATTCCTGTAGCTGTGGCTAATAGATTCGAACGTATTCAAAGAAATTTTTTATGGGGTTCTTCAGAGGAGTGTTTCAAATATCCTTTGGTGGCTTGGAAGAAGGTGTGTTCACCGATAGATATGGGGGGTTTGGGGATCAGGAAGTTAGTGCGTTTTAATAGAGCCTTATTAGGGAAATGGTTATGGAGGTTTGGTCGAGAAGGCACTCATCTTTGGAGGAGGATTATTGCATCTAAATATGGGGAGTGGTAAGGGGGGTGGACTACTAAAATATGTAGAAGGGCCCATGGTTGTGGTCTGTGGTGTGGTATTCATGATGGTTGGGAGAAATTCTCCAAACATGTGGCCCTAGTGGTGGGTGATGGCACTCGTATTCTTTTTTGACATGATAAGTGGGTGGGAGATAACTCACTTAAAAGGCTCTATCCTCAGTTGTTTATGTGTTCTAACGACAAGGAAGCTTGCATTTCTGATGTTTTATGCTTCCAGGAGGGTGGTAACGATAAAATTTGGAATTTGAGATTTCATAGGAATTTTCATGAAAGGGAATTAGAGATTGCCTTCTCTTTCCTTGAATTCATTCAATCTCGGATCCTTAGGGGTGGTGGGGGTGACACTTCTCATTGGTGTCTCAACGAGAATGGAAAGTTTGATACCTGGTCCTATTACCATAACATGAGGGGTGTAGATTCCTCCAATTTTCCATGGAAGGGTGTTTGGAAAGCTAAGATCCCTAAGAGGGTGGCATTCTTTGTGTGGGCAGCGGTTCATGGGCAAATCCTTACATTGGATAATCTTATGCTTAAGGGGTGCATTTTGGTGAATCGATGTTGTATGTGCCAATGGTATGAGGAAACTGTGGATCATCTCCTCCTCCATTGTCCTGTAGCTCACTCTCTGTGAGTTTATATGTTTTAGATCTTTGGGACCCAATGGGTCATGCTAGCCTCTGTGGAAAGCTTGGTGTATTGTTGGAGCTATTGGCTGGGTAAATTTAATTCAGACATTTGGAATATGGTTCCTGGTTGTTTGATGTGGATTGTTTGGACGGAAAGAAATTGACGCTCTTTTGAGGATATCGAGAAATCCTTGGCTCAATTACAAGCTCTATGCCAGAAGACTTTATTTGATTGGTCTAGGTGTTGGGGCTTCTCGGATTGTTCCACTATCTTGGAGTTTATTTCTTCTCTTAGTATTGCACTTTAAGTTTTTTCTTGTTGTTTGTTGCTGTTTGTTTGTTTGTTGCATTTCCTTGTTATTTGCTTTCTTCTGTTTTACAGTTTGTTTAATAATACTCTTATTACCTATCAAAAAAAAAAAAAAGTAACACGCAAGCCCAATTTAGGAAGAAGTAAAATCAAGCTAGAAATTATATTTATAACTCTTATGATTGTAAGAGAGAATAATGAAAAAAGGAAGAAAAGAGATCATATCACATAATCAAACTCGCCAAACCATTTGTTTTCTGAGTCCCAAAAAAGTCTGCTTACTGTGGACATGTTAGGATAGAGATTTTAACATACGCTCAAAACTGCAAAAAGTTGCGTAAAAAACAAATTGAAGTACTCTTCTTTACAAGATCAAAACATTCTAAAGAGCTATGATAAGGGAAAGTTTGATGGCGGAAGTAAAGGCAAGCAACAATATTGGATTTTGCTCTTTTAGAAGAAAATCAAATTGATCTAGAAAAGCCAACTTCACTACAACAAATGCACCCTTAAAAGAGTGTCCACTCTCAAGAAGAAAAATCTATAAAACAAATTGAACAAAAAATAGTATAATATAACGTTTGAGGGAATAGGACAATAAGCTACTTACAAGAAAAATGCAAAGAAACATGTGTTACTGGTTTACATCGCCAGCCAGCTTATAAAGAAGCATGTGCTACTCAGTGCCCAACTCATACAACACCAGAATAACAAAAACTTGAGGATAACAACTTGGTCAGTGACTGGTCTACACAGTGCATTCTATGATGAGGAAATCAATCAGCAACAGTCTAAGATAACAAAACCAGTCAGCTAACGATATGGGAAAAGAAAGTTTAAGAACCACACAAATAACGCATGAAATACACACAATGCTAGCACCAATTGTCATTTACAAAGTAAATTTGTAACTTTTAAAACTATAATTACCAGACAGCCGACAAGGGAAATGGATGCTTACATATTTATCCTCCTATGTAAGAGAACTGAACTTGACCTATATGCCAAATTTACTGCAACAAATGCCTTGAAAAGTAGCCAAGCACCAAAATTAATAAAAACAAACTGAACAACCAGGAACATTAAACACATTTGAGGGAAATAGTATATCAAAAGATATATAAGAGAAATGTAAAATCAAGAGAACAAAAGAAGAGTTTTTCAATTGTCGCAGTCAATTACACAGCCCATGCATGATAAAGAAGATAAGACTTCTACACAAACTCTTCTTCGTTTTTTTTTTTTTTTTTTTGAGTGAAACTTTTACAAAAACTCTGTTTCTCAAGTACAAGAAAGCCCAAATCACAGTTTTGATGGGAATATCCACGAAATAACCAGATCTGTGAGATGCAAAAAGTAGAGAAAAAAACATACATCAAAGAAAAATAATCACACACAAGACAGTATTTATGTGGTTCGGCAATTTACCTACGTCCACCGAGTCACAAGAATTTCACTATTTTTAGGGAAAAAATATAGAGTACAGCAATATAATTCTCTCTCAAAACAACATGAAAACCCTAATCTACAAAACAACAGAAAATCTCCCATTAAAAACCGTAACAATATTATTTCGGATTAGGTCATAATCCGGATTAAACACAATTAGGCTCCACAAAGACCAACAAGTTTTCCCTCTAGCATGCAAATCAAGTTTAAATAATCAAACATTTTTGTTTCCACATACAAACAATGCAATAACCAATTCTCATTTACAAAATGAATTTAAATTCTTGAACACATAATAGCCTGCAAGACAACTAGGCAAAGTAAAGTTTACATATTTGTACTCCTAAAAAAGGAACCAAATCGATCTATTGCTGCAACATACAGGCCTTCAAAAACTGCCAAGCAACAAAATCCATTAAATAAATTGAAAAAGGACATGATCATGCTAAAAGGAGCATTACATTAAAATACTCATAAGCAAAACATGAAATCAAGAGAAAACTGTATAACGTTGAGACCCTACCAACTCAATATAGAGCAGACATAAGGAAGCACAACCCCACATTTCTCAGGCATTTAAAGAATAGCAAGTCTTTAAAGCATGCAGATCTTATATTTTATATGGCTGCCAATGACAATAAATCACCATACTGACTAATGCTCCAAAAATCATAAAGAGGTAGAGCAAATGACCAAATTCACGATTGAAATCTCAAGTTCAAAAAAGTTGTGATAAGTCCAGGTAGATGGTAGTAGAAAAAGGAACCAGTGCTAATGTTATGAACTATGATGCAAATACAAAGACTCAAGTTAAAACCATTTAATTCTCCTGGACCACAGTGCAGACTATTGCCAATCACACGACAAAGCAGAAACCTGTATGATTCTACCTCCACAACCAAATTTGGGTCACTATCACCATCAATCTACCTGTCCCATACAAGTAAGAGATGAGTTCCCACATTTGAATAAGAGATGAGTTGTCCCACGTAGAATCATCAAAACTAAACAAGACAAGTGTACAAAGGGAAAAGAATTACACTGTAAGTTTCACACTGTCACAGGCTGACACTAACAGGAGGAAACAAGATATTATTGCAGAATCAAACTTCCGCCACAAGTCCAAAAAAAAATCTGCTTCCTGTAGACATGTAAGGAATAAGGATTGAGATCTAACACACTCCCAAAATTCCAGAAGTTGACAAAAAAAAATTTTAAAAAAAAAGGAAGAACTCATTTCTAGAAGATAAATACAATAGTGTTGAACTCAGTTTTGCCTCTTGTAAACAATCAAAATTAAATTATCAACATTGTGTTTATAAAACCACAAAGAGAACATCACCAGCTTATAAAGTCACAAGTGTTACTCAATGCTCAAATAACAGAGAGTCCAGAATAAAAAAGACTGAAGACTAACAACTTGGTTCAATATTTACAGGATCAGCCCACCCACTTTCTATGATGAATAAATTGACAATACCTAAGATTACAAATTATGATGCAAGTTCTCCATGTAATTCCCAGAAAACCCAACTCATATGGAAGCATCAACCCATACTTTAAAGGCATTTAGATAGCAGACATGTTTAGCAAGCTACTGTTATCTTACATGACTACAAAAAGACAATAAATCACCATATCGACCAAAGCTCCAAAAAACATAAGAGGTTTTAATGAATAATGAATTAATCAATTATCTTAAATTCTAAAAAGTTGTAATTAGTTCAAGTAGATGGCAGTAACAAACATGCTGAGCAGTGCTAGAATCAGTTAAAACTGCAGAAATGGAGCCTAAAATACAAACAATACAAGTATCAGCCACCAAACAATTAGGAAAAGGAAAAGTTACTTATCTTTGCAGCAATAAACGCCTTAAAAACTGTCAAGTACCAAAATCACAAAAATAAATTAAAATGGAACAGGATCATGTTCAAGGGAAAAACTTCAAATACTAAACAAAAGGTGAAAAGGTACGAGAAAGACATAAGATGTTACACAGAATCTGTTGATCCAGTCTATAGTTTTGAAATCTTCAGACTAACAACAAACTTGGTTCAACATGGGATGCATCTGGCTACTCCGATTCAGTAACAAGGATATCAATTAAAAAAATCTATGATATCCAAAGACAAACTTAAATCCATGTTATTCCAAGAAAGCTTTAAAATCCACTTGGAAACCAAAGCCTAGAAAGGCAATCACAGGCCCTAATATTAGAAAGTATTAAATCAAGAAGTTCTTCCCTATAATTCTAATAATTGTAGGAGACAAAAACGAAAACAGGAGGAAAAGAGATCTTATTGCCAAATCAACTCGTATTGCCAAATCAACTCCACTACTTAAGCTGCCCAAAGGGGGGGAAAATCCAACTTCCTGTAACCAATAAATAGCAATGCCAGATTAAATCCAAATTAGATATGGGGCAAGTATCACTAAAAGCAGAGAATAACAGAAACAACACACTAAGACAATAAGAAGCATGATCAAAATCCCAGGTCACCCAGTGAATAGGAATTCAAAAATACCATAATCTGATACTTAAACCTCCTCCACTCAAATGAAGAAGAAAATTTAAATCTATCTACTCCTTCCAGAAAACAATGCCAAGAAATGGCTGACGAACTAAAAAATATATATACAAGCAGAAACAATATACATCAAAATGCCCAGATTGATGATTTCAAGTCCTAACAAGTTGCGATAACTGCAAGCAAAAAGCAGAAGAAAAGGGGAACAGGATGAACATGCCAAGTTGTTCTGTAATTAGTTTAAACCATGCAAAAGCAGAATCAAATACCCACAATCCAAGCACCCTGTTTCTTTCACAAAGTGACTTCAAGTTTTTAGTATCATAAATACCAAGCCAACCAACAATAAGGGAAAGAAAATTTTGCATATTTGGGCTCAAGAGAACAAAATTGAACTAGAAAAACCGACTTTGCACCAACACAGGTCTGAAAAAAGCTCCCAAGGACCCAAACCTAAAACATAAGTCAAACAAGTAATAGGATCAAGTTCAAGGAAACGGCATATTAAAAGACTCATAAGCAAAATATGAGATCAAGAAAAAATTTAAAATTTCCTCTTCAGTAGACATATCAAGATAAAAATTGCCTTTGTCCTCACCCGCATACAAAGAATTGCAAGAAATATGGAAGTATTCATCACAAAAGAAAAAAATAAACATCATCCACACATAAAGAACTTTACATACTTATGCAACTCTAGTAGAAAACCAAAATTGATCTATACAGAAGTTTGCTGCAACAGAACCTTAATAAAAATAAAAAAACTGCAACAAAATCAATATAACAAATGGAAAAAGGAACTAGTATTACTTTCGAGGGAACAATAAATTGGAAGACATGTGCAAAAAGTGAAATCAAGAGAACAAGAGAAGACTTTTAAATTTTAGACCCATAATTACCAGCCAGACAACAACAAGGGAAAGGAAACTTTACATATTTATGCTCCCATAGAAGAAACAAACTAATCTACAGAAGCTTGCAACAACAAATACCTTTACAAAGTCATTCCTTGACTCTTGTTAATTTACCTGTCCCTCGACAAATAGCTTAAAAAGACCCCATGCACCGAGTCATTACTAGAAAGCCTAACTCGTGCCAATAACAATAGGATGAAGCAAAAAACTGTATTATTTTCCCTCGGCAACCATATTAAGGTCACAATATTTGTTAATCTGCCTGTCCCTCAACATCTGGAGGCATTACCACAATCAAACTGAATAACCAAATTGTAAGCAAGAAAAGACAAAGAAACAAGAAGAAATGCAAGGGAAATTTCAAGCCCTCACTAGGTGCAACGTGAATTTATTGCTGTCTGTTCAGGAAACCAAACCCTAAGAGAAGAAGTTACAGGCCCAAGCATTAGAAAGACTCAAAACAAGCCAAAAAAAATTATAAGTCTTATGATTACAAAAGAGAATAATGAAAGGGGGAGGAAAAGAGGGCTTATCACCAAATGAAATTCAGTTTCATAAGCTGCTAAATGCAAAAAAGACCCAGTTCCTGTAAACAAACGAAGAATAGATTTTTAACATGTGAATTTCATATGTTGCGAAACAGCAAATGAAAGGACTATATATTTCAAAAGAAATTAAAACAAGACAAAAGTATTTAAGTTCACATGATTGCAAAAGAGAATAATGAAAGCAGGAGGAAAAAAGAGATTATCACCTAATCAAGTTTGGCTGCTTAAGATGCCAAGCACCAAAAAAAAAAAAAAAATACCAGTTCCAGTAGAGACATATAAGGAATATATTTTTAACATGCACAAAGAATCACAAGAGTTGCAAAACAACAAATGAAAGAACCACTACATTTCAAAGAATGCAACAAATTTAGAGATAAATCCTACTAACTCAAAAAGCCTAGCTCTTCTCAATTGCCAAGATATTGGGGGACAAGGAAATAAATTAGCAACAATCCAAGTAAACAAATTACGATGCATACCAATGAACTCCTAGAAAGCCCAATTAATGCCAAGAGAAGAGAAAGCAAAGCTTTCCAACATCAACCATACTCAGGTTGCATTATGATTATAATTCTGGCCAACGCCAATAAGAGGCATTGACTAATTAAGCTCTGAATTCATTATTGAGGTTGCCAACAGATAATGACCAAAAATAAAATAAGACAGCAAGACAAAGGGAGAAGAACTGCAATAGAAATTTCAAACCCACACTTCACAAGACTTGGAATTATCATCCTTCTCGAAAATTAAACCTAGGAAATTCAGTCACAAACCCAAGTATTAGAAAACAACAAAAATGTATCCTTAAAATTCTTATGCTTGAAGGAGAGAAAGTTTATCTCAAAATCAGACTCAGCTGCTTAAGCTGTGAAGCACCAGAAAAAATATATCGTTTCCTGCATACACAATGCGACAATCCAAACTAGAAATAGAGCTGCTAACACAATATAACTAGGTTCCACTATAAGCAAGAAAACATCAACAGAATCAAGACAAGAAGAAAGATGTGCAAGTACTATATGAAAGCTCAAACCCTTTGTGTTCCTGGCATTGACCTCCCACATGAGGAAACTGAAAAACACAGAAATCCAGCTAAATAGTTTAGAGCAAATTTAAATTATAAGATTTTTTTTCATTTTAAGGAAAAAATAATAAATAATAAAGAGCAAGACTACTCAGAAGCTGGTTTCATCAAGAAGGCAACAAAACACAATCAACCCTAGCTAAAGTACCGCAAGTGCATTACCACTTAAATTAAACAAAACCTGACAACGCTGACTCATAAGACATTCAATCTCCAGTAATAAAATATAGATTAAAATAATAAGCGTCATTATTGTTAATACTATTATTTTAAAAAAATAAAAGATTACAAAGAAAGAAAAGAAAATACATAACAGAAAACCAAAAACCACTGTAGGGTCAAGCAAGCAGTTAAGGGAGTATTAGGATCAAAAGCAAAAACTAAAACAAGGTGGCAATAGAAGCCTGTTCTCAACCCAAAGTCAGTCCAAGAAATTGTTTTTCTGACTCATACATATCTTACTCCAATACTTAAAACTGCAAATTATAAGAAAAGAATAATCAAGACATAAAGAAAGCTTATTGCCTGAGGTCCCCCATCAAATTTTGTCACTCATGTTGATATACAGTATGCAAGTTTTTAAACACAAGAATTGGGGTAGCGGAGAAATAAGCCCCAAAATATCCCCCCACACAGTCCAACTATACAAACCACATCCACAGAAGTTATAACTTTGAAAGCTATACAGAACATACAAAGAAGCAAAAACCTGTAATGTTCTGGAATTTAAAGAGCAGCCATGTTTAAAGAATGCAAATGTTCACCCTATACAATTGCCCAATAATGAATCTCAATTTATTATTTATTTTTATACATGCAAATAACAATGAATCACAAAATATAGACCAAAGCTCCAAAAGACACAATAATAAGTGCAACAAACTGACGATCTTAAGTTCTAAAAAGTTTTCATGAGTGCAAGTTGATGGCAATAGAAAAAGGAACTAGGACAATCATGCTGAGCAATGCTGGAGTCTATTAAAGCTGGACAAAAGCAGCCTAAAATACACACAATGCAAGCACCAATTTTGCATTTAAAAAGTGAAATTTAAATTCTTGGAACATATAATAACCTGCCAGACAACAATGAGGGAAGAGACAGTTTACATATTTCCACTCCGAATAAAAGAGAACCAAATTGATCTAGAAAAGCAGACATCAATCCAACATACTTGCCTTAAAAAAACTGCCAAGAAACAAAATCCATAAAATAAATTGAACAAGGGACAAGATAATGTTCAAGGGCAAAAAACGTGAAATCAAAAAAGAATGATAAGGGCTTTCTTACTGCCTAAGAACAAGAAAAGCTATAAAAGTATATCACAATGTTTCCTCCTATAGCCACATCATGATTAAGTCTTCGAACTAACAACATATAGCCAGACATAATGAAACTCCAGTGTTTAGCAGAAAAAAAGTTGCAAGTAAATAAACTAAAGAAACACTCAAGCAGAAACATTATTCTTCACATACTGGGGAGAGAATAATGAGATCAATTGATAAAAAGAGATTATTGCCTTAGGTCCTCTTAGAAAGATTCAAGACTTCTACGCACTGTTGCGCACAAGTAAGTCACCATTTGGTCAATTTCCAATCCTGTAGACACATCAAGATGGTAAGTTACAATTTCCCTTTCTGTAGACACATCAAGATTCAAAACTTCTGACTAACAACAAATAGCAAGACATAATAAAACTCTAGTTGCAGGCTGCCAAAAAATGACATCAATGATGAAATAGACAACAAATAGCAAGACATGATGAAATCAATTGATAATGAGCTAGAAAGCACAGATGCGGCTGAGAGGGTGCCGCACCCGAGTCCGACACGGCCCAACGCAGGACGTGGCATCCGACTTTGTTGCCCGCGCGTCGGTGGCACGTCTGAGGTTTTTTTTTTTTCCTCAGATTCGTACCGACTCAACTCAATTCGCGCCGACGCAGCTCGATTCACGCTGAATCGGGCTAATTCGGTCAGAATCGGGCCATATTGGGTCGTATCGGCCGGTGACCGAAACAGGCCGGAAACGATCGAAACAGGCCGAAATTGACCTTGAATCTAGCCGGAACAGCCGAAATTCTCACCTCAAAGGCATAGTAATGTGTTTTTTAAAAAAATTTTAATAGTAAAAATATATAGAAAATATAAATAAAAATATTTTTAATAATTTTTTGATCGCCAAGTCCCGCCACATCCGCACCCTACTTTTTCAAAAATTGCTGAGTCCCGCACCCGAGTCCCGAAACACACCCGTGCTTCATAGATAAAGAGAGACTATTGCCTTAGGTGCTCATCAAACTCCATCCCAAGTAGACATACCATACCTACACGTATTAAACTGATTGATATAGGGGTAATAAAATCATAAAAACCCTCGTATCCCAGAGCATGATCCAACAATACAAAAGAAAACTACATAACTTTGAAACCCTACCAACTCATCTATAGAGTGCACATAAGGACGCACAGGCCTAAACTTCCCTGGTATTTAGAGAATAACCATGTTTATAGCATGCAGATCTTATCTTATATGGCTGCTGATGACAATAAATCACCATTGACTAAAGCAAAAAATATCATGAGGTTGTAGAGAAAATGAGAAATCCAAAATTGCAAATCTTAAGAAGTTCTAAAATGTCATGATGGCAGTGCAAATGGATGTCAATACAAAAAGGAACCAGAGAAAACATGTCGAGAATGCTGGAATTAGTTAGAACCACACAAATGCAGCCTCAAATACCCACGATAGAAGCACCAATTGTCATTTGCAACAAGAATTTCAATTTCTAAATCCACAGTAACCAGCCAGCTCACAATAAAAGGGAAAAAAAAGTATGAAATGGGCATAAACCTATACTTTTAAGCCATTTAAAGAGCAGACATGTTTAGAGCACAGCTACTGTTATCTTCCACGCCTGCCCAAAGACAATAAATCAACATGCTGAGCAGTAACAAATTAATCAATTATCTTAAATTCTAAAAAGTTGTAAGAAGTTCAAGTAGATGGCAGTAACAAACATGCTGAGCAGCGCTGGAATCAGTTCAGACTGCAGAAATGCAGCCTGAAATACAAACAATATAAGAATCAGCCACCAAACAATAAGGGAAAGGAAAATTTACTTATTTGTGCCACTAAAGAAGACAAGATCAATCTCTAACACCAACTTTACAGCATCAAATGTCTTAAAAACTGATAAGTACCAAAATCACTAAAATAAATTAAAATGCAATAGGATCATGCTAAAGTAAAAAAAAACTCATATACTCATAAACAAAAGGTGAAAAGGTACGAGAAAACCTAAGATTCTGTCAAAAATGACAATAAATCACCATTGACTAAAGCAAAAAATATCATGAGGTTGTAGAGAAAATGAGAAATCCAAAATTGCAAATCTTAAGAAGTTCTAAAATGTCGTGATGAGTGCAAATGGATGTCAACACAAAAATGAACCAGAGAAAACATGTCGAGAGTGCTGGAATTAGTTAGAACCACACAAATGCAACCTCAAATACCTACAATAGAAGCACCAATTGTCATTTACAACAAGAATTTCAATTTCTAAATCCACAGTAACCAGCCAGCTCACAATAAAAGGGAAAAAAAAGTTTGAAAGGGGCATAAACCTATACTTTAAAGCCATTTAAAGAGCAGGCATGTTTAAAGCACAGCTACTTTTATCTTCCATGACTGCCCAAAGACAATAAATCACCATATCAACCAAAGCTCCAAAAACTATAAGAGGTTTTAATGTATAACAAATTAATCAATTATCTTAAATTCTAAATAGTTGTAAGAAGTTCAAGTAGATGGCAGTAACAAACATGCTGAGAAGTGCTGGAATCAGTTCAGACTGCAGAAATGCAGCCTGAAATACACACAATACAAGAATCAGCCACCCAACAATAAGGAAAGGAAAGTTTACTTATTTGTGCCACTAAAGAAGACAAGATCAATCTATAAAACCAACTTTGCAGCATCAAATGCCTTAAAAATTGATAAGTACCAAAATCACTAAAATAAATTAAAATGCAATAGGATCATGCTAAAGTAAAAAATTCAAATACTTATAAACAAAAGGTGAAAAGGTACGAGAAAAAACCTAAGATTCTGTCGAAAATGACAATAAATCACCATTGACTAAAGCAAAAAATATCATGAGGTAGTAGTGAAAATGAGAAATCCAAAATTGCAAATCTTAAGAAGTTCTAAAATGTCGTGATGAGTGCAAATGGATGTCAATACAAAAAGGAACCACAGAAAACATGTCAAGAGTGCTGGAATTAGTTAGAAACACACAAATGCAGCCTCAAATACCTACAATAGAAGCACCAGTTGTCATTTACAACAAGAATTTCAATTTCTAAATCCACAGTAACCAGCCAGCTCACAATAAAAGGGAAATTTTTTTTTGAAAGGGGCACAACCCTATACTTTTAAGCCATTTAAAGAGCAGACATGTTTAAAGCACAGCTACTGTTATCTTCCATGACTGCCCAAAGACAAATCACCATATCTACCAAAGCTCCAAAAACCATAAGAGGTTTTAATGTATAACGAACTAATCAATTATCTTAAATTCTAAAAAGTAGTAAGAAGTTCAAGTAGATGGCAGTAACAAACATGCTGAGCAGTGCTGGAATCTTCAGACTGCAGAAATGCAGCCTGAAATACACAAAATACAAGAATCAGCCACCCAACAATAAGGGAAAGGAAAATTTACTTATTTGTGCCACTAAAGAAGACAAGATCAATCTATAAAAACAACTTTGCAGCATCAAATGCCTTAAAATTTGATAAGCACCAAAATCACTAAAATACATTAAAATGCAATAGGATCATGCTAAAGTAAAAAAATTCAAATACTTATAAACAAAAGGTGAAAAGGTAAGAGAAAAACCTAAGATTCTGTCGCTCAAATAGATAGTTGTGAAATCTTCAAACTAATAACAAACTTGGTTCAACACGGGATGCATCTGGCTAACTGACATTCAGTGACAGGGATATCAATCAAAAAAATCTAGGATATCCAGAGACAAAAGTTAAATCCATATAATTCCAAGAAAAGCTTTATAATCCACTCAGAAAGCCTAGAAAAGGAATTACAGGCCCAAATATTAGAAAGAATTAAGTCAAGAATCCCTATAATCATTATAGGAGAGAACAACAAAAACAGGAGGAAAAGAGATCTTATTGCCAAACCAACTCCACTTACTTAAGCTGCCCAAGGGGGAAAAAATATCAAACTTCCTCTAACCAATAAGTAGGCAATGCCAGATTAAAGTCCAAATTAGATATGGGGAAAGTATCAATAAAAGCAGAGAATAACAACCGAACAAGTCACTAAGACAGCTGCAAAAGCACTGAATAAAAGTACTCGGTGGTGCAGGCATTAATTTCCCACAAGAGCAAACTGAAAATACATGCATTCCAAAGCTACAATTCAGGACAACTCAAGTTAAAAAAAAAAAATTTTTAAAGATGAAAGAAAAACAAGAGCAACACTACTCAAAACACTAAATCGTGTATGATTGAAAAGAGACAATCAAATTAGCTTTAATTACAACACTCACATTACATCAGACCCATACAAATAGCTAAATCCAGATAATGCAAACTGACAATACATACAATCCAGTCTCAAATTAAAAGAATACAAATTGAAATGTGTCCAAAAAAAAAAGAGAGCAAAAGATAACAGAAATAAAGAGTCAAGCAGGTATTTAAAGAGAAAAGGCACCAACAATTTCTAAATGAAAATAAATCACAAGCACCAAAAGAACCAAACTGACCTAGATGCCAAATTTACTGAAAAAAAAATGCCTTGAAAATTAGCCAAGCACCAAAATCTATCAAACAAATTGAACAACCAAGAATAGTAAAACACATTCAAGGAATAGTATATATATATATATATATATAAGAGAATAGTGAAGTCAAGAGAATAAAAGGGGTTTCTCCATTGTCAAATTCAATTATACAGCCCAAGCACAATCTTTGAAGTAAGACATTTACAAGAACTCCATTGCTCAAGTACTGCATTTAAAAAATAAAATATGAGATCAAGAGAAAAATTTTTAATTACTTTGTTTGAGGAAATGGTATATTAAAAGACTCATAAGCAAAATATGAGAACAAGAGAAAATTTTAAAATTTCCTCTTCAATAGACATATCAAGATTAAAATTGTCTTTGTCCTCACCAGCATACAAAGAATTGCAGGAACTATGAAATTATTCATCACAAAAGAAAAAAATAAACATCATCCGCACATAAAGAAATTTACATACTTATGCACCTGTAGAGAACCAAATCGATCTATAAAGAAGTTTTCTGCAACAAAACCTTAATAAAAATTTAAAAACCACACCAAAATCTATATAACAAATGGAACAAGGAACTAGTATTACTTTCAAGGGAACAATATATTAGAAGACGTATGCGCAAAAAGTGAAATCAAGAGAACAAGAGAAGAGTTTCAAATTTCAGACTCATAATTACCAGCCAGCCAACAAGAAGGGAAAGGAAACTTTACATATTTATGCTCACATAGAAGACACAAATTGGTCAACAGAAGCTTGCTACAACAAACACCTTTAAAAATAAAAATAAAAAACCCACGCACCAAAATCTATTAAATAAACGAAACGAAGTCATTCCTTGATTCTTGTTAATCTACCTGTCCCTCGAAAAATGCCTTAAAAAGAAACCATGCACCTAGTCATTCCTAGAAAGCCCAACTCACACCAATAACAATAGGATGAAACAAAAAACTGTATTATTTTCCCTCGGCAACCATATTAAGGTCACAATCTTTGTTAATCTACCTGTCCCTCAACATCAGGAGGCATTACCACAATCAAATTGAATAACCGAATTTCAAACAAGAGAAGACAAAGAAACAAGAAGAATTGCAAGGGAAATTTCAAGCCCTCACTAGGTGAGACATGATTTTATGGCTGTCTGTTCAGGAAACTAAACTCTAAGAGAAGAAGTTGCAGGCCCAAGTATTAGAATGAATCAAAACAAGCCAAAAAAAAATTTATAATTCTTATGATTGCAAAAGAGAAAAGTGAAAGTGGGAGGAGAAGAGGGCTCATCACCCAGTTCCTGTAAACAAACGATGAACAGATTTTTAACATGCAAATTGCATAAGTTGCAAAACAACAAATGAGAGAACTATATACTTCAAAAGAAATTAAAACAAGGAAAAAGTATTTAAGTTCTCACAATTGAAAAAGAGAATAATTAAAGCGGGAAGGAAAAAAGAGATTGTCACCTAATCAAGCTTGGCTGCTTAAGCTGCCAAACACAGAAAAAACAAACACCAGTTCCAGTAGACATATAAGGAATATATTTTTAACATGCACAAAGAATCACAGGAGAAGCGAAACAACAAATGAAAGAACAACTATATTTCAAAGATTGCAACAAATTTTAAAGATAAATCAATTAATCAATTATCTTAAATTCTAAAAAGTTGTAATAAGTTCAAGTAGATGGGAGTAAAAACATGCTAAGCGGTGCTGGAATCTGTTAAGACTCCAGAAATGCAGACTGAAATACACACAACACTAGAACCAGCCACCCAACAATAAGGGAAAGGAAAATTTATCCATTTGTGACACTAAAGAAGACAAACCCAGATAATCTATAAAACAACCAAATTTGCAAAAACAAACGCCTTAAAAACTGCCAAGTACCAAAATCACTAAAATAAATTAAAATGGAAGAGGATCATGTTCAAGGGGAAAAAAATTTCAAATTCTGTTGCTCAAGTATAATAAAAAATTTGATTCAACATGGGATGCATCTGGCTCGGAAACTAAAGCCTAGAAAATCAATCACAGGCCCAAATATTAGAAAGCATTAAATCAAGAAGAAGCTCTTCCCTATAATTGCCAAATCAACTACGCTACTTAAGCTTTCCTAAAGGTGGGAAAAAGACCCAACTTCCATTAAAATCCAAATTAGATATGGGGCGAGTATCGCTAAAAGCAGAGAATAACAACAGAATGAAAATGCAATCCCTTAGTGGTGCAGTGCAGGCATTAATTTCCCACAATAGCAAACTGAAAATACATGCATTACAAAGCTACAATTCAGGACAAGCAACACTACTCAAAAAACACACAATCATAAATATGATTGAAAAGAGAAAAAAAAAATTTTAATTAAAAACTCCACAAGTGAACCCCATTACATCAGACCCAAACAAAAGATACATTAAACAAAAGAAAGATCAGATATTGAAAGAAATACTAATTTACAACAACAACAAAATTCTTCATTACAGTGCAAGAAGAAAACAAGCGTAAGATTGAGAATTTGGGGAATAACGCCAGTCGCAGCACCAAAACCTAATCGGAAAACAAAAACAAGAAATTTGAGAGCAGAGACCAAGAAAACCTAACACAAAATATATACAAGTTAATGAACGTTGGGGTGATGTTATATTTATACCCAATCCTTTCCGACTCTAACTCGGTAAAATGAATTGGCTTAAAATTAACGCTTTTAAAAAATAATAAATAAATTTTAAATTAAAGCAGTCCGCCTTTTTCTTTTTCTTTTTTTTTATAACTCGTTTTGGTGGCACGTGTCTTGCACGTGCAAGTGGATTTTTTTTAATTAGTTAATTAAGATATGATTTTTTTTTTTTTTAAGAAAGTACTTAAACGTAAAATAGGTACATAAAAATATTTATTTACTATAACAATTTCTTATAATCTTTGCTAAAGGGAACGTTTTACTCACTATAAAGTTCTAAAAAGAATGATAACAAAATATAAATAAGGAAATTATTTAACTTTAAATTTGGGGTTGTGAAACTCCTCAAATATAAAGGGGAAAAGTTTGCAAAAGATAAAAATGGTGTAAAACTATGTGTTTTTTTACTTAATTAGTGTTTCAAAAAAAAAAATCTCAAGAAAATTGTGTAAAACTGTAAATTTTGGCTCAGCAAATTAACTAAACCAAAAAATGTTACGATATTTTCACAATACCTTTTATTTTTATTTATGGTGGGTCTTGGTCTAATATTTAATTGTTTTATTCTATAATAATGCTACGTCCACAGCATTTTTACAATATCTTAAGTGACAAATTGTTACTGATTTTAAATTAAAACAACCACTTAAAACTATGCATTTAAAAGAAAATTTAAAAAAACAACAAAACTGCAAATAATGAAAATTGTGTCTCAAATAGTGAATTTTGGCTCACCAAATTTGACTAAACAAAAAAAGAAAGTCTATAAACACAACAAAATGTCACAGCATTTTTCACAATGACATTTTATTTTCAATTGTGGTAGGTCTCAATCTTATATTTTATTATATTATTTTTTACATTCACAATATTTTGACAACAAATTGTTACTGATTTCAAATTGGGACCACCACATTAAATTGTGCGTTTAAAAAAAAAGTCAACCCAATAAAACTATTAGAGAAAAATAGTGCTTAAGACATCAATAAGTGAATTTTTGAAATAATGTTTAGAAAAAGGATTTTACTAATATGTGCCCTTAGGGCACACATTAATTTCTATTTTTGGAAAAAAATTTCTTGAGAATTGAAAAAGTAATGACAGCTTTTTCAATTCTCAATAAAATGTTTCCAAAAATAGAAAGTTTAATGTATGCCCTAAAGGCAGACATTAACAGGACACTTAGAAAAATAGGCTATGTGAGCTAGAGCAAAGCCCTTACTTTTAAGCCCAACATTAGTTGAAATCCCGTGCATTGCACGGTTTTGGTCATAAACTTATAACATGTATAATTTCCTTGAAAAACACTAATTAATGATTAAAGAGAAATGCAATACATGGTCTGACTAAGCCATATCTTTTACTTATTCAAATAACAATTAAGGTGAAGTAGGGTCAAGAACAACGAATAATAATTATAACACACTGACATAATAGCATTTTTATTTGTCAACTTAATATCAACACTTACCACACTTACCATGCTAAGATGTTCTCTTTCTCTTTTTCTCATAAAAAAAGATAAGATGATTGTGTTAATTAATATATACAAGCATAAAATTAACACCCTACTGTTGCATGAATTACGATTAAAATTGCAAAAATATTTTTACTTTAACCCCAAGAAACCATCCTGAATTACAAATTAAGAACTATCCACATTTATAAACATAAAAAAAAAAAATAAATAAAAAAAATGAAAGCAAACTTCACTACAACACACACAAAAGAAACTGATGGGAATGACGATTCGACATCCCTAGACGAAGATAACACTAATGACGAAGGAAGCATCCTTGACGAAGTCATCAGGAACAACGAAGAAAGCTATCATCACTGACGAAGGCAGGGAGTCATTCAATGCAGTCAATCAATAACCTGAGCAGTTACGAAATCAACCCAACAGACCGTTGGGAACCTCTTAAAAGTATCATTATTGGACCAAGGGCGTTACTTGAGAAAGCATTAACCACCCCAACGGCTAGCCCCCAAGGTCGCAGGTATAAAGCTCCCACACAGTCAATAGAAGGTACGATATATATACAAACACAAACCCACATCTTGATTTTCTATTTTTTATCATTCTAACTTTGGCATCGGAGACGTTGTGGCAGGCACCACACCGGTGACCATCATTAAGCATACTCTCTCGCACAACGAAGGGTTCCATCTACTCACTGTTGCTGACGATCCTGTGCATCATCAGTTTGGCGCCGTCTGTGGGAAACGATATTTTCAAATTCATATCTGAGAACGTAGCTCCCATCAACCTTCTACATTTAGATGGAATCCAACCCAGACTCTGCAGCCTTGGCCCAGCAAGTCTAGGCCCTTGCAGCCACCATTGAAGAACTCACTAAACAAAACCAGGAAGAGAACCGGTCCAAGGGTAACATGGAGGAAGAAGGGGATAGTCAACGGAGGGAAACCCCCCGAAGACCATCTACTCCGGACGAATAGAACTTAGATCTTCTTCGAGAAATGAGGAAAGAGATGGACGAACTAAGGAGTGCTATCAAAGAGAAGACGGACCGAAGCGTAGACAAAATGATAAGGGCTACAGATTCGCCATTCACTACTGCGGTACTTGAATGCCCTGTGCCGTCGAAGTTTCGCTTGCCTCAATTGGAGCCATTCGACGGACTCAAGGACCCACAGGATCATCTTAATACCTTTAAGACGACTCTGGGTCTTCAGCAACCACTTGACGAGATATTGTGTCGTTCATTCCCGACGACTCTCAAAGGAGCTGCAAGAGAATGGTTTACTAAGTTGCCAAACTCGTCTATAGACAATTTCGATCAGCTGGGTAGCGCCTTCTTGCGCCACTTCATAGGGGGACAACGCCCAAGGAGGCCAGTAGATTACTTACTCACCATAAGACAGGGAGAGAAGGAGACTCTGAGGTCATATGTCAAGCGATTCACTCGGGAAAACTCTAGAAGTAGACGAAACTGATGACAAGGTGCAGCTGACGACCTTCAAAGCAGGGTTGAGATCCAGAGACCTCGTGGCCTCTCTTGCAAAAAATCCCCCGAAGACGATGGCTGAGATGCTCTTGAAGGCACAAAAGTACATGAACGCGGAAGATGCTCTAGCTGCCATAAAAGATACTGAGAGGCCAGGAGACAAGTCCAAGAGGGAAGACGACCGTAGAGGGCAAAAGAGAGACAGACCAGAACGTCGGAACAATGACGGGAATAGAAGGAAGGACGACAAAAATCCTCGAACGGTAAAATTTACTCCTTTGGTTATGCCTGTTGACAAGATTTTCACGCAGATCAAGGACGAGCATTATCTCAAATGGCCCAGGCCATTACACTCATCCCCCAATGTACGTGACAAGAACAAGTATTGCCGGTTCCATAGAGACCACGGTCATAACACAGAAGATTGCAGAGACCTGAATGAGCAAATAGAGGAATTAATACGGAAAGGAAAGTTACAGAAGTATGTAAAGAAAGGAGAATATAGCAAGTTCAGAGACGACAACAGGACCCAACATGAATCCTTCACTCGGGATGACGACCATCCATCCCAGCCTCCACGCAAGGTGATCGGGTAGATAAACACGATCACAAGAGGACCATTCTCAAGAGGATCATTCAGATCACTCAAAAAAGCATGCCATAGACAGGTGAACAGCGTCCACACTATGCCTCCGTCCAAGCACCGACGAACATACCAAGACATGTCCTTCAGTGAAGGAGACGTTAGGGGAGTAAAGCAGCCCCACAACGATCCCCTGGTCATAGTGCTGAATATAGAAGGGTTCAATACCAGAAGGATCCTTGTTGATAACGGGAGCTCAGCGGATATCATCTACCTCCCAGCCTTCCAGCAGCTGAGATTAGATCCAAAAAGGTTTCGCCCTTTTGACTCTCCGCTCGTCAGCTTCAGTGGAGACAGGGTCTACCCCAGGGGTATAGTGACTCTGACGGTGACGGCAGGGACCTACCCATTGCAGTTGACCAAACAAGTAGACTTATTGGTGGTAGATTGCCCCTCATCCTACAATATCATCATTGGGAGGCCCACCCTCAACAAGTGGAAGGCGGCAACGTCAACCTACTGTTTGGAGGTGAAATTCCCGACAGACAACGGCGTGGGTGAAGTGAAGGGTGATCAAGTCCTGACAAGGGAATGCTATCAGGTCGTACTGGCAAGAAAGGAGAACCACACGTGAACGATTGAAGAAAAAGAGGAAGACGGGATGGAGACCCTGGAAGCAGTGGAATTGGTAGAAGGAAATGCGGACAAGACGACCAAGATAGGGACGACGCTAAGCCCCGAGATGAGAACGAGACTCATAAAGTTCCTTAAAGGGAATCTAGATGTCTTTGCATGGAGTCACGAGGACATGCCGAGCATATCTCCAGAAGTCATCCAGCATAGGCTGAATGTGGACCCCAGCAGGAAGCCCGTTCAGCAACGACGAAGAACCTTCGCTCCAGAACGAGATCAGACAGTAGCAGAGGAAGTAACCAAACTCTTGACGGCTGGATTCATCCGGGAAGTATATTATCCAGAATGGCTCGCCAACGTCGTCCTGGTAAAGAAAGCGAATGGAAAGTGGAGAATGTGTGTAGACTTCACCGACCTGAACAAAGCATGCCCAAATGACAGCTTCCCTCTATCGAGGATAGACCAGCTCGTGGACTCCACCGCCGAACACAAGTTACTGACGTTCATGGACGCATTCTCAGGGTACAACCAGATAAAGATGGCTGAAGAAGACCAGGAGAAGACCGCCTTCATCACAAGCCAAGGACTCTACTGTTACAAGGTAATGTCTTTTGGGCTGAAAAATGCTGGAGCTACGTATCAGAGAATGGTAAACAAAATGTTCAGCCAACAGATTGGCAGGAACATGGAGGTGTACGTGGACGATATGCTCATCAAGAGTAAGGAAAAGCTCACACATCTGGACGATTTGGAGGAAACTTTTGCAACCCTCAAAAAACACCAGATGAAGTTGAATCCAAGCAAGTGTGTTTTTGGGGTAGCCTCGGGGAAGTTCTTGGGATTCATGGTGTCCCAAAGAGGAATAGAAGCAAATCCAGAGAAAGTACGAGCTATAATTGACATGGTCTCACCCAAAACCGTCAAGGATGTTCAAAAACTCACAGGAAGAATAGCAGCTTTAAACAGGTTCGTCTCTAGGGCCACAGACAAATGCCTGCCTTTCTTTAAGACATTGAAGCAGGCTTTCGCCTGGACCGACGAGTGCGAAGCAGCATTCCAAGAGCTGAAGCAATACCTGAGCAGTCCACCTCTCCTAAGCCCGTCCAAAGAAGGAGAAAACCTATACCTGTACCTGGCGGTGTTAGCCTCGGCAGTAAGTGCAGCTTTGATTAGGGAAGAGGGCAAGAAGCAACTCCCGGTTTATTACGTCAGCCAAGCTTTCCAAGGGGCTGAGTCCAGATACCCAAGGATCGAAAAGATTGCGTTTGCACTAATAGTGGCCTCGCGCAAGCTCAGGCAATATTTCCAGTCAAATCCTATTCTTGTAATGACGGACCAACCAATCAAGAAGTCAATGA
Source organism: Quercus lobata (assembly GCF_001633185.2). Classification (NCBI taxonomy): domain Eukaryota; kingdom Viridiplantae; phylum Streptophyta; class Magnoliopsida; order Fagales; family Fagaceae; genus Quercus; species Quercus lobata. Next base: position 5,418,594 of record NC_044905.1, on the reverse strand, counting down.
GCAAGCCAGAAGCAGCAAGGAGAATGGTCCAGTGGGCAATTGAACTTAGTCAATTTGACATCGAGTACCATCCAAGAACAGCGATCAAGGCACAAGCTCTGGCGGACTTCATCACCGAATTCATGTTCCCTGACGAAGACAGGATTACCGACGAAGCAGATAAACTAATAATACAGACTGATGGTTCGTTAGCCCAAAAAAAGGGGGGAGTAGGAGCCATCATAACCACCCCCGACGGAAAAGTGCTGAAATATGGGGTCCAACTAAAGTTCCCAGCCACCAACAACGAAACTGAATACGAAGGAATACTGACAGGACTGAGGCTTGGGAAAGCTCTTGGTACCAAAAATTTGTTGATCCAAAGTAATTCAAAACTAGTGATTGGACAGATCAAGGGAGAATACGAGGCAAAAGAAGAAAGGATGCAGAAGTACCTCAAGTTGGCAAGACAGCTAGCTCAAGAATTCGATACAGTGGAGTTCATACAAATCCCAAGAAGTCAAAATATGGGGGCTGACGAAGTGTCAAAGCTAGCGTCATCAAAAGAAGAAGGGACTAGCACGGACCTGGCAATGGAAGTCCAAAAACACCCTAGTATCGAGGAAGTTGCAACCTTCACCATCCAGAGCACTGATACCTGGATGAAGCCCATAATATCCTTCCTCCAGGACGGGCACCTACCTCAAAACACTGAAGAAGCCAGAAAGATCAAGAAGAGGGCAGCCAGATTCACGATCTTGAATGACGTCTTGTACAAGAGAGGCTTCTCTATGCCCTACTTGAAGTGCGTTGACGAGGAAGAGGCCAAATATATCTTGGAAGAAGTACACGGAGGAATTTGTGGCGACCATACTGGTTTCAGATCCCTAGTAAACAAGGTGGTAAGGGCAGGATATTTTTGGCCAACCATGCAGGTGGACGCTGCTGAGATCGTCAGGAGGTGCGACAAATGCCAACGATACGGAAATGTGCAGCGGCTTCCAGCAGAGAAAATGACGACCATAGCTTCCCCATGGCCATTTGCGCAATGGTGAATTGATATCGTTGGTCCTTTGCCCCAAGGTAAAGGTCAGGTAAAATTCCTTCTTGTTGCTATTGACTATTTCACAAAATGGGTTAAAGCAAAGGCCCTAGCAACGATCACTGAGGCTCGGATCCAGAATTTTGTGTGGAAGAACATAATCTGTAGGTTCGGGATTCCCTCGACGATCATATCAGACAATGGAAGGCAGTTCGACAGTCAAGGCTTCAGGGAATTCTGCTCAAGTCTTGGGATCAAGAATCAGTTCTCATCCCTAGGGCATCCTCAGGCAAATGGACAGACGGAAGTAACGAACAGGACGCTGCTCAAAATTATCAAAACCAAGCTGGACGAAGCAAAAGGTGCCTGGCCAGAAGAACTGCCCATTGTCCTGTGGGCTTACAGAACCACAGCCAGAACCCCGACAGGAGAGACACCGTTCAAGCTTACTTATGGCACAGAAGCAGTAATCCCAGTGGAGGTCGGGGTAACGAGCATCAGACGAGAAACTTTCACAGAAGGACTCAATGACGACGAATTACGACTCAACCTGGACTGCCTGGACGAAGTAAGAGACAACGCATCCAGTAGGATGACAAAGTATCAAAAAAAGATGGCCGAGTATTACAACAAAAGGGTCAAACTCAGGCGACTGGACATAGGTGACCTCGTCCTGCGCAAGATCACTGCAGCAACCAAAAACCCTACTCAAGGAAAACTGGGCCCTACATGGGAGGGGCCTTACCGCGTCATTCACTACTCAAGACAAGGAAGCTACCATCTGGAAACCCTGGACGGACAAAAGCTCCCTCGGCCATGGAATATTGAGCATTTAAAGAAGTACCATGAGTAAATGTAATAGACGAATGCATTCGTTCTTGAGATTAATAAAAGGATTATTCTTCTGATGTCTTTGTGCAGGCAGTACAAGTCAACCATAAGGCCCATAAAAAGTTAAAGTAACAAGATTCCGCCTTGACGGATGTAAGTTACTGACGGCCACACTAAAGGATGTAAAAAAAAAAAAAAGACTAAGTAACAAGATTCCGCCTTGACGGATGTAAGTAACCAATGATAACCCCATGAGTATAAAAAGTTAAAGCAACAAGATTCCGCTCTGAAGGATGTAAGTTACTGACGACCCACCTATTGGGTAGAAACAACTAAGTAACAAGATTCCGCCTTGACGGATGTAAGTTACTGATGACCCACATAATGGGTAGAAACAACTAAATAACAAGATTCCACCTTGACGGATGTAAGTTACTGACGAAGACACTAGGGTTATAAAAGTTAAATGGCTATGTTCCGCTTGGACGGACATAAATTACCACGTACACAACCCATAGCAAGTACAAGTGGCAAAAGTCCTCTTGACGAATTCACATAAAGAGGAAGGGAAAAAAGGGAAAAGCCATACATCAAATCAAAACAACACTCAAAATACGTTCAAGATCGTCAGAACAGTTAACAAATTGTTGGCGAATAAGAATAGCACAAGATAATAAGATACGGACGAGCGTAAATCAACCAAAGCAGCTGCTGAAAGAAAAAGTGAGTATGCTTCATTTTAACCCATAACCACTGGGTGATTAACATCATTTTCAAAGTAAATAATTGTTCTGGAATTAGATAAATAAATAAATAAAAAAAAGGGCCCTAAAACAAGAAGGGCATCCACCAAAAATACAACAAAAAATTTTCTAAGTGACAAGGTCAGGCATTAGCAGCAGCGTCCTCAACGGCAGGTGCGTCGGTGGCAGGCTCTGGAGCATCACCATCTGGGGTGGAGGACTGTGCAGCTTCGTCCAGAGCCATCTCCTTATCTACCTCCTCCAGGTCCAAGCTCTCCATGTTGACCCCAGAAGGATACTTGACAAGATACCTCCTGAGAAGCTCGAAACCTTTAAAATACCAACTGAAGAGTACAGTATTGTACTCGTTAGTGGTCTGGAAGGCCTCCACCGACCTGGTAGCAATAGTTGCAAACTTCTCCTTGGCTGAAAGAAGCTGCTCATCCTTCTCTTGAGTCAACTTGCGTTCAACCCTGAGGTCGTCATCCAACACTTTAACCTTCTCCTTCAATGAGGTCGCCTCGTCCATGGAGGTAATAAGGTTCTTCTTCAGATCAGAGTTCCCTCCATCCGGGTTGTCAGAGACGCAACCTTGGCCTCTTGGGTGAGATACTCAGTGGTAATATGGAGGCTCTCTCCCAACACCTGGAAGAAGTTATAGAGTCGTCAGTAAAAAAAAAAAGAAAAAAAAAAGAGAGAAAATGAAAAGGGAAAATATGGAAGAGCTCTGCACCTGGACGAGCTTATGAACATGACGAGGGACGACGTCGTTCAAAGACATGTCTGAAAGAGCCCTTAAGTCCGCTGGGGTGACAACCTCGTGAGCCTTGTCCACGGCCAACCTTTCATCGTCCCATATTGTTGACGAACGAATGTCAGCCTTCTCCTTCTCCTTCCCTTTACCAGCCACGCGCTGCCTTTTGGAGCCAGGAGTAGCGATCTCCTCTATTGACGTAGTCGGAGAGGTAGTCCTCGTCGTCTCAGGAGCTACGGGAGGAATGGTACTAAGGGGAATAGGAGCAGGACCCTTCTCGGTCACGCGCACAATCTTCTTCCCCAGATGGGACAGCGGCTCGTCCTTCTTCGATCTCATCTTCGCGTACATGTCCTTGTTAAATTTTGTCGTCATCTCTGCAAGAAGAAAACGCTTATCAAGAATGCTTAAGTACACATAAGAAGAATCAGCACTGACGAAGATAATACTTACTCTTTTTGCCTTCAATACCAATTTGACGAAGAACATAAGGTGACGGGTCGGGACCAAGGTTGTAAAATGCAAGAGACCGGGGGTCAACTAGTTCGTCCCAGCTCTCAATCGTCTCCGCGTACCCGATCGCAGTCTCGATGCGCTCCTTATACCGGCTCTTAAGCTCAGGTCGTCTCTTAACTATGCCAAACAAAGAAACAAAAAAGTTAGCAAAACCAGAAGCTCAAAAGTAGCAAAATTAAACGACGGGGAGAAATACTGACACACCTAAGGTCGGGGTTCCCCACCGACGGAGCAACCTTGGGATATCACCCCAATCACTGCTGGATTGAGTTTCGAAGTCGTCCCCAGACACAAAGAAAAAGCGCGACTTCCAATACCTGAAGGACGAGGGCAAGCTCTTGACAATCCTAGTCTTTCTCTCCCAGGGGACTAACTCATAATACCCCCACTCCTTGGATTCTTTCAAGCGGTACAAGTAGGTGAGCTCAGCCATCCTGATCATATCCCCGTTGGAGGCCAACCATATTTGCATACAGTTGATCACGATCCTCTACGAGTTAGGCATGAGTTGCCCGGGGGCAATACCAAAGTGATCTAGAAGTTCCATCAGGAACGGGTGGACGGGGAATCTAAGCCCGCAGGTGAAAGTTGACTCATAAAAACATACTTCACCTGGGAAAAAGTGGCAGGCCCTATCTTCTTCCCTGGGTAGACGAACACGAACCCTAGACGGAAACTGAAACCTATCCTTGAACCTATTTACGGTTTCGGCGTCCAGACCACAAACCTCCCCGAGGGCGTAAAAAGCCCTAACCTCTCGTGGGCCAGAGACGGCTGTATCTCCTTCAGCCGAGTCGTCACTAGATGACAACCCAGTCTCAAGATCACTAGACCTAACCTCAGACATTGACCCTCTACTTGCTAAACCCTCGAACCAATTTAGCGATTGACGGAGCAAGGGCAACAAGTCGCCCAAAACCACGCTTAGACAATTGACCTCAACACACAAAATTTTCTAAAAACGGATAAGTACCCAAAGACCCCCCTAGACGCGCGAAAAGGAAGGAGACCGATGGACAAGCTACCCTAACCTCCAAACTATCAACCATGGAAATGCAGAAATCAAAGGGCAGAGAAATACGACACAAACTAAATCCCCAAAAAGAAAAATAGAGACCAACAACAGAAGATAAATAAAAGGAAACATAGAATCAGAAATTATGCTGCAGTAAAAGAAAAAAGAAGGAAGTAAAAGGAAAGAGAAACGCACTCCAATGGCGGAACAGCAAAAACACAGCGCAAGGTGATTTGGAGAAGAAAGGAAGTCTCAAGAGAACGCTCAGAGTATCACTGGGAAATTTTCTGTCTTTGCTCTCTGAAAAGTAAAAGAAAAATTAAAGAGGAGAAGTTTTAAACTTAGACAAAAAAGCGATTGAAAAACCAGCGGGAAACCCAAGGATCATACCATTAATTCCACGGATCATCACGCGCCACGTGGCCATGATTGCGTGTAGCGCCGCCACTAAGCATTAAAAGCAGAACAGAACCCCAAGAGTCACAAGAAAAACTTTTCATCTTCTGTGATCGTCATGACACGTCACCGACGACCCCAGAACCTGGGGGACAATTGATGGGAATGACGATTCTACATCCCTAGACGAAGATAACACTAATGACGAAGGAAGCATCCTTGACGAAGTCATCAGGAACAACGAAGAAAGCTATCATCACTGACGAAGGCAGGGAGTCATTCAATACAGTCAATCAATGACCTGAGCAGTTACGAAATCAACCCAGCAGACCGTTGGGAACCTCTTAAAAGTATCATTATTGGACCAAGGGCATTACTTGAGAAAGCATTAACCACCCCAACGGCTAGCCCCCAAGGTCGCAGGTATAAAGCTCCCACACAGTCAATAGAAGGTACGATATATATACAAACACAGACCCACATCTTGATTTTCTATTTTTTATCATTCTAACTTTGGCATCGGAGACGTTGTGGCAGGCACCACACCGGTGACCATCATTAAGCATACTCTCTCGCACAACGAAGGGTTCCATCTACTCACTGTTGCTGACGATCCTGTGCATCATCAGAAACTCTGAATTAATTGATTAAAAACAATATAAATTTCTAAACATTAAAAAAAAAATGGAATTAGAGGTAAAGTAGAAACACTCACATGAAAATTAAACCGACTTTGACAGCAAGTTGCTATTACAAAATTCTTAGCCATAAAAAATGCACATGGTTTTTAAAACAAACTTGTGTATTCCCATTGTGGGAGGTTGAGGTAAGAATAATTGACACAAGAACATAAAATTGGAAGGCTAAAATCTTATCTAGAGCTGATGGAGAAGTGTTTGTTAAGTCAATTCTTCCTGCTCGTGTCTGATATTTTTATGAACCGTTTTCTTTAGCTTTACAAGTCCATAAAAAATAAAAAAGAGAGAGAGAAGCTCTGAAGAACTTGCGTAATTCTCCAACTGCCGGGCCTTCAGCCTAGTCCAGCTTAAGCCCATTCTCTTCTTTTTAACCTCACCCGAAAAAGAAAATCAAGCCCAATAACATTTAAAATTAAATAGGCTTTATTGTAAATTATAGCTAAAGTTTGGGTGATTTATTTTTTTTTTTTTTTTGATGGGGAAAGTTTGGGTGATTTAGATATTACATCCTAAAATTTTAAAATTTAAATTTTACTTCTTAAAATTTGGGAGTAATTAGATTTTATACCTCGATATTTCATAATTTGAATTTTACTCTCTAAAATTTGAAGGTGTCTAGATTTTACAATTTAAAGTTCGAAAGTATCTGAATTTTACATCTTAAAGTTTTAGAATTTAAAAATGTAAAATCCAAATACTTCCAAATTTTTTAAGATAAAATCTAAATTTTGAACCGTTTAGTAAAGGAATTTGAGTAATGTTATTTGTAATTTTTTGAAATACGTGTGAGTGAAAAAATGTGTGAAAATATATGTAATATTGTTTAAAAATTGAAAATGAGTGCTTGAATATGCTTACCAAACAGGCTAAAATTTTAAGATATAAAATACTAAAATCTAAACACCCCAAATTTTAGAGGCATAGCTTGCAATTGAGCTAAATAAATAATAATAATAATAAAACCAAATTTTGTCAACAAATGCCACGTTCACCTTAAACAAAACCCAAAAAAAAAAAAAGAAAAAAAAAAAAAAAAAGGAATGTTGAGACCATCGAATTGGACACAACTTTGTGTGTTCGCAGATAATCTACTGACACAATTTTGTCAATTACAACGTGTGACGAGTCGTGCACAATTCGGTGGCATTACTAAAAAAAAAGAAAAGAAAAACACCGCTGTGCTCGTCACTCACTCACACTTTTCTTCTTCTTCTTTACAAAGATTCGCAGACAGAGAGAGAGAGAGAGAGAGCTGAAAATGGATAAAAAATTGATTGTTCGATCACTGTATCGCTCACTTTGCTCCAGATCTTATCATGTCGCCGCCGTCAGCCACACCCTGCTCCGCCACCACCAACACCACTTGGCTTCTCCTTCTCGAAGCCTCTTCAATCTCTCATCCCCATCTCCCAATCGCATCCTCTCTGGTACTACTTTTCTCTTTCCTATTCCCAATCTACTTCCGATCAATCCCAAAACCCATTTCTCACTTTTCATCAAATTTTTATTTTATTTTTCGATGAAATCGCAAACTTTAAGAATTAGTCAAAACTTGGGTCTTTTTTTTTTTAGGTGGAATCTTTTTATCTCGTCTTTGGGGTCTTAGGATTTGGTAAACAAATGTGTTGTACCTGGTATTATGTAATACATGATCCGTTATATGTCTTAGAATCTTGTCCTTAGTACATGTTGTTAAGCAAGCACTTGAGCTTAGTGAAAAGCATGTTTGTGTAATTTGAAATGCTTAATGTTGACATGTTGTGTTTGGAAACCTGATCATGAGGTCATGGTGGTTCCTTCCTTTGCATTTATGATTTCAGTAAATGCTAAGGACACAAATTTTTTCATTGACTTGTTGAGGTTGTAAGTTGTGATCATTGTGATGTTATTCTTGCTCAATATGAACTTTAGCAGCTTATCTAATTCGCAAACATGAATGTATAGTGGCAAAACAATTACTGATTATAGGGTATGAAATCTATTTAAAGAGAGTAAGATAATCTAATTGTAAAGCTTCTCTTTTATTTATGGTTAAAATCCATTGCCTTAAGAAAAGAAGAGAGACAGAGAGAGTAGCTATGAACTTTTAAGGCATCTTAACTATTCTAGAGCCTTTACGCCATGACCAGGATTTAGATGGAGATTTAGGTAGGGAGGAAGTAACACAGGTTATGTAATGGGTGTCTATCTTCAAGTGGTGGATCAGTTATATATCTTAGAATTTTGTCCTCAGTACTTGGTGTTAAGCACCTGAGCTTAGTGCAGAGCATTGTTATGTAATTTAACATGTCTAATGTTGTGGTTGGATTCCTGACCATGAGTTCATTGTGGTCCCTTTGCATCTATAATATCAGTAGTGCCAGAGGGACAACACTTCTCACAACTTGTTGAAGTGATAAGTTGTGATCAACACCATTGGCTCCAGTCAGAACATGATATTTCAGTAATTTGTGAAAATAGTTTTCACTAGAGTTATTGTTATAATTTTATGTACAATGCTAAGTATTTCAATAAGAGTTTGACATATTAGCGTACAAAGTTTGTAATCAGCCTTACGCTGTTTTGGTTATGAATTTTTTTGTGTTTGTGACTGTGTTTGTGCGTGTACACTTGAACCTGTCAACAATAACATGTTTTTAGACAGTAAAAACAATATGTATTTATGAGAGTGTGCCATAAAAATGGCCTCCAAGGCATGAGAAAATGTATGAACTTCATGAGCTAGGGCTGAGATGTGCCCTGTGAAAGTTCTATGATTGGAGCTTGGCCAAAACATGGTAGTACTTTATTAAACTTCACGATAAATGGTTATAGATTGTATTATATGTGCCAGACTTGAACAATATTTTATAATGTGTAAGTAATACTGTCTTGATCGTGCTTGTGCTTCCTACTCAGCATGTGGACAGTTGAGCAGCAGTGTTTCCACACAGTTAGCTTAGTGGGTTAGCTTTTAGTTGGGCTTAGTGGGTTTGATATATGATTGTTATTGGATGGCTCTTATGTACTGAACTTCTCGTGGTGCAACTCCACAGATTGCATGTCTCCTTTTTCAATGGGTATTGGAAGCAAGAGACTGTATAGTGAAGATGTAACTCACATGCCCACCATAAAAGACCCTGAGCTTCATAATGTTTTCAAGGATTTCTTGGCTGGAAATTGGGATCATCTTCCTGACGCTCTCATCCATGACGCAAAGGCAGCATTGTCTAAAAGCACTGATGACACAACTGGCAAAGAGATTGTGGCCAATGTTTTCCGTGCCGCTGAAGCAGTTGAGGAATTTTCTGGTATTCTTGTAAGTTTGAAGATGGAAATTGATGACAGTGTTGGGATAAGTGGGGAGGTAATGTAGTCTGTATGTTAAATTGAGGACTTTTTATCCTTCTGTCTCTCCAGTTCGTGTAGTTTGATGATCTGAGATTTTCTGTAGAATGTAAAGCCCATGTCAGATGAGCTTAAGAATGCCCTTCAGGCAGCTTTCAATCGCTACACTGCTTATTTGGATGCATTTGGGCCTGATGAGACCTATTTGCGGAAGAAAGTAGAGACAGAATTGGGAACAAAGATGATACACTTAAAGATGAGATGCAGTGGCCTGGATTCCAAGTGGGGAAAGGTAATCAAAATTTTTACAAATACCTTTGAGAGTTTGCTAAACTATTTTTGCTTAGAGTACATACTACTGACTTACATACTTCATGGAACTCATTTATTGTTGGGTGTGCCATAAAACACTTTATTGCAACACTGCCTATGTGAAGTAACATATACTATTTAATTTTGGTTCTTTGTAGTCTTGTAACATAAATAAAATTTTCTCCTAACTATTTGGGCTAACCTAGGAGTATTCATGGCCAAGGATTGACCTGTATGAAAGTGCATATAAACACCCCCTTTCCTCTCTCTTTCCAAAGAAGAAAGTGCATATAAATGATTCATCAGCCATGAGATTTCTAGCTTTTCTACTTTTGCATTTGCGGGATGTGGCATTGGCCTATATCAGTTGAGCTCCATAACAAATATTTAGCTCATATACATAGCATGTCAAAACTCTAGTGTGGCTCTTGTCCTATAAATGAGTTACTAATGCAATTTGGCTCTTTGATTGCAGGTTACGGTTCTTGGAACTTCAGGACTCTCTGGATCATACGTTGAACAAAGAGCTTAGACCCTTAGTTTCTGAGAGGTTTAATGTAATTGTGAGCATTATGTTTGGAATCATTTTTTTTTTTAAGATTTGGAGACAGGCTGGTATATTCTCTTCTTGAGAACCTTCATGGTTAGGGTTTAATGGCAATTAAATAAGAGTGCTATTTGTCAACTACAAGGAAAGGAACATTGTGGCACCAAGTTTGTAATGCTTATGCTTTTGAGTTGACCCCATGATGCTGTCAGTTCTATTTATTTTGACTGAAATGAGTTTGATCTATTTCATTTTGCTTCTGCTGACAACACTGATTAAATTAGGGACTTACTCCACATTTTTCCCGTGACTTTTTTTTTTTATTGATAGGACATTTTTCCCGTGACTTAAATAGGAAAATTGTTCAGAAAAATAAGCTCTATGATTTTTTGAAATGTTCAATCCATCATTCCATCCTTAATATATACATGGCCATCTGTAATATTCTATGATCCTATGTTAATCTGTCACAAAGGTTCTTCGTGCTCTGATTGTCTGGTGCGACAAAATGAATAGCATGATACCATCCACAGCAATAAATCTTTTGTCATAACATGGTTTGATCTTATAGTCTTTTAGCTTTAAAAGGTAGTGCTGCAGAATTAGAAGCTATCTAATTCTTAAAGAAAATTTCTACATGTTTTCTACCTTACATAAAAGGACAAGCCAAAGCTGAAAAGTTGATAGATTTTGATTGATACATTTTATCTTGAATGCAGAAATTATGATGTTATTTTGGCTCATTTATGGACTTGAGCGGCTTATCTAATTTCCAAATACGAATGTATGGTGGAAAAAACTGAAAAATGGCATGCTCGCTTCTTAAGTTAGGAAAGCAATGAGTATCAAGGTTGAAAACAAAATTTATTCTTCTGAAATTGTTGTCTTCCATAACTACTGGCCAGTGCTTGGTCGGCCTATTGATCTCTCACATTATTATACATAAATAGCCACCTCCTGCCCCCCGGGCCGGGGCGGCTGAAAACTCTTGAAGTAATGACTATCAAATGCTTCCCTTTGGGTTGAAGCACTGATGATACAGTATGAAATCTATTTAAAGAGAGTAATTACATCTAGAGTGTAAATCTTCTCTTTTATTTGATCACTTTTTTAAATCCGTGGACTGAGGAAAAAGAAGAGAGACATGTAGATTAACTTAGAACTTTTTAAGGCATCTGAACTTTTCTGGAGCCTTTACGCCATTTCCAGGATTCAGATGGAGATTTAGGCAGGGGAGGAAGTAACACAGCCTTACGGCCCAGACCAAATGGCCACCCCTCACAGTGGCACAACTCTCTGATTATTGATCGCCTCCAAAATTCTTGAAAATCAAGACCATTCAAGCTGGAACTGCGGGAAAAGTTGGACTTGATGGAATAATATGCTTCCCTACTCAAAGCACTTGAGCAGCAAGAGAAACAACTTCCAACAGTCACAAATTCTTCCATGCCATCATCTTCATCATCAAAACCCTCCTTTCTTTGTCCTGATCCGTTTGGAGTCATGTACAATTCTCCAGTCATAGGAGAGTAAACCCAGGAAAAGCTATCTGTCAAGGTGCTATGCCTGCGCTTCAACTTTTCCATGGCTTTACTTCTAATAGCCGAAACAACAACCTGAGGGAAGATCAAACATAATAACAATAACCCAAGAACATGTAAGTAGATAGGATAAGAAATTAGCAATAGTTGATACAAAATATACATATGCATATATGTTAATAGTATTTTACTTCATGTTCTTCATTGAAATCACTTGTTGTATACTCCTCTTCCAAGCTTGAAGTCGAAAGCCGTCTACCAAAAATATGGCAGTTGGAAAATTTGTCCTTCAAAGTTGCACTGAGGAATTTGCATCTCTTGGAAGAGTTTGGTGGTGACTCTTCATGATAAAAGACACTCATGGTGGAGGACTAGTTGGGTAGAATTTTTGTGGACATGAAAATATATACACAACTAAAAGCTTTATTTAATCCACAACTGCATTGAGTTTCAAGTTGACAATGCTTTTCTGATAGTGGCCTTGCAGCTTATTGAAAATACTGCTTTGCATCCTTTGGGGTAAAGACAAAGTCACACAAAGGGTAAACAAGCATAGGACATTCTAACAAAACACACTATAGATTCCCATTTGAGATTCTAGCGTGCTGCTTTGACCGTTACTATTATCTCAAAAATTAAGGACCCTAGAATTCTTTAAAAATATATATATGTACAATCATAGTTTTTGATGTTTCAATTTAACCTTAATACCTAGTGAACTAGGACATGATACCTAAACACAAAAGCTGTTGAACAAATTTGCTAAGAATTACACTCTTATGTAACTTGCTTTAGGGGGGAAAAGTGACTAATAACAAAGAAACAAATTATTGGGCATTAGGGGTCCCCATCTCAGTATCACATTCCAACCAAAAATAATTACCTGACTTAAGAAGAAATCCAATTATACATAATGAGAAAAAGAAATTACTTTAGAAAAAACTTTCAATCCAATCCTCAAGAATTGGATATAAAAGTGACCCTTTTCATTGAGATTTTTTGTGGATCAAGACCAAGATCTGGTCACGTCGAAACTATTTGGCAACTAATCCGATTTGATACCATTATTTATTGCTCCATTTATAACGTTCAGACTTTCAAAATCATTTCATTAATGCCACACAACATAATAAATCGGGTAGGTTCGATAAACCAAATGAACAGAATTTATTTCAACAACAATGTAACAGAAAATTTATTTCTAACGGCCATTTTGTGTGACTTTTTCTTTTTTTGTTTTCCCATTTCAAACCTTTTATTATGGAGGAAGCCTAGTGGGATGGGAAAACACGCACCACCCACCAAGATGTCGATGGAAAGGTATTAATAAGTGGCCATATTCTATGGTAGGGGCTTTTTTGGGGAGATAGAGCATCTCCAATGGTCTATGCAAAAGTAAAATATTCTCTATAATAGATAATGAGACCAAAAAAATCATTCTAATAGATTCTCTATATCCAAAAATTTTTTTGGCTCATGGACAGTAGCTCATCAAGTCTGATGGGCTACAATTCATTCTTCAAATTTTTTTTTTTTCTATTATAATAATCAGGTGTTGAATAAAAAAATGTTAGAAGATGTGTAGTTATTAAAAAAAAAAATAATGAATGAAAAAATAATATTTAAATGAGATAGAAAGTGGGATAGAGAATCTGTTGGAAAGTGTATTTAAAAAAGTTGGTAGATATAGGTAAAAGTCACTGTTTATTCTCCAAACAGTACAAAAATTTGATGAATTTGCTGGAGATGTTGTTAAAATGCTAATATACTATACAGAGTAATTAAGATCCTTTGGTTCAACTGATTGACATATTTTGATATTTTCAATGCAGACATTTAGTGTATGTTTTATAACTGTTTTTTTTTTTCCTTATTTTCTATTTTCAAAAATAATTTTCTATTTTTGAAACTAAAAAACTTGTTTGACAACTCAAAATGGACAGAAAACAAAAACGGTTCATAAAACTCAATTTGTAAAGAAAACAGAAAATATGCAAAAATGCTGTTTTCAGTATCTAGTTTTCAAAAATCAAAGAAAACATGCATTTGATTTAATGAATCTGTCTCATTTAATGAATTAGCATTAGAATTCAAATCCTAATAACAACATATTTTGGTATTTTTTATTTTTTTCTTCAAAAAACTATTTTTTTTTTTAATTTCAACTAACTAAACATGTTTTTTATTTCAAAAATACAAGAAATTTGTTTTTTCTTTATATTCCCAAAAACAAGTTTTTAAAAATAGAAAACAAAAGGCTGTCACCAAACATAACATTAATGTTGAAATCTCTTCTTTCTCAGCTATTCGATATATCCAAAAAAATAAATTGAGACAGGATAATTTGTTAAACTTGATCTTTAAGTAGGTTACTAAAATAGAAAATTGATATAAGCTTTAGGAAGGTCGTTTAGTAGTCATATTATAATGGAAGAGACACATTGATATGCTTTAGTAATCATAGTACAAATATCAATTTAAAGCATAATTATTGTATGCGCGGCACATAAGATACCATGAAATGATGTCAAAAATACTTTCTTTGGCAAAAAAAAGTGAGGGTGCATTTTAAAAAGCACATTTAGAACTTTCACCTAAAACAGTGGTCTAGTAAACCACCAATTTGACGATGGAAAGGTATTAATAAGTGGCCATATCTTATGGTAGGGCTTTATTTGGGAGACCAACTTTCACCCAAAACATCTTTTCAAAAAAAACCTTTCACCTAAAACAGTGGTTTAGTAAACCACCAATTTGACGATGGAAAGGTATTAATAAGTGGCCATATCTTATGGTAGGGCTTTATTTGGGAGACCAAAATGCTAATGTACCATTTACAGTGTTTAAGGTAAAATAGATAAGACACTTTAGCTCAACTAGTTGGCATGTTTTGGTATTTCAATAGAGACATTCAATGTTCAAATTTCCTCACTTTCAACTATTGATGTATCCCAAAAAAATTGAGGCAGAATAATTTGTTAAATCTGGATATTAACCCACACACAATAATGTAATTTGGGATTTAAAAAAAGAAAAAAAAATTTTGATATAGGTTTTAAGTAAGTTAATAGTGAAAAGTTGAAAATGTGAGAGATCATAATGGAAGAGACACATTGATATCCTTTTGATAGTTTAAGGATGTAAATTATAATTTCCAAAGTACAAATATCAATTTAGAAATGATGTCAAAAATACTTTCTTTGGCAAAAAAGTGAGGGAGGGTGCATTTTCAAAAGCACATTTAGAACTTCCCACTTAAAAAAAAAAAAAAAAAAAAAAAAACAGTGGTCGAGATCTAGTAAACCGCCAATTAGATAAGAGGCATCGTTCTATTGTCATTAGACCCAAATTTTCCAGTAACTGAAACAATCATCCTCGACAAAATCTTACTGAATTCTTTAATTTCTTATATTTTAACCTACACAGAACCGATTTCCAGGTTTTTGGGAAGAGAGAAAATTGAGAGGGCCAGTGACCCAGTAGGACTAGCAAATCAAACTCATATACATGGATCAATTGAGGTCATCTCTTTCACTTTCAACTTTCAAGCCTCAAAGATAGCCTGAACTTCCTCAAAGCAGTATAATATTCACTTTTTCCAGGATATTATTCAGCTCTACCAAACAATTAAAATGATTGAACTGCTTGCATAGAAACAAAGTGTGAGGCCTGAAATTAAGCCTACCATCCATTATATCTACTATGCACCTTAAACAGCTTGACTGCATCATTCTTTTCAGAGAGCAATTTTAGGAACACAATTTTTTTTTTTTTAGGTAGGACTGAAATAACATCATTTTCATATGGATCTAACATTGACATCACTTTTATTATGCACAAATCACAACAAACCACGTCAACAGTTATGAAAAAACGTTGTGTCCCTGCTCTTATTGTTTTTCTGGAGATTGGGTACTGTTGTGAAAGATGTATCAAAAGTTCAAAACAAAAGAATGCAAGGAACCGTACAATATAATCTGAGTTGCTAAGTTACCTATCAAAAAAATAAAACAAAAATCTGAGTTGCCAAATTGTTTCAGTACAACGACCAAGTATATATGTGGGAATTCGTACACAATCAACATAACATACAAATTTTTTACACACCTAACCGACAATACATGGCCACATAAAGAAAAGTTTGTCAAGCTGACATGCTGTCTGATTCTGATGTCCACCAAAGCAGCAAAACCTGCCTTCCCAGTGCCCACTAGCGACTTAAACGCAAGTGAATAAACCATATCCACAAGCAATTAGATCCTGCAGCATTGTGTTAAGGGCATATCTACTAGCAATTAGATCCTGCAGCATTTTGTTATGAGCACTCCCTCATGTTTCTTCCATTATTGAACCAGCAAGTGGTCTCCAATCAATTGCACAGGTTTTTAATAAAAAGATCTGCAGCTAACATCTGTAATTTATCAAGTTCATAAAAACAAAAAAACAAAAAAAACAGTCACTCCAGGCAGAGACAAATTGAAAAGGGCAAAGGCTGACTAACACACAAATTCAAGAAAGAAGGAAATGAGAAACAAATAAAATGCTGAAGCGTTAATATATGTTCATAGTTAGATTAGAGAAACATCTCATATAACCTCAAGCAGTCTTCCGATCAAAGTAACATTGAAAAATAAAAACCTTATACCAGGATTTTGTAGTATAAAGTTTAACATATAATCCGGTTGGAATATTTCTTGAGTTCCTAAAATGATAGAGACAATGACTTTAGCTTAATAACAACTGAAGTCCAGGTTAATTATTAATATTGGGAGATCAAAAGTGCCTCTTAAAGTTCTCTCCATTTTAATTTCAAGCACATTGATTCACTGAATTACTAATGTTCAAATTGTTTAATAGAATATACCTCACTATTTTAGAATTATGGAAGCATATTAAAGACCTCGATTTGCAAGATTATACAATAATACATAAGATTAATGGATACAAACCTATATTTCTATGCATTGCTTTCCTTGTTTTTAACATAATACAGGAAGGTTATAGAGGCAGTGGGAAGTATAAAACGTTTGGACCTGATTAGCTCTTGGAAAGGGTAAAGTAAAAGAAAAGGAAATTGTTGAATTGCTTAAGAAAATAGATTCCTTGCTTAAGCTTTTCTTTACTTTTTCTTTTCACTTCCTTCACCTTTCCTAATATCCAAATAGAGTGTAAACATCACCGTGGGGCATGAAGAGAAAATCAGAACAATCAAGCAAAAAAATAAACTTTTAGTTCTTGTACTCATTACCAGTTCAAAGAGATATGTTATACAACATCATTAAATTAACAAAAAAATGTATAAAAATCACAAATTTAAAAGTATAAAAAAAAGTACCTAGCAGTTCAAATGGGAGACTTGTAGAGTTGCTGAGATGTAAGAGCAATGAGAGACTGAAGCTTAGCAACGGCATTAGTCTTATCAGGTGGGCAATTAGAGAGAGAAATGTTCAAAGAGAAAAGAGCTTCATCAAGCTTGCCAGCAGCCAAGGCTGCACATCCTGCTCTGTAAGCTTCATCTGCCAGTCGGGCATCATACAGAGGCCTTGGACTTGAATCTGAGCTCGTATTATTTAATACAGAAGAAGAAGAAGAAGAAGAAGAAGAAGATGGGGACTCAAGCCTAGCAGTAGCACGAGCATACTCAAGCTTAGAAATGGCTATATCAATCTCTGCCATGAGAGCCTCAGGTGCTGCGGGAATAACCTTAACCCCATCAAAAACACTCCACCTGTGGTTTTGTTCTCCAGAACCCATCTCAATTTTTTTTCTTGACTATGACTGCCAATACTACAACAACAACAACAACAACAACCAATCCCAAGCCCCAAAATTTAGGGGTTGGCTATAAATCCTCAAAAGACTAGTTAGAGTCGGCCACATGTATTCAAAAAATGAATTACAATACTCCTAACAAATTAGCACAAAATAATTTGACTATCCATCTTGGTAAATTTTGCATGTGAATATTTGAGCTTAAGCAAACTAGACCCAGAACTTGTTCCCAATGAATACTCAGATGTATGTGACACAAACCCAAATCAAACCTAAAGATAATCACCAATATCAGCCCTGAAAGCTTCAATTTTGAACAGAGAATCACACTCTATTAATTAAAAAACTACAGATTTTCATGGGCTTTGAGTTGAGAAGGAACAAAATGTATGAAGAAAACGAAAGATTGGAAATGGTCCCAATTTATTTGTTACCCAGAAAAGATAACTCTCTCTCGGTCTTTGATCCAACCTTGGCATTCAATTCCTAATTAGAAAAATATAGAATGAACTCTAATTTTGTGTTTCTTCAAAATAGATGAATAAGAAAAAGTGTTACCTCAGGAGTCAACAGCAAGCAAGCGTCCAAGGTTTCATGAATACATACAGAAGCATATGCAAATATCCTGGCTCTGTGCCTTGTCGATCGCTTAAATTGATTATCATTGAAAGATAGGATAAGCTCATAAGTACTTATTAGTCCATTCTTCAACATACTACTATTAAGATCTCTATCTCTATCCAGACTCCTATGATCTCTTATCAGTAAAAAAAAAAAAAAAAGTCTGATAGACAATTCTAATTGGATTTTGGAGTATTGGACAGAAAAAAAAGTTTTTTTTTTTTTTTTGGGTCGAGAAGTTTTTGGCTTAAAGCATTCTGGGAGCATCCCCGTGGAGCTATAAATTTAGCATTTTGGCACGGGGTGTCTAACAAAAACCGTGAACCGACCCACCCGCCCAACCCGTCCAATCTAGCTCGAGAACCGGCTGACCTAATGCTGGTGATGGTCGGCAACGGGTCTCCACCTCCAAAACCCAAAAACAGTGGGTCAGTTAGCAAGTTTTCTCCCTAAAAGCCGAAAAAACCCGACCAAACCGAGCTATGGAGCATTTCCCGACAAAGTTTTTTAGATCCTGCGAGATCTCAGCCATTTCTGATGAGATCTCAATTAGATCCATAGAATCTCCATCAGATTTGGCAAAATCTCACTAGATCTAGGAAGATCTCAAGGAATCTGGTGAGATTTGTCGTTAACTCGTCGAATTTTGGCCGATTTTCAAATCTCCAACTCCTACCGAATTGACCACTATCCGTTGAAGGTTGGATCCGCCCGATTCGATCAACCACTTCAGTCGGCAACGGGTTGAAATTCTAACCATCCGATCTAGTCGGGTTGATTCCAGGTTGGGCATAAACCCGACCCAGACCGACCCATGGATAAGCTTAATTTGGCACCACAAAAGCTACTTTATCTATTTTACCACCTTACTTTACAAAATACCCAATATTAGTGGTTTCATTTTAACTTTCAACACAATAAAATAAACAAAATAATAAAATAATATATCTACTACAATAAACAACAACCACCACCATCAACAAAATAAAATAATATAACTTTTAATAATATTTTTTACCTTTTTTTTTTTTAGAATACTAAATATTTTTAACACACACACGGAGAGAGGGGAAAAGGTCTTAAAGAAACTTATAGCAGTGTATATCCAAAATGGCCTAATTCTTGAATATACAGTACAAACTTTAAACCTCTTTAACTCCCACTCATTTTCTAATTGTGATTAACCCACTATTTTTTCTTTTGAGAATACTAAATATTTTTAACACACACACATAGAGATTTTTTTTACCTTCTTAGTTACACTACACAACCATCTTTGGCTGTGCACTATTAGCTCAAAAGCCAAATTTTTTGGCTTTCCCTCCACCATTGCAACATACTTTTTAGTATTGATGGTGCTAAATAGCAATATGGTTTTTTAGCACCACTAATTCTAATACTCTATAATATAAGTGGGTGAGGCATGTCTAGTGAGCCCAATCTACGAAATCAGTCCAAATAAAATACCACCATAATTAGTTTTGTTTTCGGACCAGATTAACGAGCACCTCGAATTAACGAGCACCCTTAGTTCATTTGTTAATAGATTATTTTAAAGAAGTTTTAATACCGCTTTCATGAAAGGGTAAAACTTAGATATAATATCTTAACTACAGTTCCTTAAGTTCTCATCTTAAAAATATAAAAAGCTTGTATGTGCAAGTTAGATTTGAGCTTATATGTGAGATAAAATAAGTTATCTAGCAGTATATCTGCATGAAAAAGCTTATGAGTGACAAAGGTACAAGGTTTGACATCACAAAAGTTAAAGAAAAAGAAAGTGATTGCAAGAATGTAAAATGGACACAAGATATACGTGGAAAACCATAAGAAATGGATGAAAAACCATGGTTTGAACATTTTTGCTTTGTTCAACTTGGTATTATATGGAAAGAAAAGGAAACTCTTGTACAATAAATGTGTTCTTCCTTAAAAGAGAGACCTTGTTTTCTGTTTTCCTATCTTATCAACTTTCTACCCTCTTCTCAAAAGATCTACTTGGATTCTTACTCTAAAAGTTCAGCTGCATGTTCCTTTTATAATCTGAGGAATATGGCTGAGTACAAAAATAGGTGTCAAATTATCATTTTCTTGTTTTTGGACCTTTTCATAGGTGGGGTACTATTTGGTGACTGGAGGAGAGAGAATGGCCAACATGGCATTGTAGCATGTGAGTAGGTGACTCTGCCACTGCCTAGGGAACAACTCTTGGACAATGAGAGGGACATCAGGAGTACTGTAAGTAATACACGTGTGTCTGAAGTGGTCCAACATGCACTCAGCCAATAAGGGGTGTTCTCATAGCTGCTAACCTTAGAAAGTCACTATCTCCCTTATTGTGAGTGTTTAAGTATCATGTCAAGTGCATATCTTACTTCCTTCCCAAGGCAATCACGCCTTTGGCACGGGTTAAGGATAGAACTTTGTAGCCAACGTTTCCTCTTCCTTTGCTCATAGCCACTTCACGTGTAGGGTCCAGATTCAACCACATAGACATTCCCCCATGTCTTGGTTGGTGGAATGTACAAAGCTGTAAATAAGTTAGTTAATTTTTTTCCCTTAAAATGCTTCTAAAAATAATTTTTAAACTAATGTCTTTAAAACATCCATTAACTTCTCCCTTTGTTTTATGAGTGTCCGGTTTTCATCCCCTTTGTATAATAGAAAAAAATTATAAGAAAAATCAAGATTATATCGGAAAAAAATATTTGATCATCCTTAATGTAGTGAAAGAGCTTTCTCACAAGAAAAAATGTGATACAGAAACGGTCTTTTTGGGAAAGGTAATAAAATATGTATAAGGGGGTAGAGGAAGCAAAATCAGTTCCCACAAAAAATAGCCACACTAGGGGATCAACAATACTGTTCCGGTCAGGGTGGGATAGTGCCACGCACATTTGAGACTATAGGTTTCTCTAGTTTCTATGGTAAATAACTAGTTAGCCAATTAGTCTAACCGAGCTGCGAAAAACGTATACTTCTAAGGCTGCATTTTTTGGCCTTGTAGATTAACCAAAAAGTAACGGCATCACCAAATAATAGTTCAGTGGGGGAAAAAATGTCCACAAGCAGATCTTACCGGTATACGCACATGTATAATTGATGGTCTACATTATGTGCATAAGAAAATACCAATAACATACTCTCTTTTTATTTTAATAATTAGATAATTGGGGGAGGGGGGATTCGAACACTTGATGTCACTGTTGGATACGCCATTAGATGCCAACCAGTTAAGTTACAAGGCTCTTGACCAATAACCTACTCTATTATGTCAACAAGACAACAAACCATGTCCAGAAAATAATGTCAAGATTCTGGAAATTTTTCATTGTCTTCTTAACAGCATACAGTGGCAATGTTAGTGTATCTTACCCAACTGCTCCAACTGATTGCCTAGAAGACATTGAAGGAAATTATGACATGGAAATCAAGCACTACACAATCAAACAAAGTGCCAATGACAACAACAATCATAGATGATCATCAATTGAAAGAATAATATCTGAATTGATCAATACACGAACTTTCAAAGAACAAGACCCACAAGGAAGAACCACTGATGCCGGTGAAGCATCCAGTGTCCGTAATAAAATCTTATTCCCATCTCTCAACAATGAATATCCAATTTTACCCAATTCCAGGGAATCAACAAAGAAGTAATCACCACATCGACATTGGTAAAAGAGCTCCATCACTTCACCAGTATCTTCAACTGTCATATCCTCCAAGCTGATATCATCTGCAACTACAGTATCATGTCTTGAAGCTCGCAATTCACTATCATAAATAGCTCGTGAATTCGAATTGCTGAGGATTTCCCAAGCTCTCTGTACCTTCAAAAATCTTTCCCTTAACTCATGGTCAGGGCTGGTTGTCTCAGATTTCTTCTGTAATTTATCAGGATGGTAATTTAGGATGGCTGATCGGTAGCTTGTGCGAATTTCATCATAGCTTGCATCCTCCTTCACAGATAGAACATCATAGTGAGTTTCCAAAATGGAGTTCTCACCAAGAAGCATGGTTGGAACTTGCTTGCTATCAGATATCTTACACTGCAACTGCAATGAAAAGATTTTATTAAATTATATTTACTTGTGATATAAGAAGCATAGCAATAGCAAATAGTTTCTAGATCGAGCACTAATAAGAACAGCTGAATTTAGAAATTTATGCACCACTCAGTGGCCAAAAGAAATTCCATATAAGCTTGGGCAATGAGAATCTTCTGAAATTCAGGGAGTCTTGCCTTAGCAAGGTTTTCAATTATTTCCCCAACCACTTCAATTTAATGAGAGGCTTCAGCTATCAACCGTAGCATCTTTCTATATGAGAGTACCACAAAGTCTAACTTATTGATCATAAAGCATGGTAAATATGTACAACCAAGACTGAAAGCCATAAGCCTAACATAACATTGGGCGAAATATTCTGGTTGACACAGTTAAGAAAGATGTTACTACCCAACTGCAGGCATAATGATTAAAACTTTTATCGATAATTACACACACACCCAGTGGATCTTGAACCCACACTCACCTACACCTTGTTCTTACAAAGAGAGGAGATGCCATTTTAAGCTACACTTCATTACTATTACAGCAGGTATGATGATTATGTATAAGACATTTCTATCATTTTTGTGCAATTCATCCTCCTCCGTTGTTTAAATACTCTCAAGTCTCATCGCTGAAGCAGCCACTTGCGTGCAAAGTGGTCCTAGATAAAGGCTTCAACTGATCCTTATACAAGTAATTTAATTAAGCTAGTCATATAGATGCAAACAAGGGTCTTTTAACATAATGATCCGCGCAGCTTAAATTAGCAAAGATCATAAATGTTGCAATCCACAACCTGTCTCAATATCTAATAGTAATACAATAGATACCCAAACTTATGCAAAGGGCAACATCGAAAACACACCAATTACACGAGTAAAACTTAGATACAGTTCTTTCGATACCGTTGTACATTAAGTTCCCCAATTAAATTCAACCATGTGGTAGTATTGAGTATTGACCAATAAACAACCTTGTTGAATTTGATTGTCTTTGGAAAAGACACCAATTTTTTTGTTGTATTTCAACCGGGGAACCTAAGGTACAACACCACATCCAAGTAACTGTATCTAAGTTTTTGCCTATTACACGATGTCATTGAAGGCGGCAACACAGTTTCTTTCCAGTCCTAAAAACGCATTTCCCCTTTTTCACTCTATCTATTTTACTCAACATCTGCTACCTTCAATCAATGATTTCCACATAACAAAAACATTCCAAGACTCAAGCTTTCTACCAATGCATATTTTAGATTCTCACATAAATCCTAGCACAAGTAGCATCCTAAAAAATCAATAGCAGACTAGGCCTACAAGCTAGAAACTATATATATATATATATATATATATAACTGGGTTGCACAACCAGAGGAAACAAGTCTAATACCTGAGATGGGAGGAGGAAGGAACGGCGAGGCTGTGCGAGCGGCGTGAGGCAGGAGGCCACCGTCTCCAGCGGAGGGAGGCGGCGTCGCGGCGGCAAGGGTTAGGGTCCGTTCAATCGCTCTCTCTCTCTCTCTCTCGTGCGTTTGTGAATCCAAAATCAGATTGCAAGTCAGTTTGCTTGCCAAGTCAGTTTTAAAACTTCAGTTTAACGAAAAAAACACATTTGAAACTTGAAATTTGAGGTACTAAAAATAAGAAGAGCTAGGAAAAGAGTTGATAAAATATTTAAATGTGGGTATACTTGGGTGTGTATGGATTGGTGTAGGTTTTTTTAATCCAATCCAACAAGTGGATTGATTGAGAATTCTCGAACCCAACACAATTTATGATAACTTTAAAAATAATTCAATATTTAGGTCCATTTAGTACATGTTTAAATAATAATTTTTATTTTTTTGGAAAATGTATATAGATAAAAAAGTGTGTGAAAATACGTTGTGGGGCCCAACAATTCGTGGACCAGGCCCATTTATCCTTAGAGCGTCCGAAGGCCCAATCCGAGGAGAGCTGTGGCCCAAGCTCTACAACGCAGAGTACAAAACAATTTTTGGGAAGCAGCCGAGGACAGTTTAGTCATCGGCAGATCCATAATCCCACCAGAATAAAGGGGCAAAACTGGTATAGGGACGAATTAGTAAGGAAATCCAGAATATCTTGGGGAAGTTATCCATACTACCCTTCTAGATAAGGCCCGACGCCTGACAGAGCCGTACTCTGCAGCTTTATCAAACCATCCCCAACAATTCCGGGATTGGACTGATGGGACAAATGTCAGTGTTCGTAAAGATTGACCCTACACGTGGACGAAGGGCAATGAATGCAAGCTAGTATAAAATAAGGAAGTAAGTAGATCTGGAGAGGCCCCTTTTTCCACCTCCGAAAAAAGAGAGACTACATGGGAAAACATCTCAGGAACACCGGACTTCATGGAAGAAAGTCCGTCGTTGGGCAACCGAGAGAAGACCTCAACAGGTCCTCGGATCAACTCCGAGGAGCTCCATCCCACAGGGTACGACGCCTTAAGGCTTAAATGTTCATACCCAATTCCCTTTTTCTACGTAGATTCCTCTAAAGCCATGACCGGACAACGCCACTTGACCAACGGCTAGCTTTTCAAGCCCACTCTCTACAAATCATATTGTGAGGGATCTTTCGTACGCGAGCCCAACATCCTTATTGGGCCGCCAGAGAATTGTGTCCTTACATACGTATAGTGCTATTTAAAAATTGAAAACACATATTTAAATATATGTACTAAACATGCCCTTATTTATTTATTTTTAAACTACTAAACCCGAGCCATATGTTAAAGTTGGGTTGGTGCCCAAAAAAAAAAAAAAAAAAAGTTCAGGTTCAGTCTAGTGGTCCAATTGAGGCTATTTTATCATGTCTAATAAAATATTGGATTTTTATATTGAAGTTGTAGTTGCACGATTTTCCTGGCCCAAATTCGTTTGATCAGGCCCTGACCCAAAGCGCAACCCACAATAAATATTTGTAGAGGATGGGTCAAAGAACTTGGTCTCAGTGAGTCTGTTCGGTCTGATACATGGAAAGCATTGTTACAAAAAAAATAAAAACACCAGAATGGATCTCTCACGTATAAGTTTGTTTCTTTAGTTCCTCATACAGAAATTTTCGTCCCCTTCTCTAAGGGACTCCACTACATTATATAGTTCCCTTCTCTCATCTCAACCCTACACTTGTTGACTATCTAAGCACCTACTTGAGTGGCTGTCCCATCAGACGCCTTCATCTCTCCCCATGTGAGTTGCAGAGGCTAAGGCGGTACTGTTCAGGGGTCATTTCCTCATTAATGCGGCCAAGTGGGTGGTTGGGGCGCAATTAATGTGGTGGTAGTTATTCATGGGATATTTTAGATTTTATTCATTTTATATGTTGGGAGGATGAACTGAAGTGGCTGGGGAGAGTTCCTCGTCTGGGCTTCGTGATGTCCGAGGAGGAGTTACTCCTCGGACATGTTTCCCTGGCGTTTATGGGTTTGAGTAATGCTTCATACGTGGTTTCTCTTCGGATAGGACGCTCCTCGGACGGGCCTGAATTTGGAATAGCCCATTATTTCTGGGCCGGGCCCCACATTAGCCCCTCAAAACTCCGGTTTTTATCTCCCTCCGAGGAGGAAAAGACGGGGTTTTGATATTTTGGGAGAGGGTGGAAATAAGGAGAGCGTGTGGCGCGCGTGCGGACCGTTACTTCTGACGCGCTGCAATTTACGAGGCGCGGCCATTAACTTCTGGAGGCGTTATGTTCCCTCATCCAACGGTGTGGCGTAGATCGAACGGCTATCGTTTTCTTCCGTATTTTTGGGCAGGAGCGATCTTTTCTCTCTCCTCCTGGCTATATAAGACGTCATAGGGGGTCAGTTTCTTCTTTTATCTGCATTTCACAAACCTTTAGAGGCTTCCAGAGAACTCCATCGAACCCCAGAGATACACGGACACTAGCGACCGTTACGCCATCGTAGCCGTTTTTGTGAAGCGTTTCGTCCACGAGAGATTCCCAGGTGCCTCATTGAATGCTTTGTGAAGGTACCAGTACATTTCGTTCATCTTGCTGTTTCAATTTCCTCCTCGGACTCTACTTTCTTTCTCTGAGTCTTTACTTTTGTTCCTCGGTTCAGTCCAGATGGGTAGATTTGAGAAATTAGTTAACACCCCCGCCGCTATGGAGGCCTTTAGGGCTAAATATCACATTCCCCCGGGGGTTGGGCTGTGGTACTGTCCTCTTGAAGGAATATTGACAGATAGGCGTGCGGGAGAAGTCGTTATCCCCATGATTGCCTTCATAGAGGGAGGGATGACACTTCCCATGCGTAGGATTACAAGGGAGTACTTGTTCAACCATAGGTTGACGCCGTACCAGTGTGCCCCAAATATGTTCAAGATACTAGGCTGTGTAGATGTTTTAAACGAGCGGATGAATCTAGGCCTTACTTGGCACGATGTGGCTTATCTCTATGAATGTCATCGCCTCGGGGATGAGGGGTATTATCTTAAATCCCGGAACGAGGACGTTAGGTTGATCTCTTGTCTCCCAATATCCAATAAGACAGTGAAGAATGATTTCCTTATTGCTTCTGGGGAGTGGTTCGACGGTATTCATTATCCAACTCGGGCAGGAAACCCAGGTGCGGCGTCTCTAGGATCGGTCCCTTTTGGGATAGGATTTAGCATTGAGGGGTTACACTTTTTGCTTTCTTTATAATTGGAAGATTTCGTGGACTAATCCCCTTTTCCTTGATTGTTTGCAGATAAAATTCACGTCGCCCCTCGGCTAAACTTTGTGAACGTGCCAGCGCTGAACTACCTTCTTAGGTCGGAGATCTACGTTTCCGAGGACGGGCAGTTACGTGCTGCCCACCTGGTTCTGGGCTATCAACCCCTGAGCAGCTCTTTCCAGGCTATCGGTCACGCCATAAGGGCTGGTAGTCCGAGGTTGGCTCGGATTGACGTGTCCAGGGACGGGTTCTTAGCTGAACACGATCTGCCACCAGTTGTGTTGCCCGGTGTTAGAGATCCCTACTTGGCAGAGTAGCTACCTCCGCCAAACGAGCCTGGTGCTGCCGCTCAGGTCGAAGAGGAAGCTGAATCATCTCGTCTTTCCCTTGAGGCAGAAATAGACGAGTTTTATTTTGAGGAGGAAGTTCAACAGACCCCCCTGGTGGAATTCTCTGATCCCGAAGGAGAGCGGGATCGACATTCTGCAGCTGGTGTTCCTTCCATCATTCTCTGCTCGGACGATACTTCGAACGAGGAGATAGAGCCCATGGCAGAAAAAGGAAAAACTCTAAAGGAGCTGATGGCCTCCCGAGGGAAAGGCCGGTTGCCGAAGGGACAGTCCTCGAAGGCGCCAACTCCACCACAGGGCAAGACCCTCCCTCCTGTGGCTCCTACGGACACCTCAGACCTTGGCCTTAAGGTCAATCCAGACTTAAAGAAGAAAAGGCCGGCCGACACTCCTGAGGAGGGCGAGGTGGTTGCTCAACCGACCAAGCAGCAAAAAACCACTCGCGCGCCAAGGAGCAGAAGGGGCAACTCCTCGGAGAGTCGAGACGAGGAGACTCTGGCGGATGTACGTGCTACCCCGCGTGTATGGGGCCCCAGATTGGAGCTGGATGGGGTGGCCATTCCCTACAATGCTTCGATCCGAGATTACAATCGAGGCCGGGCGGGCTACGTGGCCGAGGCCTTAGAGCAGCCCCTACTCCTTCCTCGGGATATGGAGGCTTATAGGCGGTTCTCTCAGCCCGAGATCTTCCTATCCCTTAAAAGGGATCTCGCGATGGTAAGTAATCCTTTTACTGTTTTATTACTTTATTTTACCTTAGATTACAGCAATCTTGTTTCGTTTGTAGATTACCCAGCAGGTATTCGTGGCTGAGGAATTTTGCCGTGGTAACAGTAGTCGGGCTGAGGTCGAGAACCAGGCGCGAGCGGAGGTGGAGAAAACCTTGGGGTCCCTCCAGCACGATTACGCTGAACTCATGGACAAGTTCAAAGAGTCGGAGAACTGGCGCAAGTCTGCAGAAGCTGGTTTGAAGAGTGCTGAGGCCCAGGCGGAGGACCAGCGCAAGGAGCTGTTCTCGACCCAGCTTAACCTTGCCACCGAGAAACAGGCGGTGCAGGATCTTAAGACCGCTCTGCAAAGGGTCGAGGATGAGCTGCGACGGGTCAAAGAGGAGGCCCAACTGATCCGAGAGGCCACAGAGGCTGAGAAGAGTGCTGCACGCCAGCTCGGGGCCGAAGAGACGGAGGCCAGGCTATCCGAGGAGATCCCCGAGGTATGCCGGGAGTATTGCGATATCTCATGGTCTCGTGCCCTTGATGCGGCGGGAGTTCCTGCTGACTCGGCGCTGAGACTGCCCGAGAGCATTTTCTACCCTAAAGAGATCCGAGCGCATCCTGATGGTGTCCAAGTAGCCTCTGAGCAGGATCTGGCGACGCCTGATGCTGTCCTTGTGCCCGATATGGCGAATGATCCCGTCGTAGACTCTACCATCGAGGTTCCGCCTCCTCAGCCCGAGCAGAAAGAAGATCCTCCTGCTGAGGCTTAGCCTTCTAGGCTTTTGATCTTTGTACTCTTTACTTTTTGACCGAGAGTCGTCCTATTCTCCCGCTTTTTTGTAAGGACCTCTCCTTCTAATGTATTCGGAATATTAATATAAAATGCTCGTTTTGCTTACTATAGACGCACGTCAGTAGCGCTCTTCTTTAAACATTTGCAACTATGTAGATACAGATAAACGGTTAAGATAAAAGGGGTTTTTGGGCTGCGCATCTGAGGGTTGCGATGGTGCCAGACTGCGCGCACGTATAAAAATGGTCTCCTTTAAGCAATGATCTCCCAATCTACCATAAGCAATAATTTCCCCCAAGTCTGTGGCCCGAGGAGCCATGCAGGACTTAGGTTCTGTTTAAAGCTATGAATAGTTGTCTTTAAGTATTAATTTCCCCTTAGTCTGTGGTCCGTGGAGCCATGCAGGACTAGGTTCTGTTTAAAACTTATATTAGTAATAATTTCCCCCAAGTCTGTGGTCCGAGGAGCCATGCAGGACTTGGGTTCTGTTTAAAACTATGAATAGTTGCCTTAAGTATTAATTTCCCTTAGTCTGTGGTCCGTGGAGCCATGCAGGACTAGGTTCTGTTTAAAACTTATATTAGTAATAATTTCCCCCAAGTCTGTGGTCCGAGGAGCCATGTGAGGAGCCATGCAGGACTTGGGTTCTGTTTAAAACTATGAATAGTTGCCTTAAGTATTAATTTCCCCTTAGTCTGTGGTCCGTGGAGCCATGCAGGACTAGGTTCTGTTTAAAACTTATATTAGTAATAATTTCCCCCAAGTCTGTGGTCCGAGGAGCCATGCAGGACTTGGGTTCTGTTTAAAACTATGAATAGTTGCCTTAAGTATTAATCCGTCTGTTAGGTCCGTGGTCTGTGGTCCGAGGAGCCATGCAGGACTTGGGTTCTGTTTAAAACTATGAATAGTTGCCTTAAGTATTAATTTCCCCTTAGTCTGTGGTCCGTGGAGCCATGCAGGACTAGGTTCTGTTTAAAACTTATATGAGTAATAATTTCCCCCAAGTCTGTGGTCCGAGGAGCCATGCAGGACTTGGGTTCTGTTTAAAACTATGAATAGTTGCCTTAAGTATTAATTTCCCCTTAGTCTGTGGTCCGTGGAGCCATGCAGGACTAGGTTCTGTTTAAAACTTATATTAGTAATAATTTCCCCCAAGTCTGTGGTCCGAGGAGCCATGCAGGACTTGGGTTCTGTTTAAAACTATGAATAGTTGCCTTAAGTATTAATTTCCCCTTAGTCTGTGGTCCGTGGAGCCATGCAGGACTAGGTTCTGTTTAAAATTTATATTAGTAATAATTTTCCCCAAGTCTGTGGTCCGAGGAGCCATGCAAGACTTGGGTTCTGTTTAAAACTATGAATAGTTGCCTTAAGTATTAATTTCCCCTTAGTCTGTGGTCCGTGGAATCATGCAGGACTAGGTTCTGTTTAAAACTTATATTAGTAATAATTTCCCCCAAGTCTGTGGTCCGAGGAGCCATGTAGGACTTGGGTTCTGTTTAAAACTATGAATAGTTGCCTTAAGTATTAATTTCCCCTTAGTCTGTGGTCCGTGGAGCCATGCAGGACTAGGTTCTGTTTAAAACTTATATTAGTAATAATTTCCCCCAAGTCTGTGGTCCGAGGAGCCATGCAGGACTTGGGTTCTGTTTAAAACTATGAATAGTTGTCTTAAGTATTAATTTCCCCTTAGTCTGTAGTCCGTGGAGCCATGCAGGACTAGGTTCTGTTTAAAACTTATATTAGTAATAATTTCCCCCAAGTCTGTGGTCCGAGGAGCCATGCAGGACTTGGGTTCTGTTTAAAACTATGAATAGTTGCCTTAAGTATTAATTTCCCCTTAGTCTGTGGTCCGTGGAGCCATGCAGGACTAGGTTCTGTTTAAAACTTATATTAGTAATAATTTCCCCAAGTCTGTGGTCCGAGGAGCCATGCAGGACTTGGGTTCTGTTTAAAACTATGAATAGTTGCCTTAAGTATTAATTTCCCCTTAGTCTGTGGTCCGTGGAGCCATGCAGGACTAGGTTCTGTTTAAAACTTATATTAGTAATAATTTCCCCCAAGTCTGTGGTCCGAGGAGCCATGCAGGACTTGGGTTCTGTTTAAAACTATGAATAGTTGCCTTAAGTATTAATTTCCCCTTAGTCTGTGGTTCGTGGAGCCATGCAGGACTAGGTTCTGTTTAAAACTTATATTAGTAATAATTTCCCCCAAGTCTGTGGTCCGAGGAGCCATACAGGACTTGGGTTCTGTTTAAAACTATGAATGGTTGTCAGTAGCCCAGAAAGCAGCGGATAATCATGAAAGAAAACGTATGCTAAGCCATTCTCATTAATAATAATATCTTCTGAGGTTATTTACATTCCATGGTCGAGGTACAGCTTTTTTATCTAAATCTTCTAGGTAGTAGGCGCCTATTCCGGCCACGGATGTGACACGGTATGGTCCTTCCCAATTGGGCCCCAGCTTGCCCCAAGAGGGGTTCTTTGCGCTGCCAAGAATCTTCCTCATTACGAGATCACCTGGCCCCAGAGGCCGTGGTTTGACGTTAGCATCATACCCTTGTGTCAGCTTCTGGTGATAATAGGCCACATGAATCATCGCTTTTTCCCTTCTTTCTTCGGCTAGGTCCAGACTCCGTTCCAATAACTCGTCGTTATCGCTTGGGGTAAACGATCTAGACCTCAGTGTGGGAAAGTTGTTCTCAATCGGGAGCACGGCCTCAGCCCCGTAAGTCATCGAGAAGGGGGTCTCACCGGTCGATCGTCGCGGCGTCGTCCGATAAGTCCATAAGACATGGGGGAGTTCTTCTACCCATCTCCCCTTCGCCTCGTCCAACCTCTTCTTCAGTCCGTGCACTATGACCTTGTTCACGGCTTCGACCTGTCCATTTCCCTGAGGGTAGGCGGGGGTGGAATATCGGTTGATGATTCCAAACTCGCGGCAATACTCCCTAAAGTTTTTACTGTCGAACTGCAGACCATTGTCGGAAATGAGTGTACGTGGGGTCCCGAAGCGGGTGATGATGTTCTTCCAGATGAATTTTTGGGTGTCCACGTCCCTAATGTTGGCCAATGGTTCAGCCTCCACCCATTTAGTGAAGTAGTCCGTTTCGACTATTATGTATCGCTTGTTCCCTGCGGCCTTGGGGAAGGGTCCAACTAGATCAAGGCCCCATTGTGCGAACGGCCATGGACTCGAGAGGGGGTTGAGAACTCCTCCGGGTTGGTGGATATTCGGGGCAAATCTTTGGCACTGATCGCACTTCTTGGCGTATTCTTGGGCCTCTCTCTGCATGTTCGGCCACCAGTACCCCTGGGTAAGTGCCCTGTGTGCCAGCGATCTCCCTCCGGTATGACTTCCACAAATCCCCTCGTGTAACTCCTCAAGCAGAGATTCGGATTCTTCTGGGTGTACGCAGAGTAGGTACGGTCCAGAATAGGAGCGCCGATATAGTTTGTGGTCCTCTGACAGCCAAAACCGAGGAGCATTCCTTCGTATTTTCTCGGCTTCCAATTTCTCTTCCGGCAAGACGTCGTTTTGCAGGAAGTTCTTTATGGGATCCATCCAGCTGTGACTCTTTCTGATCTGGTGGACTCTGGCAGGGCCTCTACTGATGGGACTTGCCTTAGCTAGATCTTCAACCAGGATTACTCGCGGCAGATTATGTGCCGAGGACGTGGCGAGAGTGGCCAGCGAGTCCGCATGGGTGTTGCCACTCCTGGAAATGTGTGTCACTCCTGGAAATGTGACATTGAAGGACTCAAAATTCGTCTGCAGCCGCCTGACTTGTCCCAGATACTCTTGCATCCTAGTATCTCGGGCTTCCAGCTCACCCATCACCTGTCCGACTACCAGTCTGGAGTCCGAGAACGCTTCTATCATTTTTCCGCCCAACCTTTGAACCATCGTCATCCCTTGTAGTAAGGCTTCGTATTCGGCTTCATTGTTCGTAGCCGAGAATCCGAGCCTTAATGATTTTTCAATGGCAGCACCGTCCGGGGATATTAAAACTATCCCAACTCCTGACCCTCTCTGGTTGGCTGCGCCATCTACGTAGACCTTCCAATGCGTGTTCCTTCCTGTTGAGATCGCACCAACCGACTTCCCATCCATGTCCTTCTTCTCGGTTATTGTTTCTATGGAGGGCTCAGCAAACTCCGCTACCAAGTCCGCGAGGACCTGCCCTTTGATGGAGGATCTGGGCATATATTTTATATCAAAGGCTCCCAAGAGCGCACTCCACATGGCGATCCTTCCTGTATAGTCAGCGCTTCGAAGCACTGCTCGGAGGGGAAGCTGAGTCAGAACGATGACTGTGTGCGCCTGAAAGTAATGAGGAAGTTTTCGGGTTGCATGCACTATTGCCAGGATTGCCTTTTCTAAAGGTAGGTATCGCACCTCGGCCTCATGTAGTGATTTGCTCACATAGTACACCGGTCGCTGCACCCCATTATCATCCCGTATCAGTACCAGGCTTACAGCGTGGGGAGCTACGGCGATGTAGGCAAACAGCACCTCATCCGCCTCAGGGCTGGACATGATGGGTGGTCGGGACAGGTAGTCTTTAAGTTGCTGGAAAGCCTGAACGCAATCCTCCGACCATGCAAACTCTTTCCACTTGTTTATCAGGAGGTAGAAAGGCCGACATCGATCCGCCGATCTCGATATGAACCGGTTCAACGCCGCAATCATACCAGTGAGTTTTTGTACTTCCTTCGGATTCCGAGGAGCCTGTAGGCTGTTAATGGCTTTGATTTGATCGGGACTTACTTCTATTCCCCTGTGGGTGACCATATACCCTAGGAATTTCCCAGACCCTACCCCGAATGAACATTTGGAGGCATTCAGCCGCAACCGGTGCTCCCTTAATACGGTGAAGATTGTTCCGAGGTCCTTCACGTGCTCGGACGCCTTTCTACTCTTGATGACCATATCATCTATATAAACCTCAATGATCTTGCCCAGTTGTGGTTCAAACATCCGAGTCATCATTCTTTGGTAGGTTGAGCCTGCGTTCTTTAGGCCAAACGGCATCACCTTGTAATGATAGCTTCCGATGGGCGTCATGAAAGCCGTTTTCTCTTGGTCCTCTAGCGCAAGGGGTATCTGATGATAGCCTTGGAAGGCGTCCAGGAAGCTCATCCGAGGGTGCCCCACGGTTGCATCCACCAATCGATCAATTCGGGGTAGGGGGAATGGGTCCTTTGGGCATGCCTTGTTCATGTCCGTGAAGTCTACGCAGACCCTCCATTTCCCTGTCTTCTTCTTTACCACCACCGTGTTTGCCAGCCACTCTGGGTAAAAGACCTCTTTGATAGCCCCCGCTCTTTTTAGCTTTGCCACTTCGTCTTTTACGGCACTAGCATGTTCCTTTGAAGGGCGTCGGGGTGGCTGCTTCTTCGGAGTGGAAGAGGGGTTGACGTTCAGGTGGTGACAAATAAGGCTGGGATCGACGCCCGGGGCGTCGTAGGCTTCCCATGCGAACACGTCGACATTTTCTCTAAGAAATCCGACCAGTTCCTCCTTTTCCTAAGAGGGCAATTCCGAGCCGACCAGAAAGAACTTCTCCGGGTCGTCGTTGACAGCGATTTTATCTAAACTTTCACACCCTATCTCCTCGGCCAGTCCGTCATCCTGCTCTGCCAAGGCGGCTGATTGCTATAAACTTTCAGGGGCCGAGGACTCGGCATGGGGCCGATGTAAGACGGCGGCCACCATACACTGCCTGGACACGGCCTGATCTCCTCGGATCTCTTCCACTTGTCCTTTGTATGGGTATTTCACCTTCTGATGGAGTGTGGAGGTTACTGCTTCCAGGGCGTGGATCCATGGCCTGGCGACTATCGCGGTGTAGGGTGAGTAAACGTCGACGACGATAAAATTCACTTCCACCACCTCCGCCCCAGTCTGTATGGGTAGTCGGATTTGCCCCTTTGGCGTAACCATTCTCCCCTCGAAGCTAAGAAGGGGGGAGTCATAAACTGCCAAATCTTCTAGCTTCAGGTTCAGCCCCTTGTATAGATCAGGGTACATTATCTCTACTGCACTTCCCGAATCCACCAACACCCTTTTCACGTCAAAGCCCCCAATCCTCAGAGTGACCACCAAGGCATCATCGTGGGGTTGAATAGTTCCTCTCTTATCCTCATCCGAGAACCCCAGTATCAAAGAGCTTCCCTTTTTTGACCTTTTGTGTTCCCTCTGCCTGCTCCCGGAGGGGAGCCGATCAACAGCTAACACCCTGGGGATGGGTGGTCCCGTTCTTCCTGGTGCAGCGAAGATGACATGTATTGTCCCGGTGGGTGGTCTTAAGGTTACGTCCTTTCGCGGCTCTTGTGCTGCTTGGCCGGTGTAGCCACTCGACGAGTGCAGTAGGTGACGTAACTTTCCCTCTCGGACCAACTGATCCAGATGATTCCACAGATTCCTGCAGTCCTCAGTAGTGTGCCCATGGTCTTGATGATAGTGGCAGTACAGGTTTTGGTTACGTTTGGAAGGTTCTCCAGCCATCTTTCCCGGCCACCTGAAATAGGGTTCATCTCTTACTTTCTCCAGTACCTGTTGCACGGGCTCTCTGAATATGGCATTCACTATTTGCGGGTTACTCTGCCCAGCCTGTCGCGCAAAATCTCTCCTCGGCCGACCATAATTGTGCCGTTCCGACCTGAAATCATTTGCTTTGGGGTGGATAACCTTCTCCTTCCCCCTCCCTTGCAGCTGATCTTCCTCCACTCTTTTGTACTTGTCTATCCTATCCCTCAACTGATCAACGTTGGCAACTGGTTTACCAGTGAGGGACTTCCTTAAGCCATGGTCGGTGGGGAGGCCGCTTTTGAATGTGCTGATAGCGACAGCATCGTGATTATCATCCAGGTCATTATATACTTCCCAGTATCTATCGGAGTATGCTTTCAGAGTCTCTCCCTCGTGCATGGACAAGGACAATAGCGAACCGAGGGGCTTGGGGACTCTGGTGTTGGTGATAAAGCGAGAGCAGAAATCTCGAGTGAGCTGCTTGTAAGAGCTTATGGAATTTGTCTTCAGGTCGTTGAACCACCTCATCGCCATTGATCCCAAGCTGGACGGGAAGATTTTGCACATAAGGGCCTCATTTTGCGAGTAGATCGCCATCTTTTGGTTAAATTGACTCACATGCTCTACCGGGTCTGATCGACCGCTATAAATGGCGAATGCTGGTTGGTTGAACCGTCGAGGTAGCTCAGCCCCTTCAATTCTATACGTGAAGGGGGACCTTGAAACCTGATCCAACGCCTTCTTCATGGCGTCGTTTCCCGAACCCTTACTAGATGCGCTCTCATACTTCCGCACAGGGCGTGGTTCCTTTTCGTAGGTAAAGGTTTCACTTGGGGGGGTCCTTGACCTCCGTCGGTAACTCACATCCTCCGCATTAGAGGACTTGTCTGAGTCTGAAGGAGATCGCCTTCGCTGTGCTCGTCGTAGCTTCCTTTTCAGATCATCTATCTCTCGCTGCATGGCCTGGTGACTATTTCGTTTCTGGGACACGTGACTACCTATCTGAGTGTGACTCTGGCTTGTCCGGATAATATGCACACTTCCCTCGCGATTTCCCCTGTGGCCTGGATTGACGGGGTTATTTTGCCTCTGGGACTCGGCGGGTTGTGTCTGTTGGGAGTCAGCCTCGTGAGGATTCTCCTGGTGCGGACCTAGTTCTGCCATGCTTGACCGTTGTGCTAACTGATGCTCTAGTTCTTCCCACAGACGGCGCCAATTGTAGTTGCACGATTTTCCTGGCCCAAATTCGTTTGATCAGGCCCTGGCCCAAAGCGCAACCCACAATAAATATTTGTAGAGGATGGGTCAAAGAACTTGGTCTCGGTGAGTCTGTTCGGTTTGATACATGGAAAGCATTGTTACAAAAAAAATAAAAACACCAGAATGGATCTCTCACGTATAAGTTTGTTTCTTTAGTTCCTCATACAGAAATTTTCGTCCCCTTCTCTAAGGGACTCCACTACATTATATAGTTCCCTTCTCTCATCTCAACCCTACACTTGTTGACTATCTAAGCACCTACTTGAGTGGCTGTCCCATCAGACGCCTTCATCTCTCCCCATGTGAGTTGCAGAGGCCAAGGCGGTACTGTTCAGGGGTCATTTCCTCATTAATGCGGCCAAGTGGGTGGTTGGGGCGCAATTAATGTGGTGGTAGCTCTCCATGGGATATTTTAGATTTTATTCATTTTATATGTTGGGAGGATGAACTGAAGTGGCTGGGGAGAGTTCCTCGTCTGGGCTTCGTGATGTCCGAGGAGGAGTTACTCCTCGGACATGTTTCCCTGGCGTTTATGGGTTTGAGTAATGCTTCATACGTGGTTTCTCTTCGGATAGGACGCTCCTCGGACGGGCCTGAATTTGGAATAGCCCATTATTTCTGGGCCGGGCCCCACAGAAGTTGATTGTTCAATAAATTATTATAATTACACAATTGATAATAATATTTCAATTTTATCAAACTTAATAACTTTGTAAACAAGAATTCTAATTTACACCTAGTCTCCAAGAGGTTTTATTTTTTCTTCTAGTTGATGAACAACACTTTATATTCACAATTAATTTTTTGCTTAATAACACAAAATTTTAATTACTTTTTTCTTTTCCCTTAAAAAATTTTTAAAAATATTTTCTAAACCAATGCCCTAAAGTCATCTCTTAACTTTTTCCTTATTTAAAATAGACATTGTTTTAGCTTTATTATTTACAAAGACATTGTTGTGATTCCAAAATAGGTAAATGAAAGCCTCGCTTTTTTTTTTTTTTTTTTTTTTTTGAGAAACATATGAAAGCCTAGGTGATTCCAAAAGGTCAAAAACATTATGTTCCCACCATTTCACCCAACCTTTTTAGGTTGGTCCTATTCATGGACTTTAGCATTTTAATTCTCCTTTTTTTTTCCATGAAACATTTACAAGGCAATAACCTGAAAAACTTGCTTTCTTTGTAAACAACAGTTTTAGACCATCCTAAATGTTTTTTTTTTTTTTTTTGTAATATTAAATATCGTAAATGATTATTATCATATTGCTAAGTATATGCACCTAATTAAATTGTGCTAAATACTTAAATAAATTATTTTCCTTTTTGGTCTAAAGACTTTCATCTATATAATTCAGGTAAGTTCATGTAGTTCTTATCATAACAATCTCATATTTAAGCAA
The DNA here is from genome assembly GCF_001633185.2 of Quercus lobata. Classification (NCBI taxonomy): domain Eukaryota; kingdom Viridiplantae; phylum Streptophyta; class Magnoliopsida; order Fagales; family Fagaceae; genus Quercus; species Quercus lobata. The sequence goes on along the minus strand of NC_044905.1, from coordinate 5,380,704 downwards.
ATCAACTCCCAGAAGAAAAGCCAACCAAACACACTTAAATTGCAGCCCACAGACCTCATCTGATATTTGTATACTACAGTGGCTTACCTATGTAGCCAGTGGTTACTCGTCAGTCACACACAGAGAAACAGCATTAAACAGTGACAAGGTATTCACATGCCCATGATGGTAAATTATTTCCATAGATTACTTCACATTCCAACTACAATGAATCATTTTGCAGATCAATGGAATCCACAAAGAAAGCGTTTTTCACCGTCTAACTGATGTAACCTTGCCTGTAGCACCAGAAGACGAACGCACTCAAGTGTTACAAGAATTGACTGATGAAACAAAAATGAGACTGTACCATCCCCACTCACACTGCCCTCATCTCTTCTCCCTATTTCCTCTTTTGTTCCGCAAATACAACATATAAGGAGCGGATAGCTTCTTGTGTGCATGTTATAGTAACACAACAAAGTTGAGCTGCAGCTCGCATTTCATACCATGTCAGCCAAATAATGTTGGTCAATCCGATCAGGCAGTGATGACACCAGAAACCCATGGTACAACAAAGGGTGCAGTTGGGTGTGAATTTCTATATGAGTCAGGATACTTGTCCTTAAAATTCAGTCTGGGCTTTTCCGCCTGTGTTTTGAGAAAGTAAAAACAAGAATATTAGACTAGACTGAATCAGGAAGAAACTCAATGTTACCGAGCAAATAAGTGCCAAGATAACAAAGAAATAGCCCAATACTCACAGATTTGAGCCAGCACTCTTGATGTTTGTGTTGATAGATATCTGGAGAATGACAACCATCCTCAGACGGGCAATAAACCCAAATGTTACATTTCTTTTCACCTGGCTTGGCACGTTTAGCATGATCCAAGCAAGCTTGACAGCAGTCAGCTGCACTTTCTTTATGGTGGGTAAGGCCCCATCTAACGGCTGCACCATCATAATCCGTATGAAGTTGAGCATGGCATTCCGTTGGTATTGGCCTGCCAGGTAAAATTTGATCCTCTGGAGAAGAAAGTATACCTTTGTCAATGATATTATAGATCTCCACCCGACAAAAAATGTGTACAATACACTTCTTAAATCTAGCATACAACAAAAACTGGGTTTTTTTGGTGTGAGAGAGAGGGAATGGGGGGATTGAGAGGGACAGAGAATAAATTACCTAAATCTTCTACACCCTCAGGTTTATCATCATGCTCCTTGTTAATAACTTCACCAGGTATCCAAAGGCCAATTCCTTCAGATAGCACTGCCCAATCAGACTCCAAGGCTCTTACCATCATCCCTATGAAAGCAGTTCAGAATATTAGCCATCGGTCAAACAATGATTTACCAGTGTTTAAAGGCTCAAGCATGGGGGATCTTTTAATGTTTTTTTCCATACAAATAGAATCAAATACCAAAGAATACAGCCTTTGAAAGCAAAGACAATACCCGCTTCCTCATATTGGATAGTTGGATTCAAAGTCCCTTTGTTAAGGGTTAACTGCTTAGCTTCTTCTAGTTTTTCCCTCCGCCAACTTTCAACTGCTTCTGTTTATTTAAAAAAACAATATCGACAAGATAAATAGCAAGAATGAGCCAATAATAGACAGACTCAAATAATTAATCATCACAGAACTCTGAGGAATTAAAAAAATATATATATTATTTAGCTTATTACATAATGAATTTTGGTTATCTACATTACCAGCAGCTAAAAAGTTCTTCCAAGAGAAAGTAGGACCAACCTTTGGTAAATGTAAAATTCTGTATGTTCCTTAGGTTATAGTTTTAGAAGGGATCAAAACTGTGCACTCTTGGGGGAAAAAGTTATTGAGGTAGAGGGGGAAGCAATATAGTTATAATTTGGTAAAAGTAGGGTTCCCTATGCAGGTCTGAACTTCATTGTTTAACTGCAAATGCTGTGATATAAAGGTAACATACAGGTGCTTTTCACACTTATAAGAAACAATAGCTTCGACGCTTTTTATGACTACATTTAGCATTCTTTTGAATTTTCATGCCCAGGGTTTCCTTTGAATCATTAGAAAATCACGCGATTGCCTCATTATGATGAAAAATATAATCTGGATATAAATTATACACTTCAAATTAAATAATACAATATAAATTATTATCATATTATCATGAAGTTATTACATACTACTGGCTTTTTCAATCCAGTGGCATTGCTGGACGAAACAGAGGAGGAAAAAAAAGTTCCAGTGGCATTAGCAATATACTTTTCTTTTTTTCTTTTTTCAGCTTTTTCTGGCAACATGGTGCACCATTAATGGACATTAAAAAATTAAGTACTGAAAGGCTCCCTGGTCTCCATGAGTTGGTGAAATCTATCAACAGACAACAGCAGCGGTGACTGGAAAGGGAGCACCAGCCACTGGAGCAACTTTTATATTGGGCCAATTTAAAAAAGAGGGCACTTAACACTATACCACTGAATATACAATTAAACAATCTCACACTTACATAAAAACGTATAAGCTTTTGAACGTGGATTTTCCATGAGATGGTAACATCCACCAACAGCAGTTGTGAGCCACCAGCACTTGTGACTGGAAAGGTAGGCCCAGCCACCAGAACAAATTTCATATTGGACCAATTTAAAAAAGAGAGCACTAGACATTGCACCACAAATTATCTCATTAAAACAATCCCACTTTTACATACAAATTTGGCCAAAATGCAAAACTCACCCTTTAAGTTTCACTATTTTTTTTATTTCAGTCCTCTAAGTTTGCATTTGGTCATTTCAATTCTCTAAGTTTCAAAAGCTTCTCAATTCAGTCCTTCCGTTAAACAGCCATCCATTTTTGCGTTAACACCCCAAAACGATACTGTTTTGGATTGATTTTAAATTTTATTTATTTATTTCTTAATCTTAAAAAAACATTAATTAATAAAAAACCAGAAATTAAAAATAAAACCAAACCCCAAAGTTTTTCCATCGAGCAGGGGAGAGAGAAGGGGATGACAACCAAGAAGTCATAGGAAGGTGAGAGGACGATTGTGAAACAAATTAACAGAGTAGCTTTGGTGAATCGGGGTTTGGAGGCCAACGATGAGGCGGTGGAGACAGCGGCAGTAGATGTGGTAGATGTCGGAGAGCTAGAAGTCGACTATGTGGGGAGTATGGGTGACGAAGGTTTTGATCTGGTCGGAGTTGAGTGCGACTTTGAAGAGGTCATGGGTGCGTGTCTTGGTTCACTTCGTGGTCGAAAATATTCATAGCCATGGTGGTGAAAATGAAAAAGGAATTCTGGGTTTTGGTTTCTGGAGTGTGAGAGTGAAAATACAGAGTGGTTGGAGAGTATATAGAAGAAAAGGTGCAGAGAGAGATGATTGCAAGTGATCTATTAGAATATGATAGAAATGGTTGGGATCTGTATAAATTTTGTTAGGATTTTCATTGTTGACTTACTGGGTATGGAAGCCATTGATGAGAGCTGGGTAGAGACGTTTGGGGTTTGGCCTGTTTGGTTTTATTTATTTATTTTATTTTTTATTTAAATTAAGAAATAAATAATTAAATTAAAATTTATAATCAGTTCAAAAGAGGTCATTTTCAGGTTGTAAATGGAAAAATGGATGACTATTTACCGGGAAGACTGAATTGAAAATTTTTGAAACTTAGGGGACTAAAATGACTGAATGCAAACTTAAAGGACTGAAATGAAAAGTTGTAAAACTTAGAGGGTGAGTTTTGCATTTTGGCCTACAAATTTTGAACATTGATTCTCCTTTATCCATATGACTCACACAACACCTATACAAAGAAAAATCATTAGGAATAAGATGACCCAGGTGCATTGTTCCACAAATTTTTGCTCTGAATCACAAGTCCCTTGTTGTTTGGTGCAATTATACACCAGATTCCAGAACCCAGTCCCAAGGTCATTTCACTCTCGCATTTGCATATCATGCACTAAATTTCACTAGGAAAATATAATGTTTACACTAGGAAAATCTAATGTTGTGATGTTTACACTCACACATAAAGTTTAGAGCCAGCAAGCAGAAAACTAATAAACACCATGTTTGACAGGTGCAACATCACATTGGATTTTTCATAGATCAATCACGCTTCAAAAAGAAACATTTGACCATAATTTTATACGGTGTTTGGGTTAGAGGTACTCAAGCAAAGTAAATTCAGAAAGGGATCAAAATAAAATCACATCAGAAACTTTCATTGAAACAAAATGAAACCAAATTGCATTCCAGCAGCTAATCTCACTTGCTTCTTTCTTTTGCAGTCAATCCATTAACTTGACAGTTTATACCATTCACTAACAATATAACCAATCAATGATGTTCCATTCCAATCCTAAAGGGCAGTGATTTCCCAATAAAATTCATAATTGTCAACGGAAATTGCTTCTGTCAATAACAGAGAAGAAAGAAATTCTGAGGCTGGCTTATTAAAGCCACTTGTCAAAAGATAAACTTACTATCGGACTCCATGGAACCGCCACTGCAGGTCATGAAGTGGCAGCAACATAAATGGCCCCTAAGGAAATGGCAATGGTGTGACAGTAGTGGCAGTAACAATATGACACTAGAATTTGGTGATAGTGCAGTTGCTGGTGGTAATAGCATTGGAAATATAAATACCGGAGTGAGTGCAATGGTAGTCTCAAGGATGTGGTAACAGTGTCGTCCATATTAGCAGCAATGTCTTGATGGATTTATGGTGATAATTACAACTGGCATTATGGCGTTAAGATTGATGGTACCAACAACAATGGCATCATGAGTTGCAGACTTGGCTGTAGCTGTGGAGGTACAGATAAAGATAGTAGCAATAGCAAAGGCCACGATAGATGAGACAGCAGTAAAGGCAGAAAGCTGGTGCCCAAGGGGATTGCAAGAATTAGTGGAGGTGGAGATAGGTAAAACTTGAACCCAAATGTGAAGCCTCCATTACCAAAATGAGAGCAAATTTTGCTGTATTGAACGATAATTAAGTTGCACTTATGCTTACATTTAAGAATAAAAGTTAATTTTACTACACCTGGCTTACCTGATCTCAGACAAAATACAAGTAGAATACAATCTTCAACCCGTAGTGCAATTACTTACAAATTGGTATCTAGCATATCATCCTTAGAATTATACCATGTAACTGTACTAGATGGTAAAACATGTGGGTCAGTATTGGGGTAAAGCCCCTGACGACATTGAAGAAAATAATTTATTTATCTATCTATGAATGAGCTCATTGGGCCATAGAAAACAAGACAACTTAAATAGTATGAGTAATATACTAATTCCTAATGGAACCGACAAAGCATTTTCATAGACTTTCCTCCCCCCCTTTTTCTCCAACTTCCCAAGTGGCATCAACACAACCTTATACCCTTACAATTTATGCTCAAATCCCAGAACACAATACTGAATTGTTTCAGAAAAGAGAAAGAGAAATTATAAACCAACAGCAATTCCTTTCACACCTAAATCCCTCCCTTATGTACCCCCATAAAAAATCCCATCCTTAATTAATCTGGGTTGTTATGAAATCTGGAGAGACAAAAGACAAGTTACTGCAAGAAGAGAAAGGAGGAGAAGAATTAAAGAATGTAAGTAATGCACACTATCCACCACATCCCAACTCATCTGATTAATTACAAATTTTAAACATGACACCATCAGCTACTAAGTAAAGTGATCATATTAAACCCAGAAAAGAAAGAATAATCTGATTTTGTCAACAGCCTATGAATAAGCACGAGTTTGAACACATAGCTCGCAGGACTTCAGCAAATCAGGAGCTACTTATTATCCTAGATGATTAATGACAACAATGTTCAGCAACAAGACCCTAAATGCCCCCCATCTACAAGGGTAAGAATTTGGATTGTGTACTTATTATTTAATTACCATTTATTTCTAATTTCAGGTGCCCCTACAGAATGACAATAGAAATTTATACAGTCAAAAAGGTTTTTTAGAGATACAATCAATGTGTCATTTCTCATGATTCTGTAACTCCACAGCGTATGATAAGCACAGAACAGGAAGAGAGAGAACTTCAATGTGAGTACATTATCATTCAAAATCCTCATAGCTGTATAACCGACTACAACCTTTTGGTTCTTAAACAAAATATTATTCAAAAGCCACCCTCCTCAAACCTTCAAATATATATATATATATATATATATTATTCTGTACTTATATTTTGGAACAAGTTTTATGATTCACCTTAAGAAACCACTGGGAAGAGATGTGGACCGGTAGCAAAGCATGATCATTTATGCCAGCACAACATAATATCTCAGGAAAAACCAAACAATAAAAGCCCACAAGGAAATGAGTTTAGGATTTAATTTGAATACTAAAGCATTGGACAACCGCATTACTCACACCTCAAGATATAACTGCATCACTCACACCTCAAGATATTTATTGCTTCAAAAAAGCACATATGACCATAATTTATAACATCACCAATAAAATGCTTCAGCAATGTAAACGAATCCTTTATGACTAACAACCAAAATTTCAGAGAAATTAAGGTGCACCCACCTTGCTGTTGAGTAGTGTTGGCACTCCCATTCAAGCTTTTCAACCTCACCAAAATCTCATCTGTGATCTTCTGCTTCAAAGGACCTGGCAATTGAACCACTTCTTCTCCTCTAGAAATCTCCTCCTTAATTACCTTCACCTTTTGGCCCCATAAAAATTTGAATTTCAACTTTCAAAGCAAAAACACTAAGGAAGCAATAGCTCAAAATACGCTAATACTCAAATAGTTACATCTATGTGAAAAAATGGATCTTACCAATTTAACAAGCTCCAAGGGTTCGGATGCTCTCCGAATCCGAATCGATTCCTCCATTTTCCTCATCTGGTCCGGGGTATATTTAACAACTGAAAATTTTTATTAAAAAAAAATTATCATTTTATTAAACCAGCATTGAACATAAAGGAAAACTGCAACTGGACTTCTCTCACAAAACTCCCAAACTCAATTTGAATTGGAACTGAAATTTTGAACAATGAAAAAAATCATAACTTTCATTGAACATAAATGAAAATTGGAACTGGATTTCTCACAAAATCTACCAAGCGTATTCTAAAAATTGATCTTTTTATCAAACCAGCATTGAACATAAACGAAAATCGGAACTGGGTTTCTCACAAAATCCCCCAAACTATCAAGTGGGATTCCCAAAATTTGATCTTTTTCTTAAACCAGCATTGAAAATAAAGAAAATTGGAACTGGGTTTCTCACAAAATCCCCAAACTCTATTGGAACTGAAATTTCTAGCCCAAAAAAGAATGATCCTTGAATTACCAGCATTGAACAAAAACAAAATTTGAAACTGGGATTCTCAACAAATCCCCAAAACACTCAAGTGGGTATTCCAAAATCCATAGAAACAAGCTCAAAAGGTGGAATTGGATTGAGGACAAAAAAAAAAGTGACTTACTGTTTCTAGAGACGTTACCGGAGTAGATGTACAGAGAAGAATATAGAGAACGAAGAACATAGAGTGCGATTACAATGTTAATAGAGCAAACAACCCAAGTGGTTTTCTTGTACGAACACCCCCTCCTTAATCTTCCTTCTGCCATGTCCCTCTCTCTCTCCTTTCTTCTTTACTCTCATCCCCCCATCTCTCTCTCTCTCTCTCTCTAGAAACTTGCACACAGATAGCCTCAGATTCTTTTCCCTTTGCACGCAGATAGACTCAGATTCTTTTCCCTCTTTTATCAACTACTAGATTAGTTTTCAGATTAGATCGCAGGAATTAGAATTTAGAAGTTGCTTTTTTTGACAACCCACGCGTTTTGCTTGTGCTCTAAAAGTGTCTTTTTTTGGTCCTTTGTTGTTTTTCCTATTGTGCTTTTCTTTTTTTCCCCCAAAAAACAAAATATTGTGTTCTTAAACTTAAACCACAATCCTACCTTCTTCAGTCAAAAAACTCAAACCACAATCTAAGTGCATGCACTTTTTTTTTTTTGGTTAACTTCTGCTAATACAACTGATGATCACAAATAATCACCTGTGATTCCCGTGATTGTTGGTGGTGGTGGTGGTGGTTGTGCTAAAAAAGTAACCTTGAGTTTTTGGGCTCTTTTTTTTTTTTACTTTGCTTGTTTTGCTTATCAAGATAAAACGTGGGTAATTGATATTCGTTTTTATTGCTTGTTGTTTAATCGATTGTGTTATTGTAGTAAGTATCAATGTACCATCACGAGGTAAAAGGCTGTCATTTGGTTGTTAAAAGGGGTCATGATTTTAGTCGAATGATTACTTATCCCACCTTATTGGATCTGTAAACATCTTGCAATTAATGCCCCTGTTGCAATCTTGTTGTGCACATTAATGGAGATATTATTGGTATGATGAGAATTTTCCTCCACTTAAATATAGAGTCCGTTTAACAAGTGATTTGAGTCGTTAATTAAGGTTACATTTTTTTTATTGTGATCGATTAATTTTTTTTATATACTGCAATGGGGCATATTAAGTTCTTCCTCGACACCCTCAAAATAAAAAAAAATAAAAAAAAAGTTCTTCCTCGAGGAATGTACAAATGCACCCATTAACAAATGGGTTAAATAAATGATGAATTTATTTATGGGTTATATTAATGGGGGTCTAAAGACATTGGTTAAGATTAACTTTTTTAATTGAGATTGATCAACTTTTTCGAGAAGTCACACGTGAGTTTATTAAAAGCCAAAAAAGTATATGTGTTTACTTGTTTTTGTTGCTTTCCAATACAATAAAGCCTATTAAATTATTTCTTAACGAAGAATGCATGAATGTAAGTCATGTAACCATTAACAAAAGCTATTATTAATTATGAGTTGTTGAAGTTGTGTAAATTAGAGTGTACAATGTTTAGTACAAATGTACAATCTCTTTTGAGAGAGGTTTTTGGGCCACATCAACATGGATCAACTTCCTTAAAAGTTGAATCACTGTTGCATTGCATGGATCAAAATTCATACTACATCATTGATTGTTTTTGTAAGTGAGACAAACACAAGTTAACAACACAAAGCCTAAAAATAAAAACCCATTAAAAAAATTTAGCTATTTTGTCGACCAAATCCTAAGCACGAAGTGGTTAAGTAGGTGAGAGAGGTCCTCAATCGATTGGTCCGCATGGAGGGTTGGGCTATGTTGAGAGGTCCTCAATCTAGGGCATGCGAACCTCATCGATGAAGTCGTTGCATGTATGAGAGAGAGAGAGAGAGAGAGAGATCAAATATTAATGAAAATTTGACATTAAGGCGGGAGGAGAGACTTTGGTTTAATCCTTACATAAAACACAAAATAGTGTTAGTTTATGAAGGATGTTGCCCCTAATAAACAATGTGGTGTAAATATTTGTCAAAATTCTAAGACCAAAATTGACTATTTCACCTATTAACATTGATATTTATTAAAAAGCATTGATAGGCAAATCGTGAATCATCGGAAGGAGTAGCATGAGGCCAATTTGGCTCGACATTGGGCAGTTCTAGTTGGGTCTGTTCAATCTTATTTCCCTGGGTTACAATACTCCAACCAAAATTATATATATACTATTTGTACATATCCCACCATAATGAAAATACTAAATTTATTTATTTAAAGTAATGTGATTAAGGTGAAAGTTAATATGCATGTTTAGAAGTACAACTTTACTATTTGGCAAGTGTCAAAATATTAAATACTTAATAATCAATTAATTGAATGATATCGCGATCAATCGGTTTCCCAATAATGCAAGCGTCATTTTGAAGTTGAACATGAAAGAATGGCATCCAAACTTTTATCCTATCTAATCACCTGAAAAGTGATAACCAACAATAAATTCACAATTCTTGGTGAAACATAACATCTTCTCCTTCCACCTTGGCTAACAATTGGTTTGAACTTTTTCAAATGGATTTTCTGAGATTAATTTTTATCTCCTTTTTTTAGAGTTAGGGTTAATGCAATGATAAGAAACATATTTTATATTGAACAAATGGATATGTGAGAATCTAGTTCTTAGAGATAAAAAAACAAAGGTTGCATTTGGATACTTGAATTTAGATTTTTAATAAATCAATTTTAAATCTATTCATTTATTTTTATTTTATTTGTTTTGATGAGTTTGAAACAAAGGGGGATTTGAAATCATAAATTTTAAAAATATTGAAATATTTTAAGATTCTATGGGATTAAATGTTATTTTAAATCCAATAATTTCAAGTTTTAAGATCCTTAGTGAATTTCACCAAATTTAGGGGTATCATAGTTTGACACGACCCGTGTACATGACACAGTTTTTTACGGGTTACAATTAGTCCTTAGCAGGTTCAGAGTCCAAATTTAAATCCTTGACTTTTTTAAATTATTCAAACAATATATTTGGATTTTAATCACTTAAATCCAAATCCACATGCCCAAATATTATTATCCAAGCATGTCATTGACTTTGAAAAAAAATATAAATCAAGTAAGCCAACAAATTAATAATATGTTTTTCTTTTTTCCCCGAAAAAATTTAAGAACAAACGCATTGAATTCTTGTGATTTGTATAATTATGATGCACAAGAGAATTGTATAGATGAGAAATCGCCGGTGAAATTGTGGTAATCTATATCTATATTACTATATAAGGGGATTTCAAGCCATTTAAGCCGTTAGCTCTAAATATTGGATATCTCAAAATATCCATTCTCAGCTCACTTATAGGCTTTTAATTAAGGGGAGTAAATCCATAAAATAAAAGCTCACAATTTAAAACCTCACACTAAACCTACGTTCTCAGCAGCTTATGATTTCTTTATCTCTCATCCATTTTGAAATTTAAATAAACGCACTATTTTCCTCCTCATCTCTTATAAGGAGAATTGTTTCTTCTATGTTTTCTTTTATTTTGAACAGACAAAATTCTAAGCATTCAGTAAAATCAAACTACCCACAATTTCTAGTACACGAAAAGAGATGAATGAATAGAAAATTATGATACTAAATAATAAAAAAATTGAATTTATTATTTTGTATAGTTCATTAGTTTGTTATATACCGTGAGTGTGTTTGATAAATATGCTTTGGGCATTGACCAAAATACTTGCATTATGAAAAATGATGTGAAAAATGTTGTGTCATTAATATTTCTTAAAAAAAAATACTTGTATATTTTTATAATTAAAAGATAGATGGGTGATAATAGGTGAAGAAGTGTTTGTTTGTCAACCATTTTTTATTTAAAAAACATGTGTTAAAGTTTTAACATCTTACACTTATTATAGTTTTATTTTAAAATGGCTTTTAAATATCTGAAGGTTAGAATCATTCATTTAAAATTAACTTTGCTCAAGGCCAAAAAAATTTTCTCGTCCTAGTTTCTCTCTGAGACACTAGAGCATATAATCCTCCTTATCTTCCCCGGAATGATAAACCCTCCCCTCTGTTAATCCTCCATAGCAGTAGGGTCTCCCTTAACCTCCATCCTCTGTATGCGTGGTCTAATCTCTTCTCTCTCTACCCTCTCAATACCGCTTGAAGAAATCTTATACGACTGGAAAAAATTATCGTTGACAGATGAGGAAGATGTCAATCTTAGTCTATCAAGATCTAAAAATCTACGAAGCAAGGAGTACGTATTGGCTACCAAGTTCCTTACAAAAAGAGCTCTCAACGTGAAAGCAATTGGTCGCACGTTCAAACCCCTATGGAGAGCCAAAAAGGACTTCAAAGTGCACGAAGCGGGAGATCACGTTCTCTTATTCGTCTTTGAACTTGAAGCAGATGCAGAATGGGTTCTTGCCAACGAACCCTGGACTTTCGATAAACACGCAGTCCTCCTACAGAGGTTTGATGGCTCTACGCTGTCAAGGTATCTGAGGTTCACAAAACTAAAATTTTGGATGCAAATATACGGTTTGCTGATACGTATGCTAGATCCAAAGATGGCAATCGAACTAGGAGAAACTCTCTGTCAAGTAACACCGTGTGAGAATCCTAATGAGTTGGTGATGGGTGATTTTTTACGTGTTCATGTGGAGATCAATGTCTCAAAGCCTCTCTGTCGAGGGCGAAGAGTCGCACTGGATGATAATGAAAAGATCTAGATTTCATTTAAGTACGAAAAACTACCCAATTTTTGTTATTGGTGTGGTCTCATTTCACACGACGGGAAGGACTGCGACATTTGGTTAGCAAGGAAAGATACAAGGAGCACAGAACCTCATGAGTATGGACCATGGTTAAAAGCGATGTCTTTCAACCCGGGTAAAATCCCTTTCATCGTGGTTTCTGGTATGGGCGATGGATTGGGGGGAGCCACAAAACCATCCAAAATGCCAACTGAAATGACGGTCAGATCAACGGGAATGAACATGGCAAGTACTGATCTCGGTGAGAAGGAAGGGGCTGATCGGGTGCAAGTATCAAATATGGAAACAATTGAAACAGAGGCGCAGTTCATGCCAGAATCCCAGAACAATAGCACCCTATTAAATGAGGTAATAGCTTCCAATTCAAAATTATCCGCTTGCCATATTAATTCCGTTGATTTTGATGCGCAGATTCAGGAAATAGACGTTGCTCTTGGAAATTACGACAACTGTGAAAATAACGTGGCCCCCAACTTAACTGCTACCTCACATGCTTCAGCAACCAGTGAAGCCACGTTAACACCTTCCCAGCCAACTCACACTCTAATAACCTAGGAACATGCACCTCTCGTGGTAGAGACTTCACCCCTTCCAGCAAACAGAACCCTATGCACATGGAAAAAATTGGGACGTGATAACACTATGGAAACTGAAGCTACTCAGGGACCTGCGGCCACAAAAAGAAACAAAGAAGAGGATTTGGAATTTCTTCTCGAGTTACCTACCAAGAAGCTACAGGTTTCAATGGAAGATTGTTAACAAAATACAATGGTGGAGGCTGCATAGCAGCCCCGCCAAGCACAATGAGTCTCTTAGTATGGAACTGTCGTGGGCTTGGGAACCTGCGTATTAGGAAGGAGCTTGAAGTATTGATTCGGCCTAAAGATCCCTCTGTCGTGTTTTTAGCCGAAACATGGGCGGATGAAGCTAGGCTAAAAGAAGTTCAAAGAAATATCAAGTTTGATAATCTGTTCTACGTGGAAAGAAATCTCAGAGGTGGTGGGGATTTGGTTCTATACTGTAAGAACTCCATTGATGTACATGTAGATTCCTTTTTTAAATATCACATAGATTCAATAATCAATAAAGGTAGTGATGAAACATGGAGATTCACAGGTTTTTAGGGAGAGACAGCAACTTACAAGAGAATGGAAGCATGGAATAAACTTCGGTTACTCAATACTAAACACAACCTCCCTTGGCTTTGCTTTGGAGACTTTAATGAAATCACAAGACACTCAGAAAAATTGGGAGGCAATAATAGAAGCCAAGCTCAGATGCAACTTTTTATGGATGTCATAGACGAGTGTGGATTTTTTGACCTCAGGTATGTGGGAGACCGATTCACATGGAGAAAGCATTTTGCTGATGGTCACTTACTATGGGAGAGATTAGATCGAGGGTTGGCCAACCATGATTGGTTCATGAAATTTTCACGTTCAAAAATTCATCACTTGCATTTAGACTCCTTAAATCACTCGCCACTGTGGATCACCTTGGATGGTTTGGATATTCCTTCATTCTCTAAACCATTCAGGTTTGAAGAATTGTGGTTCTCGGATCGTGGGTGCTCGGATATTATAGAAGCGGTGTGGTTATCAAGGGAAGATGGAGAGGTTCATGATCATGTCATTCGTAAAATAGACAAATGTGGAAAAGAATTAAGAGTATGGAACTGGAATTGTTTTGGCAATGTCAGAATGGTGTTAAGTCGAAAGAGAAAGGAGTTAAAAGAGGTTGAAAAAGTAGCCATGAGATCTGGAAATAATCAACAGGTCAGAGAATTGAAGAAGGAAATAGTCGAGTTGGTTGATAAGGAAAATAGACTCTGGTTCCAGAGATCCAAAATCATGTGGGCAAAATTTGGAGACAGAAACTCAAAGTTTTTTCACAGCCAAGCTTCACAAAAGAAGAGGAAAAATCTAATCTGAAAGCTGAAGGACTCCAATGGCCGTGTGGTTGAGGATAATGAAGGGATAGCTAAATGTCTAGTGCAATACTATCAGAACCTCCTCAGTTCAGAAAACCAGCAATTTTGTGTCTCGGCTACAGACTTAATTCAGACAATGATTACTGAGGAGATGAACTCCAAGCTGTCTTCTGAGTTCACTCATCTGGAGGTAAAGCAAGCCATTAACCAAATGGCCCCACTAAAGGCCCCAGGGCCAGACGGTATGCCTCCTCTCTTTTACCAACACTATTGGAATTTAATTGGTGATGATATATCTAATACTGTGTTGCATTATCTTAATTCAACCACTCTACCTAAACACCTCAGTCACACTTTTATTACACTTATCCCAAAAAAGAAAAATCCCGAATTTGCATCTAAATTTAGACCAATAAGTTTGTGTAATGTTTTGTATAAAATTTTTTCAAAAGTTCTAGTAAATAGACTTAAGAAAATCTTGCCTAATATTATCACTGAAAATCAAAGTGCTTTCACTAAAAGTCACCTTATTTCTGACAATATTCTGGTAGCTTTTGAGTCTTTACACAGTATGCAGAGACACATAAGGAAGGAAGGATACATGGGCATTAAGCTGGACATAAGCAAAGCATACGACAAAGTAGAATGAGCATATTTACATTCAGTCGTGAAAAAAATGGGGTTCACAGATCATTAGATCAGTCTCATGATATTATGTGTTAAGACGGTGACCTATTCAATATTGGTGAATAAGGAACCCAAAGGTATGATCACACCAACAAGATGCATCAGACAAGACGACCCCTCTCTCCTTTTCTTTTCTTACTTTGTACTGAAGGTCTCAATGGGCTTTTCAACAAAGTAGCTCACCGAGGACATATAAAGGGTTATTCTCTTTGTAGAAATAGTCCACATCTAACCCACCTTTTGTTTGCAGATGATAGCTTGCTATTTTGTAGGGCCACCATTGAGGAGTGCCAACGAGTCTTGGACATTCTGGATGTGTATGGGAAATGCTCAAGTCAACAGATTAACTGTAGCAAGACAACAATCTTCTTTAGTAAATCTATGAAGGTTGATTCTAGAAACCAAATTAAGTTGGCATTAAGAGTTCCATAAGATATTCAGTATGAAAAATACTTAGGGTTACTTTCGCTGGTGAGTAGAAACAAAAAAGCAAGCTTTAATTATATAAAGGAACATGTTTGGAAAAAATTGCAAGGGTGGAAGCAAAAACTCATTTCACAAGCTGGAAGGGAGATTTTGATTAAAGCAGTTGTCTAGGCTATTCCAACCTACACCATGAGCTGCTTCAAATTCCCAATAGGGATTTGTTCAAAGATTGAAAGCCTAATAAGAAGGTTTTGGTGGGGGCAGATAAGAGAACGAAGGAAAGTTCACTGGGTGAAATAGGACACACTTTGTCTTCCAAAAAGAGAAGGCATAATGGGTTTCAATGATCTAGCCAATTTCAATGATGCTCTCTTGGCTAAGCAAGCATGAAGATTACTTCATAATAAGGATTCTCTATTTTATAGTATTCAAAATGAAGTTCTTTCCAAACTGTAGTATATATAGGAAGCTCAAGACTCTAGCTCTGGTTCACACGCTTGGCATAGCATTCTAAAAGGAAGAGATATCCTAATTAAGGGTGCAAGATGGAGGGTTGGGTGTGGAGAGGTCATTAGTATTAGGAATGATGCATGGCTACCATCACAGGAGCACCCACAGACTCTTTCAGATATTGTACTAGGTTTTGACGATGGTAGAGTTTCTGATCTCATCAATTAGAGTACAAGAACTTGGGATGCAAATTTAGTGCACGGTTTGTTTTCACCTGAAGAAGCTGAAATGGTTCTCAGCATCCCATTGAGCCATACCCCAGTGGAGGACAAAATCATTTGGCCCTTCACCCCCTCAAGTAACTATACAGTAAACTCGAGTTCCAAGTTCCTAGCCAAACTAAACTTTATGTTTGTTCCTGTAGGTAATCCGTAGCAGCAAAATGAGGTGTGGAAGTGGATTTAGGGGCTCAATGTTCCTAGTAAAGTGCGGAATTTCATGTGGCGAGCTTGCAAAGAAGCCATACTAGTTAAGCACAACTTGTTGAAAAGGAAGATTCTAAATGAGGATAGATGTGAACAAGGTGGGGTGGAGTCTGAAACAGCTACCCATGCACTTTGGAATTATTCCACGTTGGACGAAATCTGGGAAAGCACTCCAGGCTTTGAAGATCGAAGTCAACTTGGTGCTTCAAACCTCACGAACCTAATCAACTTGACTCACGAGAAAAGGACGAACGTGAACCTCCTAGCTATGGTGATGTGAACAATATGGCACCAACGAAATCAACTTCGAGTAAGCTCAAACGTCTTCTCCAAAGCCTAGGTCCTTCAACAAGCTACACAGACCCTTGCAACATTCAAATAGAGCCAACAATCCCTCATCAATCACACAGCAGTTGTGAGACCTTAGCATCGTGCTCAATGGCGCCCTCCTCCAGCAAATTGTGTCAAACTGAACTTCGATGGTGCTGTTTTTCCAGAGTTGGGCAAGGCTGGTCTAGGTGTTGTGGTCCACGACTGTCAAGGAAATGCCATTGCTTCACTATTTGAACAAGCTCCCTTACCTTTTTCACCAGTCATAGTGGAAGCCATGGCTGCTACAAGAGCGATAACCTTCACACAGGAACTTGGTATTAACGAGTTTATGCTTGAAGGAGATTCGGAAGCAGTAATCAACACTCTCCGAAGCACAAAAGCCTCCCTAACAACTTATGGCCATCTTCTTGAATCTACGAAATCCACTCTAGTTACCAGTAAATGTATAGCCTTCACCCATATTCGTAGAATTGGTAATAGAGTAGCACACAACCTAGCTAAACATGCTAGACATGTTAGAGGTTTGTTGGTGTGGGTGGAGGATATTCCACCACACCTCTATGATGTACTATTTGCTGATCCCGACTGATTTTTTAATAAACTAGTAGTCTTCATTCTCAAAAAAAAAAAAAAAAAAAAAAAATCTGAAGGTTAGAATTATTATTACTTTTATATTCGATAACTAAGGTGGAAGGATTTGAATTTCTAAGAACTTATGTAATAAAGAGATTATTTTCATATTAATTTTGAGAAGGAAAATATAATTTTACTATATAGTCATGGGTGCATGTGATTTAAATTTGAAAAAAAAAAAATGTATCAAAATAAAATAAAATTTATTATTAGATTTAACGAGAATCCTCAAACGGCAAACCCTGCGGTCGTATTGAGTGTAATTGCCGTACAACTTACAAGTTAAAATGAGAAAGAGCCCAATGGGCCTTATTCAACCCGGCCCGTATGTCAGTTCAACTTCTCGACCCGAATGTGAGGAAAAAAAACGCGGGAAAATTCGCTTCTAGGGCACAAACAAAAAGAGCCAAATTTTCTTCACTTCACTCATTACGACTTCCCCGCCATTTCTGGCATATCAATCAGCTTGAGAAATCGTTAACAATGGAGACCAACAATGACATTGAAGATATGGAGGAAGAGGAGGAATTCGGATTCTCGAGAAACTATTTCCTCGCGAAAGAATTGGGAAGCTCGGGAAAGAAATCCGCTCGCAAGCTCTCTGAAATTAACCTCGTTGACGAACAGGTACTCGCTCTTAAAATCTAGGGTTCTTAATCTTCACAAAGAGATCAAAAATTTTCAATTTAGTTTATTTTTGTGAAATTTATGTTTAGGAACTGAGGGCAGCGGCGTCTAATATTGAGCCAAAGCACGAGAAAGAGGTCGTGGCTTTGATGAACAGCTACAAGAGTTTGTACTCGATATGGGTTTTCGAGCTAAGGTGTGTGCTCTGCTTTATTTAATCAAGAAATGGAGGAGTTGTTCTTTATATATATATGATGGAATAGAGGTGTGTTTGTTTAGTTGTGGTGTTTGAAATAGTTTGGTGTGTAGTGTTTTGTTTTGTTTTGTTGAGAGTGATATTGAGCTGAAATCACTTCAATTGTGACAAATTTAGGGTAAGCATTGTTACAATTATTTGTGTGTGTATGAGTACCTAGATTGTTTCATTCATATGGATACCTAGATTTGGTATTGGGATGGTATTTATTTTTGTTAATCTGTGATGGGTGTGTAATTTTGTGGTTTTTAGTTTGCATAGCGTGAACTGTGTAAATGATTGATACCTATGTTAGGGAGCCAATTGTGCACATTTAGTTAATTGATATTAGAGGGGCTTGTATGGTGTTTATGGTGATGGAACGGAGATGGTGTGAAAGAATTTGGAGAAATAATTACATAGGATGAACACCGTAGGCTGGAAGATGCGTACTGGTCAGCACAATTGAGTAAATCAAAATAGAATCAATAGATAAGATAAAGGATGAAAATAATCAGCACAGAACAAAATTTATGCTGAAAATGATTATAATTATCCTGGCATGGCATGATATCAGATGGTGATGTCTTGCTGCTGAAAAAAGAATAGTAGCAGCAGCCAGAGTAATGGAACAATACTAGACTGAAAAGAATTTGATGGGCTTGGCACAAGGTGGTGCAGTAGCAAGTGTTATTTTTATCTCTCCTATTGGTCTAGTTTCTCACCATTTATATCAGCCTTTTTTCCCCCTGCATGAACAGTGGAACTGACAATGAAGCCCTGCTTATTGGATTAGAACTAGCTGTGGAAAAAAGCTAATTTCTCAGGAATTTTAGACCAAGCTTCTGATTAACTTCGGTTTTGGCTAGCTTTTAGTGCCAACTCTTCGATAAATTTCTTCCTAGAAGTATCCCCCACTACTAAAAAGGATGTTCACTTAAAATATCCCATATGCATTGGCAGGAACAAGGGAAGGAGTCATATTTATCTTGACAGTAGCAAGAGTAACAATAATGTTTATAATGTTACAGCAGGGGTATCAAAGAAGCAACCTCAACTTGAGAATCAAGAAGATTCATGTATTTGTAGATTTGCAACCTAGGGAATAATCTTGGTCCAACCCAAAACGAAATCTACTTTAAGAAGAAAATTGAGGGGTTTCATCTTTGAATAGTTACTCAGGAAAGCAAGATGGTACAGGAGGGAAACCTGTTAACTACGATTTCATAGTCACCTTACCCTAGTAAACCCGGCACCTATGAGAATTGAGGATAACAGGGGCATTGTCCTCACTTTCAGGAGAAATGCATGACTTTATAGCTCATTTGCTGCCCTTCTCTTGCTTGGTGTTGGATATTTACTGTTTGGTAGGACCGGACAACTGCTGATATATGATAATACTCTTTCTTAAAATATTGTTGTGAAGTATATATCTATTTATATCTTTAATTATCGGATAATACTCTTAGGTTGTGATATTGATCTTATGGGGAACAAAATCAATGCCCCAGGCTAGGACTCACTTATATAGCAAACAAGACGGCTTGGAATGGGAATTCTACTTCAAATGGGTTTCCAAAGCCCAAGCAAGGTGGCGGGTGTCCAGCTCTTAGGGTGAGGGGTGAGAATCAATCTGAATTCTAGCATTGGATGGGCTACCAATAGGTTGAGGCATAAGCCTTTTATTGGAGCTTAGCCCTGATTGGCCAGCTCAACATGGGAAGATGAGAAATCTCATTCAATTAGAAATGGTATTAAAAAATGGAACACCAAAAGAGTTGACCACTGAGTTGTATGAGGTAGGAAACTCTCAAGTACAATTCTAAGGGAAGGAATTTACCTGCCCATTCTGAGCAAAACTACAGAGGGAAACTTTTAACTCATTAACCAAATATTATCTGGAAGGGTAAAGAAGGTAAAGTGTTTTCCCGAAAAACCATGGAAGCTACTGGGAAACAGAAACGCTTGAACTAAGTTGGCAGTGGTACCAAAGTAATGGACTATCTTTGGGAAGAATAGCATACCAGTAGAGAAGCTTCTGCCAAGCATTTATGGTTATATGTGAGGATAAGCATCCTTACTGCTCCTTTATATGGTACAGGGATTTTTCCAAAGGTTCTTTGGCACGAGGATTAGTTTCAGTTTGAGACATTGCTTCTTTATTTTTATGTTATTTTACGTTGCCCTTAAAGATAGGTACTCTATTGATAATTCTAGGTGATACTTCATCTATACTTAGCAAACGCAACTTAAGGTTGTACCTAGCGCACAAGGCTCCCACTTTTGCAAGGTCTAGAAGAGGTTATGGTAGACAGTTTTACCCCCAATTTATTGGAGAGGCTGATTCTCGGACTCAAACCCACAACCTTGTGCTTGTGCTTGTGCTTTTGGTGGAAGGCACTTGCCATCACAAACCCAACTTATACTTTTTAAAATTTTGCACCTAGCAGAGACTTAGTTCATGCATAACTGCACATTGCTTAGATGACTTTGAGGAATTGATTAATAGGTTAACCATGTATTATTGTTGGTGTACTTGTTTTCTTTTTTTTCTTTTTTTATTGTCATGCTTGGAAAGTTATGTAACTAATATTGTATGTTATTGGAAATCTCTTCATGTGTTTTATCTGTTCTTTTCAATTTAGCAGATGTGGTTTTGGCCTTCTGATGTATGGATTTGGATCTAAGAAAGCTTTGATTGAAGATTTTGCTTCAACAGCGTTGACTGACTATTCTGTAGTTGTAATCAATGGCTATCTTCAAGCAATTAATATTAAACAGGTATCATTTGCGCAAGCACAATTTGAAGGTGATAAGTGCTTACTTCACTGCTTGCTATTTATATTGATGTATCTATTTTTAGACATAAACCAATGAGCTATAACTCAATTGGTATTTCTTCCTCCCGTTATTATGGATGGAAGGTGAGGTCGTGGGTTCATGACCCACTGAGTGCATGTATAACTTACCAATCAAAAAATCTATTAGCCCTTCACCAAAAAAAAAAAAAAAATCTATTAGCAGACATAGATTTAACAAAAAAATTGTTTCCACTACCAAATTGCAAATGGAACACGATATACACTATAAAAAAATAAGGAGGCTATGTACTGTTTATTGACCTTTTGTTCTCCCCATGCTCCATTACTGATCTCTGCTGTTTAAAATGTAGGTTGTGATAGCCTTAGCTGAAGTTCTATGGGATCAATTGAAAAGCAAACGAGCGACTTCTTCAGGGAACCTGCCTAAAGCTCAACAGCCATTTAATTCTCGGTCCATGGATGATCTTCTTGCATTTTTGAATGGATCAGAAGCAGAGGATAAAGATTGTTTCATATGTGTTGTTATTCACAACATTGATGGACCTGCATTAAGAGACTCTGAAACTCAACAGTATCTTGCACAAATAGCTTCTTGTTCTTGCATCCGTATTGTTGCTTCAATTGACCATGTGAATGCACCTCTTTGTAAGTATATTTGTTATTATAATAATTATTTCATAGAGATTAAGTTAGCACTTAGCAGTGTGCACGTTAATTTCTTGTCTAATTACTAGCAATATTATTATGATTTCATACCACAGGACATTTTTTTCTTCATTGTGCTTTTGCATTGTTCTACTATCTCAATCAAATTTTTGCTGTTAATTCTATTAGTGTGGTTGAAGTTAAATTGTTCAATTATTTTAGGTAAATATGTCTTTTGCAAGTGAGACTTTTGATGTTGGGTGTGAAGGATTTGATATGCATTCGATTCTCTTATTCTTCGAAGTTTTGAATTTCTTCATTGAAAGATGAAAGGTCTAAATGAAGGGATTGATCGTTCATTTAGGCTAGTTTGGGATCTGACTTTTCTCCTGATAACCCACAAAAAGGTATTGGCCAATTTGTCATCCTTCCCTGCAACTGCAAGTGGAGAACAAAATATTTCCATGTTGACTCTTTGGTAGTGTATATTTGTGTGTTTGTATCTTCATTGTAACAAACTGTCTGCATGAAAAGAATATGCCAATTTGAAGCATTTCAGAGAGAGAATATTCTGAATATTACTGTTTGTTTGTTTGTTTGTTTTTTTTTTGTTTTTGTTTTTGTTTTTTGTTTTTGTTTTTTGTTTTTTGTTTTTTTTTTTTTGTGTGTGGGCTCTTTGAGCTTAATTACCATATCCTAATTTGGTTGACAGTGTGGGACAAGAAGATGGTTCACACACAGTTCAACTGGTGTTGGTATCATGTTCCGACCTTTGCTCCATACAAGGTTGAAGGAATGTTCTTTCCTTTGATTCTTGCACATGGCAGTACCGCTCAAAGTGCCAAAACTGCTGCAATAGTTTTGCAGAGTTTGACACCCAATGCCCAAAGCGTTTTCAGAGTTCTTGCAGAATATCAGCTGTCTCATCCTGATGAAGAAGGCAAGAAGCTCTCTGTACTTTTAAGTAATTTTGTTGTGAATTTTAGTTTTTATATATTTAGCCTTTTTTTTTTTTCTTTCTTTTTCAGGGATGCCAATTAACAATTTGTACACAGTCTGTAGAGAGCGTTTCCTGGTCAGCAGCCAGCTTACATTGAATTCCCATTTGACAGAATTTAAAGATCATGAATTGGTCAAGACCAGAAGGCATTCGGACGGCCAGGATTGCTTGTACATCCCTCTCACGACTGAGGCACTTGAAAAACTATTAATGGAGATTAATCAATAACTTTTTCATGTCCTATTTGTGTTTATATAATCGTCTTGGAAAAAAAATAATTAAAGATTGAATTGCCTTCTCTCAGACCAAAAGAAAATTTCCTCTTGGATAATGTTTTTCCAAACGCATTTTAATGCAGAAATCAATAGATTTTTGTTCTTATGCTCAAAAAACAGTTCTTTGTTTATTTAAAACAAAATTTAAAAAAAGAACCAATTTGTTGGTTTTTATTTGTTTATTGATTGTTGGCCATTTAAATGAACCTTAAAAAAAAAAAAAAAAAATCCACTATAACATAGCATTTAAGAATCTAATATGTTCTTAGAAATGTGGTACCTGGGAATTTGGACAATTGGGATGTAAGTATGTCATTTTGATTTGATTAGGAATATGATTAAATTATTGAGAGTGTGGGATTCTTATGTTTGGTTTAATCCTAAAAATCCTATATAAATTACTCGTTTTTCTCCAAACATCTTTAGTTTTATAAATACTTTGTCAAGTGTTTATCCATCACTTTAATAATAAAAATAACATGAGCTGTGAATTAAGTCAAAGATCCTAAAATAATAGAGTAACATTAACACATACAATACAAAAATAATTATTTTAATTATTTTATGGTTTATCAAGACATCGTACCTTTTCAATTAATATTATTATTTTATTAAAATACTAAAACAATTCCAAATGGAGATAAAAATCAAAGTAAAAAACTAATTGTTAATTTTTTTTTATGAGAAGAAACTAATTATTAATATGATTGAGCATATCTAATCAATTGAGAATCTATAGTCGAGTTTAAAAAATGGGACCAAAACTTGGTTATATGAAAAGATAATCATGTAAGGTGAATAGAACCATTATATATAAAAAAAATGGGACAAGGACTTGGTTATATGAAATGATAATCACTTAAGGTGAATAGAACCATAGTATATAAGTTGAATATATATTATATAGCACACACTTTATTAAAATATTAATAATACTTTTTTTTTAAATTATTGATACAATAAAATTATAATTTATAATGTTTACTTCATAATAAGTACTTTTTATTATTAGGTTAAAGTACTAATCGGTTTATAGTGTAGGCGGAGTTCGAATTACAAATTTTTTATTTGACATTAAAAGACTGATATATTAGTTAAGTTGACTGAAATCCACGTACCAATAAAATGATATCTAATGACATACATATATTCCAATAACATTCATATACCTGTAATGTTTACATTGGACATTGTACTTGTATCACAACATCTCTATGACTAGTCACTATAATTGGTTTATAGTGTAGGTGGAGTTTGAACTACAAATTTCTTATTTGACAATAAAAAATTGATATATTAGTTAAGTTGACTGAAGCCCATGTACCAATAAAATGATATCGAATGACATACATATACTCAAATAACATTCATATACGTGTAATGTTTACATTGGACATTGAAAGTTGTATCACGACATCTCTATGACTAGTCACTACATTTGTTTGTTTACACGTTCCCTCATCTTTCTTACAGTAGTATGAAAATCTCGTAACCGTGTGACACATCTTCTTCTAGTTTTGGTTTTTGAAAGATATATCTTCGGCTTTAATAATGCAAATTAAGTAAAGTCTAATATTTCTGGTTAGAAGTCTTAAGAAGATTGCAAAGACCCATTCTCATCTTATCTTGAAAGGCTCGACAAATTCAGTTTTGTTGCGTTACGTCAATTATCGGAACTGACTTGCCACGCTGTGTCACCATTGGATGAACCTCAAATAGATATAAACGACAACGATATAGACCCTCAATTTGTAATTTGCCTACAAATCTAGTATTTCATTTATCTTCACTAATTCTATTAACGCGAAAAAGTTATCATTTTTATCGTAACTATCTTACGTGATAAGATGTGATTAGTTGACTGTTATTTTTATATGGATTCATTATTATTTATTAATTTTAGTACTATATAAAAAGTTAAAATTTTTTTTTTTTATAATTATTCTACTTGATAGGGTATGACCGGTTACATGTTACTTTTGCATAGACTTATCATTTTTTTTTTTTACTATTCATAACTTATAGTGTGATAAGTTGTGAACGGTAAAGTCATGGACTCACCATTTAACCTCTACCATTTGAGTTACGACAAAAATTGTGATTTTTTTAATGTATTATTAAAATTTTTTATAAAAAATTTTAAAACTACATAAAATATCACAATTTGTGTCACGGTAGTCTACGCGGCAAATTGCAAGGTATTTGCGGCAAAAATTACGAAATTTTACGTATTACTCCATTTTTATTTATTTATCCTTTTATTCCTTTTAATTTACACACACAACGGTAATTTTAACAGCGTTTGACTTTCTATTCATGCCGTCCAAACGAATCGATTCGCCGCATTGGATACGATTTAACAGCCAATGATATGTTGCCACCACATAATCCAGGTTACTTTTGTAATGTGGGCACAAACAGTAAGTGCATCTCATAAACTACGTGGCAAACTATTATTTGTTTAACACAGAAATCATAGGATTCATGACTGCAGAGAATCAAAATCATTGTACTTTCTCTCTCTTATCCTTACATTTGTATTTTTGTTTCTTTGATATAAGAATATAAACAGCTCCAAAATTAGAAAAAACAAAAAGACAGAAGCTCATATATGATATCATCTCTCTCTCTAAGCTCAACCACCAACCGTGTTTCTCTCGATTTGCTACGATAATTTAAAGTTTAAGGATTTCCAAGTATTGGTGGAAAATATATATATTTATATATATATTTTTCCGGGAATTTGAATTCTTGGGAAAAGGGAAAATGTGGGGATTTGGGGGTAAATATTATTGGGGAAGAAGGGAAAGGGGTGGGAAAATAGAAGGGATAGTGGTGGTGTTTAGTTGGTTGTCTAGCCAGGAGAGGCACTTGAAGAACTACGTGCAGCTCTACTCGTGTTTGGGTTGGAATTCACTCGTCTGTCACCCTGAGTTTCTCAATTCGTGAGTTCCAATTTTGTTCTTAATTTTTCTGAATTGGGTTTGTTTATTTTCTTAAAGTTGTTGTCTTTCATTTGTGTTTAGCTTTTCTTGATTCTATTGGGTTTTTTTTTTTTTTTTACTGAGTTTGCGAGGTTGAGATATATGAAATCATAGCTAAACAAAATTGGCCATCTGGGTTTGGTTTAGATTTGCGAATTGTGTGCGCCAATAAAGTGAAATTTGGCATCTTTAGTTTTTTTTGTTGTTGCTAATAATGGCATCTTTAGTTTTATGGTAGTTTATGTGCTACTACTTTATTGGCTTCAAATTTGTTCTATCAAATGTATGTTTGTTTTTGTATTTTTAGGATAATTTTGTTGCTAGGTCCATGATTTTGTTAATGGTAGTTTATTAATGTGCCTTTGAACAATCAATCTTCAACTGTTTCAAAATCACTGTATTTTTTGGCAGATAACACAATTCACAAATTAATGGGCTGTTTTTCAGGATTGTAATAATATTGGTATTTTTAGAATGAATACTGGGTCTTATTCAATTACTGCTATCAGAATAAAAGTTGCACCGTATAACTCCTCTTTTTTGTGCACATATGTTGATTTGGACTTTATTTTTAATCCGCCCAGGTTTTTCCCTGAGAAAGCCGCAACTCTGGCAGCTGACATTGTCAATGAACTTGTTCAGGTCAGTGCTAACTGCTAATAATAGTTGCAACTACCATAGGTGAAAAGCTTTTATTCAGTTACTCCTTTAACCTATTCCTATTGAAATGTTTATGGAATTTTGATGCTTTGGAAATCCTGCTTGATTTGAATTGCCATTGATTTGGGTGGGGCATTCGTAATTAAAAATAGAAAGAAAAGAGTTGCAGTATCTGTTTACCTTTTGCATCCATATGTCTTCCTCTGGCTTCAAATGATTTACTTAAAGAGTAATATTTAGGTATAGTTCCTTTGGTGCTGTACCTGAGGTTCCTCAATTAAATTAAAAAATGTGGTTGCATTGATCGATAAGTCACATGGTTAAATTTAATTGTACTTGGGAACGATAACATTGTTTACACTACATTTGTCAAAGCAACCATGTGGTTAAATTTAATTGGGGAACCTAAGGAACTATACCTAAGTTTTTCCCTTCCTTAAAAGTACTATAGCACTTTACATATTCCTCTTCCACAAGTAAAACTATAATACTCATGCTCAAGTTTTTGAAAGGGTTAGCTAATAATTGCCTTGTTTTTATTTTGATATGTAGGAGCTAAAAATTAGGCCATGCCCCGTAGTCCTTGCTTCTTTTTCGGGTGGTCCTAAAGCTTGCATGTACAAGGTCCTTCAGGTAATTTCTTCTAAAGTTTCAAGTGACCTGAGTATGTGAATTTTAAGGGTTTCCCTTTACACGGTACCACCGCAGCTATCAGAAAGCTTTTTCTTTCGGTGATAGATATTGAAATAGATTTTCCTTCTTTAGCAGATAATTGAAGGAAAGTGTGAAGGACTGGAAAATCTGGTATGCTCTTCTTTTTTTCTCCCTCCTCCCACTTCCCTTTTGCAATTAAGCAGATAGTGTTATATATTAATTCAATTTTATTGCATAAAAGCAATAAAATACATTCCAAGGTGAAACTCATTATGTTTAATTTCCAGCAGTCTCTGTGTGGTGGGGGCAAAAGAAGTTTTCTCTCATATTTGCAAAGCTCATATAGTTTAAGAACTTCGGCATCCAAATTTAACTATTGTTACTATTATTTTTTTCTCATGAAGGATGACTTCCAACTGGTTAGAGACTGTATATCTGGCCATATCTATGATTCCAGTCCAGCAGACTTTACCAGCGATGTGGGTACGAGATTTCTTCTTCACCCAACTATTCTCAAAATGTCCCATCCACCAAGAATAGCATCATGGATAGTCCACAGCCTTGCTTCTAGTCTTGATGCCTTCTTCCTCAGCCGACTTGAATCACAGCGCGCTGAGTATTGGCAGACTCTGTACTCCTCTGTTGTAAGTATATATGAGGACTTAGTACCATTCAAAGTATTCACTTCCTTTTCTTCTGCATTTATACAACTTTGTTTTCTGCAGAACATGCGGGCCCCATATCTCATTTTGTGCTCTGAAAATGATGATCTTGCTAACTATGAAACTATCTGCAATTTTGCTCAACGACTACAAGATCTTGGGGGTGACATTAAGCTAGTGAAATGGAATGACTCTCCTCACGTAGGTCTGCTTCTAAACTTACTGACTCTATGTTAATATCAACCATGGAAAATGCTAAAACTACTACCAATTAAACTATAAAAGTTTTACAAACTAACGTGACATGAATGCGATTAGTGCTACATCAACAACATAATAAATAAAACTTTGAATTACTTTTTTGTTTTATGTTTGAAAGTTAACACATCAGTTTGTTGTATTTGTGTAGTAAAATTCATAGCAGCTATGGCATCACTCTATTAACCTTATTAAGTGTATTAATTAACAATATAGAAACTATCCTAGTTGCATACTGACTGCACTCAGATACACAATCAAAATTGCTACAATTGTTTTCAATTTTGGTAAAGAAATGCCAAATACACAGATTACCACCCCTTAACGCATACCTCTGCTCTGGTCAATAGCCCACTACATTAGTTAATGTTTGAAAAAGAAAAAAAAAAGCCTATCATAAGTCAATATTGTACATTCAAAATGACATTGTTTGATCGATCTTAATTTTGTTTCCATTTACTCCTCTACACCATGCCATGATATTTTCAAAAGATTATTGTGTGACTCTATCTTGCCACAGGTCATTATCGGCATTATCCGATTGACTATAAGGCTGCTGTGACTGAGCTCCTCGGTAAGGCAGCTAAAGTTTATTCTCAAAGAATTCGTCAACCTGAAGGGGAAAGGATGGGCATAGAGGGAACACGTGACGAGATCCTTGAGCCAATTGAGGACTTGAGGAAAGCAACAACAAACTCAAGTAGTTTTCAGGGGCTTGCTTTAGGACCAAGTGACCATCACTTGCCCAGTTCGATGGAGTACTATGATGGGAGAGGCGTTGGGTCGGTGCAAGATGATCATAAGGAAGGTTTGATCCACCTTCAAAGTCTACCCAGCATTAATGCTCATGGTGTTCTTGGTCAAATCCTTTTTGATGTGTGTGTACCCAAGAATGTGGAAGATTGGGATATCAAATCAAGTTCTTCAAATGGACGCCTGTTTACTTCCACAAAGAGGCATACTCCATTTAATCCCATCAAATGCATACGCCGCTCTAGACTATAATCTCTCATGCACTAGTTCTTGCCTTCCTGGTGCATGTCTATGAAAAAATTGTTGGATTAATATTTGGTCCAAAGCAGTCTGTCCATGACATGTGAAGTGAACGATGTGCTGTTTTTGTAGGCAATAAGAATTTTGCATAATTTTGAGCTGATGGCCTCTTTTTAACAACAATGTAGATAATTTACTGGAGAAAGCTTTACAAAATACTAGGCGTTTGATGTATCATTGTAACTGTAATTCAACTCAACTGCAAGTCATATTCCTCAGCTTTCGGACGTAGATGACATACAAAAATTTTTCTACCGAAGAAGTTCCGATGTATATCAACACAGTTAGAATTAATGTATATGAAATATGTATTTGATCTAGTTTTTTTATTTTTATTTTTTTTAAGTCACACTTTTCATCTCACTCTTAAACAAATAAGTTATTGACAGCTCGACAGCGGTTTTCCACAAAACTAGTTGCTAGAAGTAGAACTATCCGGCAATGCCAGAACCGATCAGCACATGCAATTTTGATCGGTTCTGTCAACATCAATTGACATGTAAATAGTCCTAGCCAAACAAACACTCAGTGGTCGATGTGCCAAGTCAATTGTTTAAGTAAGCACTAATAAGAAGCCAGGGAACCAGCAATACACAAGTACGCAAAATTGTCCTCTCCAATTTTATATCAGTATCATCATATAATATTGTACTCCTAAAAAAATTGTATCTTGAACATGATGGGTCATTTTTTTTTTAATTGGCATGCTAGTTGTGATACAAAAGAAAATCATTTTTAAATGCTGGTGGTGGCAGTTGGCGTTGCGGCTAAATTAT
Source organism: Quercus lobata (assembly GCF_001633185.2). Classification (NCBI taxonomy): domain Eukaryota; kingdom Viridiplantae; phylum Streptophyta; class Magnoliopsida; order Fagales; family Fagaceae; genus Quercus; species Quercus lobata. The sequence continues at coordinate 5,350,989 of NC_044905.1, read as the reverse complement.
CAATTATTTTATTACTTTTATATTTTTACAAGTGGGAATCCTAGAGTATAGATCTACTTTACTTTTTTTTTTTTTTTTAATTTATAAATAATATTAATATTAGTGTAAGTTTCTTAAATTCATGACTTGGCTATTTCCGTATAGTTTTCTAGACATTGCTCTCAAAGTCTCACTTAAATTAAATGATGTGATTAAATTATCCATTTTTTGTAAGAATAATTAAATCCGTCCTATAATTATGTTGGTCAATATAACCATATAATTAAATTTAATAGGAAATTTGAGGTAAATTGCCTAAAGAATTGTATCTAAGTTATATCATAAAATTTGAACCAATAGGGTTTGCTCTATTATAATTGCTCTTTACCATCATATTAAGACACTAATTAATTTTTGATAGAGTTGGAATTCAAACCCGACTATCTTATTCGGGAACAATAAAAACTTTTCCAATTGAATCAAATGAGACCCACAAGTTACAACATATTACTAGGAGTTTGTTGGGGGGATAAAGGGTAAGTGATGAAAGAAACAATTAAAAGTATAATGAATAAACAAAGAGATCTTTAATGGCTTCATGAATTAATGGTTTAGAGTTTAAAGGCATGAATGAATGTTGTATTTAAAATATTATCTTATGAGATGGTCTTATTAGACATTTTTCTCACACCATGCATGGATCTTGCATGTAGGTCCCACATGTTGTGAGTGAGGTCACATGAGATACCTCTTTGTTTTTTCCTTAGGTAATATTTGGTCCTGTACAAATATCTCTAATAAGTTATTGCAAATTTATCCCTAGAATACAATGAATCTTATTGGGTTATATAAAGAGAAATTTTGAATATAAACATATCTTATAAATGTATCACTGCATGCGACACTTCTCTGAAGGGCAAAGGTTGAGTCTAGTGCTTTGTCCACTAGATCTACTGAGATGTGGATATATGATAATTATTTGACAACATGTTTGTTTCTATATAGTGTGAGAGAGATGCTATGTATAGCTAATACATAAGATACTACCTTAAAAAAAGATACTATCTTAAAAAAGAGTTAAAAATAATTTCCTGATGTTTACAAATGTTTTAAATATCAAGTGAACCAACTCATTACAATAAATTATGCAAAAAATAATTGACACCTTTTAAGTTTTAGTATTTCTAGTAGAGACATCCACAATTCTAATTCATTTTCTCCTACTATTACTATCAAATTATATAACATGAAAAATAAAAATAAAAACAATTTAGGGAGAATGTGTAAAATTCTACTTAATTTCACCCTTGATAGGAAAGACACTTTCCACTTACTTTTTCAATAATATTTTTTCTCTAGTCTAATTTAGGAGTATGATACTCCATCTTCTCACATTCATGATGAATCATGTTCCACTAATTAAATTCATTGCAGAATTTACCATATAGGTGAGAAAAGGGAGTATAGTAATACACATTTATTTAAAACAGTAGTAAGAGCATCCACATCGGTAGAGCTAAGATTTTTAGCATTTAATATCTCAAAAGACTATTTTATTTATTTTAAGAGCATTCTTATAAAGAGTTTTAAAAATTTTAGCATTTAGCACCAAAAAACCAACTTTATAACATTTAACACATCACTTTATAATACACTTAACATCAAAACTTTTATTTTTTTTAGTACTTCACTAAAATATTATTTATTTTTCATTTTTTATTCTCTTTGAGAGAGAGAGAGAGAGAGTAGGGAGTGAGATCTGAGGGGAGAGAGAGAGAAGGGGAATAAAAAATAATAAAAAATGAGTAACAACTTGCTACAATAGGGTGTTAGTGTAGCAAGGTGCTACAAAATTTAAATTTTAGCACCATTGATGTAGGGGATTTTTTAGTGATTTTGTTGCTAAAAATAACTTTTAGCATTTATCCCACATTTGATGAGAATGTTGTAATACACAATTTCACAACACTAACTTACATCAATTCTCTTATTAATTTATTCCGTCAGTTAAATACTATTCATTTTTATTTTAAAATTAATTTCTTTCTCACTTTGCCACAAAACCCAACTATTAAGTGATAAAATAATAGCATTCTCAAAAAAAAAAAAAAAAAAAAAGTGATAAAATAATATATATTTTTTTATGCCTTCTTGCAACAGCGGTTCACTGTAGCAAAGAGGAAAAAAAATCTGCCTTTGGCGTCATTGATAGTGGACACTTAAATTGGAGTTTGAGGCGATGAGATAGCTAACCGACGATGATGCTCTAATATTGTTATTCAAAGCAGTAGTACTATCCACGAAGGAACAATAGAACTATTGTTTTTTTCCATTGAAATGTTCTCACCTCCCGTTGACTAGAAAACATTGCGAAGTGATTACAATGAAGAAGATATTGGTGACCGGAGCAACCGGTTACTTAGGTGGAAGGCTATGCCACGCTCTGCTTCAACAAGGCCACCCTGTCCGAGTGTTGGTTCGACGCACCAGCGACCTCTCCTCCCTCCCTCCGCCCACTGACGCCGCCATCGAAATAGTCTACGGTGATGTCACCGACTACCGGTCTCTCCTCTCTGCCTGCTCCGACTGCCACGTCATCTTCCACGTGGCTGCCGTCGTCGAGCCCTGGCTTCCCGATCCTTCTAAGTTCTTCTCCGTAAGCTCATTTTCAATTTCTCCGAGATTCTTCTTTTTTATATCTAAACATTCAAAACTGTACTTGTACTAGGTTGTTGTCGCTTTGAGTACTATGAATGTGTCACTTATACACAAAAATTAAGAAAATTAAATTAGACCCATGAATTGGATTCTATAATATATATATACGATTATGAATAGCTAAAGAGTTATTTTAATTTTTTTAATTAAGAAAATTAAATTAGACCCATAATTGGATTCTATAATATATATGATTATGAATAGTTAAAGAGTGTTTTTTTTTTTTTTTTTGGTTTTTGCTAATAGGTGAATGTTGGAGGATTGAAGAATGTGTTACAAGCAGTGAGAGAGACAGAGACAATTGAAAAGCTTATATACACTTCTTCGTTTTTCGCTCTTGGACCAACTGATGATGGATGTGTTGCTGATGAGAATCAAGTAGGGAGATATATTGCCTTTTGGTTTTGTTCTTTTACTTGTATTTTCTTCTTAGAATAACAAAAATTGTGATGTGATGTGGTAGGTTCATCATGAGAAGTATTTTTGTACAGAGTATGAGAAATCGAAGGTGTATGCCGATAAGATTGCCATACAAGCTGCATCAGAGGGGGTTCCAATAGTGGCGGTTTACCCCGGAGTTATTTATGGGCCTGGCAAGGTCACTGCTGGAAATGTTGTTGCTAGAATGGTATTAATACTATCGCCTTTTCTTCTGTCTAGTTTCTTTTGATGATGTTGAAACTTGAAATTAGTTGCACTTTATATCTAAGCCATTCAGTGGAAGTTCGTTGTGGGACATTGTTGTTGTCGTCCAATAACTCATGAGAGGAAGTAGATTTTTGTGGCCATGATTGTGGTTTCCATAAAGAGATATTATTACAAATTCTTCCCTTGACCTATGATTGCAGTTGTGACTTTCTGAGTTATATATTTTGGAAAATGGGAAAGGTACTACCAGTTTGACTACAAAATGCTTACAAACCAACATATTTCATTGCTTCAAATGCCATGGCATGGTACAAATTTTGAAAGGTATTGGATTATCAAGGGCTCTGGTGGAAGTGCGTGAGATTAAGTCTAGGTGCTAACACTTCATTCTTAAAATGCTAGGCCTAGAGGTTAGGTCTCTATCCAAGCCCTAGTCCCACCTCCCCCTTTTGGTCGGAACTACACTTTGAGCCTTTTCTATGCTCATAAATGCCATGGCATGCTTTTTACTTGTTTCCAGTCTTTGGTGTAAGTTGGGAAGAATTTTACTTACAGATTTATGGGAATTATCTTTTAATATGGGTTTTCGTCAAGTGAGTACTATTGGATGTTCACCTACAAGATGCACATTTCTTATTTATAGCTCATTTGATGATTTTATGTTTCTCCTTTCAGATTATTGAACGCTTTAATTGGCGGTTACCTGGCTATATAGGGTCTGGAAACGACAAATTTTCTTTTAGCCATGTTGATGACGTAGTAGAGGGGCATATTGCAGCAATGAACAAAGGACAACCTGGTGAAAGATATCTATTGACAGGAGAAAATGCATCATTTAGGCATGTTTTTGATATAGCTGCTATCATCACCGAGACAAAAAAGCCTATGTTTAATATCCCGTTTTGGGCGATTGATGCATATGGCTTGGCCTCAGTTATGTTCTCACGAATTACGGGAAAGCTTCCTCTGATCAGCCCCCCGGTATGCTTCATGGTTTTTGAAGTTGCCTTTTAGTCTTATATAGTGTATCAATCATTAGTAGACCATTAATTAAAAGAATTCTTCTTGATATTTAAATCCACCAAATATCAAAGTATAAGTTCTCAGTTTATAATAAACCTTTTGAAAAAAAAAAAAAGATTGGTATTTAAGCCTTTTGAAAATTATTATCAATATGTTATATTATGGAAAATAGAAAGAAAATGCCAAATGTTTTGAACTAAACATAAATGTTTTTAACATCTTAAATCCCAAAATCAAATGATTTTTAGGAATTGCTCAAATTGAACAATTATGACCAGGATGTATGTCTTCTCTGGTAACAACTATATGTCTGCACTACAGCACTACATCAATACCTCACACCACTTGAAGTAGGTACTGCAAATGAAATTTTTTACCTTAGGCACATCTGTCGCTCTATTTTTTTTTTTTTTTGATAACATCTCTCTCTATTGATTGGTAAGCAAATCACACATCTCATTAGACTTCAACCTATGAGCTCATCCATAACCTTGTTCTAATTTGAGTGAATGTGTCATTTGGCGTAAATGGCCTCCTTCCTGTTATTCTCTTTACTTTTTTTTAGTTCATCTCATAGTCTACAACACAGTCTTACTACTTTTCGTTCAATTTTGGAGCAGACAGTGAATGTTCTAAAACATCAGTGGGCATATTCCTGTGAGAAGGCTAAAGTAGAGTTGGATTATAACCCTAGAAGCTTGAAAGATGGACTAGCAGAGATGCTACCGTGGCTGAAGAATTTGGGCTTGATAAAATTCTAATGAGAATAAGTTCACCCTTTTTTTCTCTCTCTCTCTCTTTTTTTTTTTTTTTTTTGGAATTGATGTTGTGCATTATTGCTACTGCTCTATTTATAGATCTCCAAAAGCTAATATAATTTGGTTGGGATACAAGCTAATTTCTGTATGATTTTCTAATGCAATTCACGGTAGCCATTATGACCAAGTAGTGGCTTTTCTAGAAAAGATGTACCCAGCAAATTTAGACTCACTTTGTGGACTCAATTAATTCTCTTATAAGATTTCATTCATGTCAATTTAAATCAATACACATTAGTCTTGGTTGACTCTAAAACTTGATTGCTTTTATCTTTGGGCTAATTAAGGAGAGATGGAGTTTATATTAAAACTTGTTAGTTGTTCAAGAATTGGTCAAGCCTGAGAGAATGTAATGAACAATTTGCGGACATGGATTCTTAGAGAAATTAGTGGTAACATGACTGATTTGAGATAGTTACTCTCCAAGAAAAGAGAATGAGAGAAAGGAAATGGAAGGAAAGGTAAGAGAAAAAGTCTCAGACGTATTAAGCTTCTTAACCTTGGGTTGTGTTTCAATTAGGAATTTTAGAATTTCGTAGTTTTGGTGAATTTGTTGTGCTAAAAGGCTTCTTGTTGATGATCTTGTTTTTGTTTGATGCAAATCATGGATTCAGTTAATTGAAAGAATCAAGTTCTTGTAGTCATTTTGAGTTGATGCTTTAATACTAAACTAGTCACAAACTCACGGGATGTGTGAGAAAATATAATTTAATTATTTTATAAGAATGTAATGTAAAAAATTCGTAGGTTAAATAATGCGTATAATATTTAAAAATATTTTCTATTTTTATAAATTAATGTAATGGAATATATTATGTATTTTTGCATTCGATTACAATATATATATATTTTTTATATAAATGAAAATGCAATTTAATAAAAATATTTAAATTACATAATTATAATATTGTTTCATATAAATCAAGAAGATTTTATTAAAATGACTTATTTATTTATTTATTTAAATATACCATAATTGGTTGTCTAATGTGAACATATCCAAAAATATTATAATAAAGAATGTACACTCTTGTTCTGTAGAACACGTATAACATGTTATATTAAGTTTAAATTATTATATAAAGTTTAGAATGGTACCTTTTCTTCCTTTCCAAATATAAGTATAATCCTTATATTATTAAAACTTGAATTTTAAGGTAATATTTTGAATATTTTGATATTTTTTTATTGCTTTTTTAGGGCATGTATCTCTAATTTCTAATGCCATTAAAAAAAAAAAATTAACCAAAAACTAAAGAGTTTGACCCAAATAGAATAATATTCTATACTTTTCAACCCAAAAATTAAGAAAAAAAAAAAAAAGAAGAAGAAATTTTTGAGCCCAAAATTGAAAAATAAAAAATAAAAACAAAAACAAAACTTGCAAAAAAATCAATTTAATGCCCAATTAGTCCAAAATGGACCAATTGGACTGAATGAATTGAAAGGGACTAAAGTGGATCGAAATAAACCACGTGAACCAATTGGTCCAAAGTGGATTAAAGCAAACTAAATTAGACCGAATAGGAACAAAATGGTCTGAAATGCTATTAACTACATCATCACTAAAAAAATTGCACTAACTATAATATCGCTAAAAAAATAATTAGAAATTTGTTTATTATGTTGTTAATGTGAAACTAACAAATTATGTCATTTTGTAAATTTTTTAGTTAGTAATGATATCATTTAAATGTTCATTTTACTTGTAAAATTTAAATGAAAATATTCATAAGAGGCATTATTTAAAATATTTTATTGTTTGATTATTATTATTTTTTTTAAAAATAGAAAGCTGTAAGGACTCAAATTGTAATGACCCCAAATTGGTTTATTGGGCTCGAACGTTTAAGGCCCAAACAATAAATTTGTAGAGAGTGGGCTGAAAGACTAGGCCTTGGTCACCGGACAGAGGTTAGTCATGGTGTTCATGGTGGACGCACAGAGGTGAACTAAGTTTGTCCATGGACCTTGTCCATTGAACTTAATGTTCTTATTATTCCTTTCACTTTCTGGGTACCATTATTTTCACCTTCTTGGCGCATGAATCCTTACATTATATAGCCCTCCTCAGTTGATCCTGACCTTTCATTTGTCAATCAGGCAGGTAATTACTTGAGTGCCTGTCGCATTAGCCGCCTCCCCCCACTTTCTATTAGTTGCAATAACCGAAGTCACACTGTTCAGGGGTCTTTTCCCATCAATGTGGCTAGGACGTGTTTTGGCGCATTCAATGCGGAGGTGACGTCTTTTCCTTGAACCATTCCCACACTGCACCCCCGTACGAGTCCCATTCTACTCGCCTTTTCTTTTGGGAGTGCTTTGGAGGCTACCTTTGATGACGTGTCGTTATTCCCTTTTGATCATCGGGATGCCGAAGACATGGTCATCCTCGGCTGCATCTCTAGGCCATTTGGACTTTCGCTACTTATCCTCGGCAACTACTTTCCTCAGCGCGGGCCTTGGGCCCTAATGGAAAGTGGACCGGGACCACAAATTCTCTGACCCCACAAAAGTTTAAATGACTTAATATACCATTAGATTTGAAAAAAAATGATTAAATTAACTCATTTAATTATTTACTAATAGATTTTACAATTGAAATGGACTGAAGTGGCCCTAAGGAAACCGAATTACTACACCAATATGATTTAATAGGAGTATAGTAATAATAAATGCTATATTTCAATTTTTAAATATTGTATAGATTTAATGAATACTTTGCAATCATGGGTTTCTAGGGTGGTAAGCAACTTGACTGATTCGAGATAATCATTTCTCCAAGAAAAGAGAATGAAGAAATAAGAGGACGAGGGAAAAAGATATGAACAAATGTTCAATTCACATTTTCCCATTATTATTACTATTGAATTATCAAAAAAACAATTTATGCAAAATGTGTGAATTGAGATTTGGATAATGTCAGGTTCAAAATTTTTCAAAATTGACTTGGCATTAGACAAAAAAGGATCAAATTAGTTTGTTTTAAAAAGTCTTAAACTTAGATCATATTAGTCCAAATCTCGGGGACGTTTACTATATTTTACCCTACCTAGTTATTTAAATGTAGTAAATGTTTGAGGAAGAAAGTTGTTGACTAGAAAGATAGAAAAAGGGAGAGCATGAAGAAGATACTGTTGACCGGAGCAACCGGTTCCTTAGGTGGAAAGCTATGCCACGCCCTTTTCCAACAAGGCCACCCTGTCCGAGTGTTGGTTCGACGCACCAGCGACCTCTCCTCCCTCCCTCCGCCCACTGACGCCGCCGCCGCCGCCATCGAAATCGTCTACGGTGATGTCACCGACTTCCAGTCCCTCCTCGCTGCCTGCTCCGGCTGCCACGTCATCTTCCACGTGGCTGCCGTCGTCGAGCCCTGGCTTCCTGATCCTTCTAAATTCTTCTCCGTAAGCTCATTTTCAATTTCTTCAAGATTCTTCTTTTTATATATATCTAAACAAACATTCAACAGTACTAGGTGGTTGTCGTGTTGAGTACTATGAATGTGTCACCTTTACACCAAAATTAAGAAAATTACATTAGACCCATGATTGGATTCTATAAGAACTTAGTCACCCTCCAATCCAACATGCCACATTATCGTATCACGTATTAAATCACACTCAATAAATTCTAACACCCATCTAAAAATTCAACCCAACTTATAGTTTATTGAGATGTTATTCGGTGCAATAGAATGTATTGAGTTTTAAGTAAAAAGTTGGCGTAACAATAGTTTATTGGATGACATCTTACCAAATTCGGACTCTTCTATAATATAAGTATATATGATTATGAAAGTTAAAGAGGCTATTTTTTTTTTAAGATGAAATAATTTGGTTTTGGCTAATAGGTGAATGTTGGAGGATTGAGGAATGTGTTACAAGCAGTGAGAGAGACAAATACTATTGAAAAGCTTATATACACGTCTTCGTTTTTCGCACTTGGATCAACTGATGGTGGAAATGTTGCCGATGAGAATCAAGTAGGGAGATATATTGCCCTTTTGATTTTGTTATTTTGTTTGCATTTTCTTCTTAGAATAACAAAAATTGTGATGTGATGTGGTAGGTTCATCATGAGAAGTATTTCTGTACGGAGTATGAGAAATCGAAGGCGATTGCTGATAAGATTGCCATACAAGCTGCATCAGAGGGGGTTCCGATAGTGCCGGTTTACCCAGGAGTTATTTATGGGACTGGCAAGGTCACTTCTGGAAATATTGTTGCTAAAATGGTATTAATACTATTGCCTTTTCTTCTGTCTAGTTTCTTTTGTTGTAGCAATAGAATGATAGATGTTGAAACTTGAAATTGGTAGCACTTTATGTATAAATCATTAAGTTGGAGATATGCAATGCAATTCAGTGGAAGTTAGTTTTGGGCCTTTTTTGTTGTCATCCAATAACTCATGAGAGGAAGTTGATGTTTGCTGGCATGATTTTGGTTTCCATGTAGAGATATTATTACAAATACTTCACTTGACCTATAACTGCATTTGTGACTTTCTGAATTATATGATCTGGAAAATGTGAAAGGTACTACCTTTTTTACTACAAAATGCTTACAAACAGACATAACAATGATTATGTTGGTGTTACGTCAACGGCATTATATATAATTTTGAATTACATTTTTGGTCTTGTGTTTAAAAGTTGACATATCAGTTTGTAAGGTTAATGTAGTAAAATTTCTAGTATCCTTTGTGTCACTCTTTTTATTATGTTTGTTACGAAAGTAGTAGCTAGACCTCGAGACATATGATGCGGCCAATGAAGTTGGTTAGGATGGTTTTTATTATCCTTGGGAGATTTCTAATCGTGGGGGTGTTTTTTTTGTGGTGACTGAAGAAAGTTGGTTGAACATGTTAACAAGGTGATTTGCTCTTGATGTGTTGTTAATATTATTCTCATTTTCATCTTTCCCAACCGTTGCTTTCTTTGGATGACTGAAGAGATTTGCATGTGGAGAGGCTTTGAATGACTTTGTTGAATTTGAAAATTGTGCACCTTAATGAAGCCTTTCAAGTCATCACTCTGTTGAACTTACAATAAAATGCAATTAACATTTAATTGCATCAAATGCCATGGCCTGGTACAATTATAAAAGGTATTGGATTATTAAGGGCTCTAGTGGAAGTGCGTGAGATTAAGTCTAGGTGCTAACACTTCATTCTTAAAATGCTATGGCCTAGAGGTTAGGTCTCTATCCAAGCCCTAGTCTCAGATCCCCCCCTTGGTGGAATCCACACTTTAAGCCTTTTCTATCCTCATAAATAAAATCTGTTGAATTTACTATAAAACATCCCCTGGAAGTGACATGTTAATTGCTTGAGTCATGAGAGTACTCCTATTGGGGTGGGCTTGGGGTTACACCTATAAGGTCTTTATCTACACCTCTCATTCTCCTTAATTACTTGGAAAAAAATGGCTTGAGTCATTATTCTTATTTGTTTCCAGTCTTTGGTGTAAGTTGGGAAGAATATTACTTACAGATTTATGGAAATTATCTTTTAATATGGGATTTTGTCAGGTGAGTAGTATTGGATGTTCACCTACAAGATGCACATTTCTTATTTATAGCTCCATTTGATGATGTTATATTTCTCCTTTCAGATTATTGAACGCTTTAATTGGCGATTACCTGGCTATATAGGGTCTGGAAACGACAAATTTTCTTTTAGCCATGTTGATGATGTAGTAGAGGGGCATATTGCAGCAATGAACAAAGGAAGACCTGGTGAAAGATATCTACTGACAGGAGAAAATGCATCATTTAGGCATGTTTTTGATTTAGCAGCTATCATCACTGAGACAAAAAAGCCTATGTTTAATATCCCGTTTTGGGCAATTGATGCATATGGATGGGCCTCAGTTTTGATCTCAAGAATTACTGGAAAGATTCCTCTGATCAGTCCCCCGGTATGCACTATGGTTTTTGAAGTTGCCTTTTAGTCTTATATAGTGTATCAATCATCAGTAGACCATTAATTAAAAGAATTCTTCTTGATATTCAAATCTACCACCTAATATCAAAGTATAAGTTCTCAGTAATAATTAAGCCTTTTGAAGAAAAAGAATGATTGGTAATTAATTCTTTTGAAAATTATTATCAATATTTTATATAAAGGACAATAGAAAGAAAATACCTAATGTTTTGAACTATACATAAGCTTTTAACATCTTAAATCCCAAAACCAAGTGATTTTTAGGAATTGCTCAAATTCATCAATTATGACATTTACTTGAACAAGGATATATTTCTTCCCTGGTAACAACTGTTTGTCTGCACTACATCAATTCCTCACACCACTTGAAGTGGGTACTGCAAATGGAATTTTTTACCTTAGGCACATCTCTCTTTCTCTATTGATTGGTAAGCTACTCACACATCTCATTGGACCTCAACCTATCAGCTTATCCATCACCTTGTTCTTATTTGAGTGAATGTGTCATTTGGCCCAAATGGCCTCCTTCCTTTTTTCCTCTTTACTCTACTTTCTTTCATTTATATCATAGTCTGCAATACAGTCTGACTACTCTTTGTTCAATTTTGGAGCAGGCAGTGAAAGTTCTAAAACATCAGTGGGCATATTCCTGTGAGAAGGCTAAAGTAGAGTTGGATTATAACCCTAGAAGCTTGAAAGATGGACTAGCAGAGATGCTACCGTGGCTGAAGAATTTGGGCTTGATAAAATTCTAATGAGAATAAGTTCACCCTTTTTTTCCTTTTTCTTTTGGTATTGATGTTGTGCATTATTGCAACTGCTATATTTTTAGATCTCCTGGTGTTAATATAATTTGGTTGGGATACAAGCTAATTTCTGTATGATTTTCTAATGCAATTCACGGTAGCCATTATGACCAAGTAGTGGCTTTTCTAGACAAGATGTACCCAGCAAATTTAGACTCAATTTGTGGGCTCTATTGATTCTCTGATAAGATTTGATTCATGTAGATTTAAATCAATACGTATTAGTATTGTTTGACTCTAAAACTTGATTGCTATTTTCTTTTGGGAAATTAAGGAGAGATGGAGTTTATATTAGAACATGTTAGTTGTTCAAGAATTGGTCAAGTCTGAGAGAATGTAATGAACAATTTGCACAAATGGGTTCTTAGGGAAAATTAATGGTAACTTGACTGAATTGAGATAAGTCACTCTCCAAGAAAAGAGAATTAGAGAAAGGAAAGAGAAAAAGTCTGAGACTTATTTCTTTTTGAAGTTAATCACTTGTGACGTATTAAACTTCTTGAGCTTGTGTTGTGTTTCAATTAGGATTTGAAGAGTTGGTTAATTTGTTGTGCTAAAAGGCCTTTTCTTGATAATCTTGTTTTTGTTTGATGCAAATCACGGATTCAGTTAATTGAGAGAATCAAGTTCTTGTAGTCATTCTGAGTCAATGCTTTAATATTAAACTAGTCACAAACTCATGTAATGTATATGTAATGTATACGCTCTGTTTGTTTTGATGTAAAATATTTTCCGTAAAATATTTTTCCATTTTCAAATGTTTGATTGGATGTAAAATATAGTCAAAGTTGTAAAATATTTTCCTTTGACTAAAACTTTGTGTGTAAAAACTAGTAAAATATTTTACCAAAAAAACAAGTGTAAAACATTTTACAAAAATCTCACAGCCTCACACTTGACTCTTTCTCATACTTTACTCATCCACTCTCACACTTGCCCAAACTAGTGACAGCACTCACCGGCACGCCACTCTTCGCTCCATTCAGCCAACACCCTTTGCCGCTCTTTGCCTCCATTTTGGTGGCACCACCATCAGATCTCGATTTGTTTTGTCGTCGGAGAAGTTGCCGCGAGAGGCCCAAGGTCGCTATCACTGCCGCTCTGTTGCTCATTGCTTGGATCTAGTTTCAAATCTAGAAACGCTGCTGCTAAGATCTCTGATCTGGAATCGTTGAGAGTGAGTGGGTTTTTCGTTCCTTCACGATTTGGGTTTTTGGGATGGCTTAGGGGTTGCAGTGGGGGCTGGGTGCGTTTGTGGGTAGTGGTGGTTGAGTGGGCTGTGGTGGGTGGCTAGCTTTTGTTGATTTTTTCTCTCTGGTTGTGATTTAGGTGGTTGTTGATGACTGTGGTGATTGGGATTGTGGTGGTTGGTGGTTGTTGGTTTGTATTTGCATTTTCTAGTATTGAGTTCAATCTAAACACTTGAAAATTTTTTCCTGAAAATGTTTACATGTAAAATTTTTTACATGTAAAATATTTTACATTTGAAAATATTTTACGTCGAAACAAACGGAGCGGTAATGTAATTATTGTATAAGAATATAATGTAAAATTTGTAGGTTAAATTGTGTATTTGTTATTTAAAAGTATTTTCTATTTTTATAAGTTTTATGTAATGAAATATATATGTGTGTGTGAAAAACGTAATTTTGTAAAAATATTTAAATTACATAATTATAATTTTTTATATAAATAGAAAAAATGTTATTAATATGAATTTTTTAAATATACTATAATCAACTTACTAATTTAAACATATCTAAGAATATTAAAAAATATATATGTACACTTGTATTCCATGGAACATATGTAACATGTCACATTAAGTTTAAATTATTACATAAGTTTAGAATTGTAGCATTCTCTTTTTTCATTCCAAATATAAGCATAATGCCTATATTATTGAAACTTGAATTTTAAGGAAATATTTTGAATTTTATTTTATCATTTTTACTTTTTTAGAGCTTATATTTCTAATTTTTAATGTCAATTTTGTTTGTATTTTTTAACCCAAAATTAAAGCATTTTGCCTAAATAAAACAAAATATCATACTTTTCAACCTAAAAATTAAGAAAAAAAAAAAAGTGAAAAAAAAATTTTTGAGCCCGAAATTGATAAGGCAGCCTCCAAAAAAAAAAAAAAAAAAAAAAATCAAATCAAAGTAAAGCCCTATTAGGAAATTAGTCCAAAAAGACCAAAGTGGACCAAAATAGAGCAAATAGACCAATGGACCAAATGAACTGAATTGGACCATATTGGACTGAATAGATGGAAGTAGACTGAATTGGATTGAATTAGCCGAATTGGTCTGAAATGCTACTAACTACAGTATGTTAGTATCACTAAAAAAAAAATAAAAAATTTGTTTATTATGTTGTGGATGTGAAACTAACCAATCATGACACTTTGTAAATTTTACCGTTCGTAAACGTCATCGTTTAAATGCTCTTTTTATTATTAAAACTTTAAATGAAAACATTCATAACATGCATTATTTAAAAAATCTTATTGTTTGATTAATATTAATTTTTTTAAAAAAAGCTTGAATGACTTCAAGTACTAATAGATTTGAATAAAATAATTAAATTAATTCATTTAATTATTTACTAATAGATTTGACAATTGAAATGGATTGAAGTAAACCGAAATGGACCAAAATCCTATTCTAATATGGCTTAATAGGAGTGTAGTAAACTAGTAACAATAAATGTTACGCTTCAATTTTTAAATATTATATAGATGTAATGAATAATTTGCAATCTTGGGTTCTTAGGATAGTAACTTGACTGATTCGAGGTAGCCACACTCCAAGAAAAGAGATTGAGGGAAAGAAATATGGGGAAAGGAAAGAGGAAAATTGTGTGGCTTATTTCTTGTTGATGTTCGTCACTTATGAGTTGTAACAATTATTAAGTGTAATTGATTTGAATGAAACAACCAACTTAGTAACTCACTAACAACTTTGAACTGTACTAACTCCCAACCATCTCATTTAACAATGTGAGCGTTTGGGCAGGGCTGAAAGTTGCGTTTCAGCCCTGCGTTTTCATGCCTTTTTTTTTTTTTTTTTGCTCTGCAGTGAGCAGTAAAATCACTGTGCAGGGGACAAAAAATACTATTTGTGCACTGTTCACGCATTGTTCACATACTGTTTATGGGTCTCACGACACTATTCACACATTTAAAAATTATTTTGCTACAGTGTTTTCAGTTTTCAGTTTCAGCAACAATAAGCTCAATCCAAACGGACCTAATATCTTGTCAAGCTAACCCACTCTTAATTGCATGTACAACAATTAGAAGTACAATTGACAATACACTTAGGGGGCATGCTTCTCAAGAGATCTGTCATAGAGCTCAACTAACCACGTAGGAGAGTACCACCATCCACGTTGGACGAAATGGTACTTTCGCAAGCTTTAAAGGCTTGTGGGGTTTGAAAACCCAAGTTCGAGCTGTCTTGTGCGAGGAGGGGTGGGGGTAGTATATTAAATTCATTAGATTAGGATTTCTATTTGAGCTAAAAAAAAAAAACCATATAGGAGAGCATGTTTGGTTTAGCTCATCACTCTTAGAGCATTAGCATTGGAGAATGCTAATGCCATATTTAAGGACTTTTTGGCATTTTATGCTTCAAAACCGTTTGCATCAGAGAATTGTAAACCCAACTATTGCAAAAATTTTTGCAATAGTGCTACAGTACAATTCTAAAGTTAGAATTGTACTGTAGCAGTATTCTAAAAAAATATATATATATTTTATTCATTTTTTCCAAATGAAATTTCTCTCTCCTCTATCTCATTATTTCAGTTCTCTTCCCTCTCTTCCTTCTTTGTTTCTTCATCTGCTCTTTCCTCTCTTCAGACAGTGGGTTCTGTGGTTACTTTTTTTTTTTTTTTTTTTTGGGCGTGGGTGACAGCGTGGGTCAGTGGTGGTTGTGGTTTTTTTTTTGGTTGTGACATGTGCTTAAAGGGGTTGTGGGTCGTGGTTGGGTCCGGTGTTTGGGTCGTGGTTGGGTTGTGGCTGAAGTGAGTTTTTGTCGTGGATCGGTGAAGCTTCACACGGTCTCTCTCTCATCTCTCATCGTGGATTGGTGAGCTAGGTTTGGATTGGTGGGCTGGGATCGGTTGATGGTGGGTTGAAACGGTGGATTTGTTGGGTTCATCATCAATAGCTCCGATGGTGGCTCCAGTGATGATTTTTTTTGAATGGGTTTGCTCCGGTGGGTTTCAAATCAGCTAGGTTTCAAATTGGCGACGTGGGTTTTTGATCGGTGGCTTAGGTTTACTGATCGGTGGCTTGGGTGGTGGGTGTGGTGGCCGTTGTTTGCTCCAACTGGTTTGATGGTTTGTGTGTGTGTGGCTCTGTTGATGGTTTGTGTTTGTGTGTGTGGCTTTGTTGATGGTTTGATGGTTTGTGTTTATGTGTGTGTGTGTGTGGCTCTATGTGTGTGGTGATAGGTTTGGATAGGTTGATCGGTGTATCATGGGTATGTGTGTGTGGCTCTGTGTGTTGAACCGGTGCTAGAGGTTGAGGGAGAAAGAGAGGAAAAATAATGACTGTTGGAAAGCCCAGGAAAACCAAGTTTGAAAAAAAGTGACGGCTGGAAAGAAATAATAAAGAAAGATTAAAAAATAATATTTTAATAAAAATAGAGTTTTGGGATGCTGGAGGTATTGTAAAATGGGATGGTATAATGATAAAATGAATTTTTGGAATGGTAAAATAGAGTAGAATTGAAATTTTCCAATGCTGATGCTTTAACTTAGTTCTCATCACTCAATTTTTAAAACTTAAATGTTGAAACTCATATCTCATTTCTCTTTAAAGTATTACTAATACTGTATTAGTACAAAATAACTCCATGTATTTACATATTAAGATGGTCATAATTTTAATTTACCCAATTTTTAAATACTCAATTTTGTGTTTAATTATTGAAAAAAAAAAGGGATTAAAAAAATTATTGGAGAAAGTTGGAAGAACACTATGAATATGATTTTTTGGCTGGTAGGCCATAATTTAAAATCTTGTCAAGAAGAGATAAAAGACTTACCGGGTACATATCTCTAATTTAGTAGCACAAATTGCTCTACTATTAAGGAAATTAGGATTCAAATTTTCCTCCCACGTAATTATTGAGGCCATGTTTGGTTTACTTTTTTTCATCACTCAATTTCCATCACTGAATTTTCATCACTCGTCACTCATCACCCATTACTCATTACTCATCACTAAAAATACCTTACCCGTTTGGCACCATCACTCACTTGTCATCACTTAATATTTTTCACACTATTTGTGGGTCCTATACCTGTCACACAGTTTAGGGTTTTTTTTTAAATTTTTTTTTATTTTTTTAGTATCATTGAACCCAGTGAAAAGAAGAAGAAGAACATGAAGACCGAATTAGTGACACCGAACCCAGTGAAAAAAAAAAAAAAAAAAAAACTGAACATGAAGACCGAACCAGTGAAAAAAAAAAAACCCAGAACAGACCGAACCAATGAAAGAAAGAAGAAGGAAAAAAGAAAGAAAAAAAGAACGGAACAGCTAACCCAAGAGAAGAAAGGGAAAAAAAAAGAGTCAAAAGTTGCGGCTGGGTACTGTTTGTGGGTCCCTATGTGTGTTTAATTACAATATTGCTATTGAGTTATGAGTTATGGAAACTGAAAACAGTAACTCAAAAATCAGAGAATTGAGTTATGAAAACAAAGTTATGGAAACAGAGTTATGAACTTTCCAAAAAACCTTTTTGCTATAAGTCCCACCATTTTTTAGTTATGAGTTATAGAAATAGAGGTATGAGCTATGGAAATTGACAAACCAAACACCCGAGTATCACAAATCACCGCGACAAGAAAAAAAAAAAAAATACAAGCTAACTTGGCCAAATTGAAGTGATTTTGATATATTTTTTTTATAGTAATAAAGTTTACTTTTAATAATGATTTCCTTCCTTTTGCAATATTTTTTATGAGTGAAATTTTTTTCCTTTCCGCCATTTTGAGTCAGAGAGAAAGAAAGAGAGAAAGTGAGAGGAAAGAAACAGTAGCTGAAGCTTTGGAGCTATAGTACCAGCAATAGTTGTGACTCTGATTATAAGAATTATTGAGAAAAATGATTGTATTGATATATTATAATTGTGTTAATTACAGATATATATAGTAATGCTTAAGCAGCTAAAACAAACCCAAAACTAACTTATCTGATCTAACAAACTTCCTAACTAACTAACAGAAAAGTACAGCTAAGCAAACACGTGCAAGTCATGTGTCTACTAACTAGAATTAAAAACTACATGTAGCTTTTATTCTTAAACTACATGCCGTTGGTCTCTGCTTCAGCTACACTGCTACTTGGGCTTTTGCACTGATGTGATTCAGTTAGCTCTTCTAGTTTCTTTGAATTCTGATACTCCCCCTCAGGATGGACATCATGAGAGTGAATATTGGAGATGCCCATCCTGGTAAGAAGACCAGAAAATTGACTCCAGCTCAAAGCCTTTGTCAACAGATCAGCTATCTGACATTGGGTACGAATGTCCATAAGCTTTATAACTCTTGCCTGCACTTTGTCTCTAACAATATGACAGTCTATTTCAATGTGTTTTGTACGCTCATGGAATACTGGATTAGTTCCTATGTGAATAGCAGCTTGAGAGTCACTGAACAACAAGGCAGCCTGACTATGTTTTATATCCAGATCTTTAAGTAAATATAAGATCCATGTCACTTCACATACTGCAACAGCCATGGCCCTGTACTCTGCTTCTGCCGTGGATCTTGAGACTGTGTTCTGCTTCTTAGACTTCCAAGAGATGAGAGAGTCACTAAGAAACACACAATAACCAGTGATGGATCTTCTAGAATCAGTACATGCAGCCCAATCAGCATCTGCAAATGCTTTGATATGCAAAGAGGATTGAGAAGAAAAGAACAACCCTTGTCCTGAAGTCCCCTTAAGATACTGAACCACTCTATAGGCTGCCCTGAGATGAGGCTCTCTAGGCTTAGACATAAATTGGCTCAATCTATGTACTGAGTAAGTGATATCAGGCCTAGAAATGGTGAGAAACAGCAGCCTGCCTATCAGTCTTCTGTACATACCAGCATCAGTCAATAACTTGCCTTCATCTTTGCTTAACTTGAGATTTATCTCCATGGGAGTTTTAACAGGTTTACACCCAAGCATTCCCACATCATTGATCACTTCAAGAGCATACTTTCTTTGGCATAAAGAGATGCCTTTCTCAGACCTGGCCACTTCCAAACCCAAGAAGTATTTCAAACTGCCCAGATCCTTCAGCTTAAACTCCTTATTTAAGAGAACCTTAAGGTCTGCTACAGATTGAGGATCATTGCTGGCAACAAGTATATCATCAACATATACCAAAAGTGCCATGAAAGAAGCTCCTGAATGCTTGGTGAACAAAGAGTAATCTGCCTTAGATTGCAGAAAACCATGTTGCAGTAGAGTTGTTGAAAACTTTGAATACCATTGTCTTGAGGCTTGTTTAAGGCCATACAATGATTTGTTCAACTTGCACACAAGCTCCCCCTTGCTGGGCAGGCCTGGAGGAGGACACATATACACTTCTTCATGCAAATCACCATGAAGAAATGCATTGTTAACATCCAATTGATGGATAGTCCAGCCTTGCACAGCAGCCAAAGATAGAAGGAGTTTGACAGTCACCATCTTGGCAACATGAGAGAAGGTCTCAGTATAATCCAAACCCTCCTGTTGAGTATAACCTTTGGCCACTAACCTTGCTTTGTACCTCTTTACACTACCATCTGACTTGTACTTGATTTTGAATACCCACTTACACCCAATAGCCCTTTTATGTGGAGGCAAAGGAACAAGAGACCAAGTGTTATTAAGTTCTAAAGCCTGAATTTCAGCTGCCATGGCAGCATCCCAATTAGGATCACCAACTGCCTGATGGTAAAACTAAGGTTCAGGAATTTGGGAGATACTATTGCAAAAATGAGAGTAAGAAGGGGAAAGTTTATGATTAGAAACATAATTGGCAATAGGGTATTTGGTGGAAACAGCATGGCACTTGTAAGCTTGAAGGTAAGCAGGTGGCTTAGAGATTCTAGTAGACTTCCTAGGACCAAGAATGGTTGGAATAGGACCAGCTGGAAGAGAGGGAAGAGCATGGACAGAATCAGTGGACAAAGAGGAAGAGGGAAGATCAGGGAGAGGAGTAGTAATGTCATTAGGAACAAACACAGACAATTCCTCAGGAAGATCAACAAAATGTTCCTCAAGAATGGTGGAATCAACTTGAAGAGAAGTATCTAACATAGGGGTAGAATGATGAATAGAATCAGTGATAGGAAGAGGTGGAGCATCAGGAAAACAATCATGGAAAAGGGGATCAGATTGAGATAAAGGAGCAGAAGCAGGAAGAGACTGAAATGGGAACACAGATTCATGGAAAAGAACATCTCTAGAAATGAAACAAGATCTGGTCTGCAAATTTAAAAGTTTATAACCCTTCACCCCAAAAGGATAACCCAAGAAGACACACTTAAGAGCCCTAGGATCAAATTTGCCTCTATTGTGAGAAAGAGTAGAAGCAAAACATAAACAACCAAACACTTTAAGATGGGAATAATCTGGAAGTTTGTTATAAAGAAGCTCAAAAGGGGATTTGTGGTTCAAGAGAGGATAAGGGAGTCTGTTGATGAGGTGAACAGCAGTGAGGATACAATCACCCCAATAAGCAATAGGAATATTTGATTGAAGTCTTAAGGCTCGAGCAACACAGAGTATATGCTGATGTTTTCTCTCCACAACAGAGTTTTGTTGTGGAGTAGCAACACAGCTGTGCTGATGAATGATACCATGAAGTTTAAAGAATTCATTCATTTGAAATTCAAGTCCATTGTCAGTCCTGAAGACTTTAATAGACTTACCAAATTGATTCTTAATCATGGTATAAAAAGACTGTAATAAGGACCTGGTTTCAAACTTGGATTTCATAAGATACACCCAAGTTGATCTAGTGCAATCATCAACAATGGTGAGAAAATATTTGTGACCTGCAACAGTAGGTACCACATAGGGTCCCCATATGTCACAATGTATCAAATCAAAGGGAAATTCAGAGACATGATTATGGAATGGAAAAGGAAGTCTTTTATGCTTGGCTAGAGGACAAAATTCACAGATTTTATTAGAGGCAGAATTGAGATCAGGAAGTACATTTTTCAAAACAGAAATCTTAGCATCAGAGGGATGCCCAAGTCTAGAATGCCATACAGAAAAGGGAACTTTGACATTATTGACAACATGAGATTTATTGGAACTAAAAATGGAATGAAAAACAGAATTGAAAATAGAATGAAAACTTGGAATAGCCTGGGACTAAGTTGGAATGGCACAAGTATCAGAGGGGCTATGTTGAAGAAGATACAACCCATCATGAACTTCACCCACACCAATCGTCCTCCAGCAATTGAGGTCCTGAATGAAACAGAAGGTAGACAAGAAAATGAGACAACAATGCATTTTCTTGGTGAGCTGGCTAACTGATAATAGGTTGAACGAGAAAGATGGGACACAAAGCACATTGGTTAAAACAAGATTTTCAGAGAGGCATATAGAACCAATATGAGTTACCAAGGCAGTTTCACCATTAGGAAGAGCAACCACACAATTAACAGCAGTAAAATCAGTCAACAGATTAACAGAATACACTATATGGTCTGTTGCACCAGTATCAATAACCCAAACATTACCACCAAAAGCAGTTCTATGTGTGATTTGGGCAGAAAACACTGAATGCCTCAAATTAGAACAAGTATGATTAAATGTACCTGCCATGGTGAAAGCATCTATGCCACTGGAAGAAGAAGATGCAGACGGATTAGGCTTGATCACAATGTTAGCCATGTGTGTTTCCTTATTCCCCATATTGAACTGAGCTTCCTTGCCACCAGAATTAAGATGAGCAGCTTGCATTTGAGTCCCCAACAT
This sequence comes from Quercus lobata, assembly GCF_001633185.2. NCBI lineage: Eukaryota > Viridiplantae > Streptophyta > Magnoliopsida > Fagales > Fagaceae > Quercus > Quercus lobata. Next base: position 5,329,060 of record NC_044905.1, on the reverse strand, counting down.
AGTAAAAAATTGCTGACGTTGCTCTTGAGTGAAAGAAAAATTAGTAGAGGTATGATCATCATCTGCATAAGCCTCTTGAACATTTACTTGATTCACCCTAAAATTCTTGCCTTTAGGCTTAAAACCTGGAGGAAAGCCATGTAGTTTGAAGCATTTCTCCATGACATGCCCAAGCTTCCCACAGTGAGTGCATATAGGTCTGTCTCTACCTTTGGAATTCTTTCCTCCAAAAATACCAGAATTAGCAAAGAAGGCAGGGAAATTAGGAAAATTAGGATTGGAATTAGCATCAGATCCTTTCACTGCAAGAGTAGTAGACTCTATGTGAACAGGATTTCCAATCCCTACATTCCTCTGCCTCTCTTCTTGAATCAATAAGGAGTAAGCTTTGTTGACGGTTGGCAATGGCTCCATCAATAAGATCTGACCTTTGATCTGAGAATATGACTCGTTGAGTCCCATCAGAAATTGCATGACTGAGTCTTGAAGACGAAGATCTTCAATTTTCTGAGGCAGATTGCATGTACACTTCCCACAAGAACAGGTAGGAGTAGGCCTAAAATTCTGGAGTTGATCCCAGAAAAGCTTCAATTGAGTGAAATAGTTGGTGATTGAAGAATCACCTTGACACATTGAAGCTATATCTTTCTGAAGCTGGAAAATCCTAGGTCCATTCCCTTGAGAATGTGTATCCCTGAGGTCATTCCAGATTTCCAGAGCAGTATCCCTGTAGGTGATGCTCACTCGAATTTGAGGTGACACAGCCTTCATCAACCAAGAACCTACCATGTTATCACATCGAATCCAAGCATCAACAGCTGCTGGAGTTTTTATCAATGGCGAAGAGAGAGTAATACTACCATTGACAAAACCAAACTTATTCTTAGCAACCAATGCTTTTCTCATTGAACGAACCCAAGCATGATAATTCTCACCAATCAGTGGTTCGGATACAAGCATGGCTCCAGGACTTTCAGCGTGATGAAGAAACAGAGGATTTGAGATATCCTCTACAAGTGCAGGATCTTGCACAGAGGAAGAAGATGAAGTATTCGTTGCTTCCACCATTGACGAAGCTTCAAGATTCTCACGAACAAACCCTAGAAATTTTGGGAGAAAATAAAGCAAGAAGGCTCTGATACCATATAAGAATTATTGAGAAAAATGATTGTATTGATATATTATAATTGTATTAATTACAGATATATATAGTAATGCTTAAGCAGCTAAAACAAACCCAAAACTAACTTATCTGATCTAACAAACTTCCTAACTAACTAACAGAAAAGTACAGCTAAGCAAACACGTGCAAGTCATGTGTCTACTAACTAGAATTAAAAACTACATGTGGCTTTTATTCTTAAACTACATGCCGTTGGTCTCTGCTTCAGCTACACTGCTACTTGGGCTTCTGGACTGATGTGATTCAGTTAGCTCTTCTAGTTTCTTTGAATTCTGATATTTCTCGTGATTTGCATTTCAACCCTTTCTTTTCTCTCTCTCTTTCTTAACCAGTAACCATCTTCAACAAAAATCAAAAACCCCAGAAGAAGAACAAGCTTTTTGTTTGTCTGTCCCTTCCCAAAAAGCCTGTCTTTTTTATTGTTTTTGAAGCTTTCTTTGTTTCCACTGCTTATTGATCACTCTGTCTCTCAGAAAGGTGGTTTGGCGGCGTGGAGGACTGGGCTAGATGTGTCTCAGCAATGAGGGAAAGAGAAAAAAAAAAATGAGAAGAAATAAAAGGAAGAAAGTAGTGAAGCCGGAGAGAGAGAAAAAGAAAGAAAGGATAAAATATTTTTTTAGTGGGAGGAGAGAGAGAGTTTAATAAAATATTTTTTTTTCTACTTATTACTGTGCACGGTAAAAAATGATAAATGGCTGTGTGCATTGTAGCTAAAATTTTTTAGCAAAAAAACCATTGCTATAGCATATATTTTAAGTATTATAGGTATTAAAAATAGTAATATAGTTATTTATCACCACTGTTTGCCTGAAGAATTTAGATGTACAGTCAGATTCTAACTGTGAATATCGATGATGACGCGTTCATCATTCAAAATTTGAAGTGGGATTCGTGGGAACCCAACGTCTATGGTTCTTCAATTTAACTATTTAACCCCAAACCCATCTCTCCCTCACACACTCACGCACACACAGAAAAGCACAAAAAGAGAGAGAAAGAAACGAAAATGTTGGTGGCGAAGCAATCATACGAGGAAAGCCTTGGCAACAGAGTGGAAGTGAATAAGAAGAGACTGGAAGCCCTCAATCTCCCTATGCTTTCTCAAGCTCTCAAATCTTCCTCTTCTCCCAAACCCTCTTCTGTATCTCTCTCTCTCTCACTCTCTTTTTTTTTTTTTTTTTAAATACTAAAATCTGTCATTTTTATGTGTTTCTATTCCATACTCATTTACTCTTTTTGATGTCCACATTCACATAGACGAAGCAGGCCAAAACCCGTGTGGTGCAGAAGCAGTTGGTCGTGGTCAGGAGGTCCACTCACTTTGCCAACAAGCGGGTGAATCATTCGTTTTGTTCATTTCCTCAAACACTAGTCCCTGCTGAACCATTTTAGTCCTTAAAGTTTAAAGTGATCAATTTTAATCCTTATTTAAAAAAAAAAAAAAATGATCTCTTTTAGTTCCAACTAAAATTTTTGAAGGGCTAAAATTCGATTACTTTTAGTGTTTTTTTAGACTAAAAGCTGTCACTTTAAACTTCAGGACTAAAACCGCTCATGTTCTAAAGTTTAGGACTAGCAATATATTTTGGCCTTTCATTTATGTCAAGATTTTATGTTACAACATTATATTATTATTGCTGACAGGTTGCTGTGGACCGCGTGGCAATACCCAGAAGGTATATTTGATTCAAATGTTAATTGTTAGCAAATAGAATGATCTATTTCATATAATGTTTTAGATGTATAGTTTTAATTTTTTTTTTTTTGGTGGGGGTGCGTGCAGGATTTTTGGTAGGCAAAGGGAGTTGTCCAACCGGGTGTATGCCTCGCCCGAAGCCCAAGCAGAAGCTCAAGAGAAAGCGGAAAAATTAGAAATGGGTCTAGAACCTGTTTATCCAACATTTACAAAGTCAATGCTGCGACCCCATGTCACTGGTGGATTCTGGCTGGTAAGATAATTGGTTTTTCTGCTTAACTTATTTAACAACTTCTCAAAGTACATTAGTGTGTTATCTAACTAAGATGTTGGAACTCAGGCTTTTCTTTTTCTCTGACATGTATTGATGAGTTTATTAGTATACAAATAACATTAATAGAAGTAGTTAAAAATAACATGTCAATTAAAGAGGTAACAACGGGTATGAGATAAAATAGAATGGTGGAAAAGAATATAATGTGGCCAACCATGATTATTATGTTGAGGATTTATAGTTCCCCAAAATTTTGGAACTAAAGGCTTGGTTTTTGTTGTGTTTTAATTTACAGTGGCTTAGAAAGGATGAAGTTATATCATTTAGCCTGGAAGTATAATCACATACCTGATCCATGAATAACTTAAAAACTGATTGCATTTGCTTTTCCAAAGCAAAATATAATTGTATAACTAGTTCTGCCGGAATAGAAATCCACTAAATGGGGACTAGAGGGTGAAAGTTGACATGGGGTTGCATTATAGCTGAATAATGTGGCAGATTACTCTCACTTGGTTTGGGGGCACCGGCATGTTTCAGTAATGAAGATGGACTAGTCACTATCTGTTCTGAGAACGTTGAAGACTTGAAACATATATATTTAAATTGATAAATATGTCATCCTTATACCTATAATGGATTGAAGCTGATTTACCTTTGGAGTAATTTGGAGTAACAGTCATAATTATTCTGGTTAAATTTGATAACAGGGTCTTCCAATCCAATTCTGCTTTCGGAACCTTCCAAAGTGTAATGCTGTTATGACTTTGATAGATGTGGATGGTGATGAGTATCCAACAATATACTTGGTTCATAAAATAGGACTGACTGGTGGATGGAAAGGGTTCACTGTTGCTCATCATTTGGTAGTTGGGGATGCAGTAGTATTTCAATTAATCCGGCCAACAACATTTAAGGTGATTGATCATTTACCAATGGAATTTAACTAAGCACCTTGTTCTTCTTGTTATTCCTCTCAATCATCAACTTGTTTTGTTGTTATTGTTGTTTTTGTGAAGTTTCATGTTTGAATTAGGCTGTGCTAACATTTGTTTATTGTCTTCCAAATACACTTGATGGGCATGCGGCATGTGTGTGCGATCATAGATTGTTATTATATATAATACTATCACCTTCCTTTCAGCTACTATGCAAACTAATGTGAATCTATAACCTATGCAAGTTATCCCTTGTCAATAACTTGTAGGGCTTTTCCTTTATGCTACTCCCTGTCACTGAGGAAAATTTTTACATTTTATGGCTTCTTGTGTGTATATGTACTAAATGTACTTCTATTTTTTTTTAGGTGTACATCATCAGGGTGAAAGGTTCTGAAGAGGGTAATTAGCTTTAAGTCTTACTTGCTTGGATGATGGAGCCAATTGAATTAATACAGGTAACTGTTTTGGAAATGATAGATCTAGCTCTGAGTTTTAGTTTAATCCATAAATATATTAGAATTTTGTATACATGCAATGAAATAATGATGACATCTATTTTGGATGTTGGCTAAATTGCAATTGCACAATGTTAGACCTAATGGTTCGGAGTTCAGACCTTTGTGTCCAATGGGACCAAGAAGGGTCTATTCGTTGTTTTTGATGATGCTGTAAATCACTGGATTGTCTTTGTACTTATTCATGAACCAGACATTTGATTCCTTCCAAACTAAAAAATTGCCATTTCCACCGGCATTTGTGTTTGGCAACTATAACCTGTTTTTTAACCGTTGAACCACAGGACTTATCTTGACTCTCTTAGTAGCAGATCAAAAGGAGGGAGTGTGAGTTTGGATAGCACTGAATGCGTGTTTCAGTACGCTTGGCGTTTTTTCGGGTCCCACATCACTGTTCATGGACCACCAAACTTAGCAAAATGTGCATACCCATGCATTTTTGGGTCCCACAACACTATTCATACCTTTAAAAATTATTTTGCTATAGTGTTTTCAACAATAAGTTTTCAGTTTTCAACAAATAAACGGTATTCAAATAGACCCGGAGTAACCTAGATTTTTTTACATAAAAGTTTATATGAAAGGCACTTTCCTTATCTCTATAGTTCTTTGATATTCCTTTTTGTTACTCATGGAAACATCTATTAAAACCTATACAGAAGTTTACAGGCACGGTATGTATGAATAGGGCAATTATAAGGGTGTGTTTGGATACTGTTTATTTTGTTAAAATTGAAAAATTATTGCTGAAAGTACTGTAGATAAAGCTAAAAATTAGTTGAAATAGCACAGTGAAGTTTATAAATAGTACCAAAAAGTGTAGTGGGACCATGAATAATAGTAAAAATAAGCTGAATAGTGAAATAATTTTCATTTTTCATCTATACCCACACGCACACTAAGGCCATCATGTAACTTCATATGACATGAAATGTGGTTACTGATAAATGACATGTTTTTGCTTGCATATGCATGCAATAGCAGTGTTCCCACACAAGGGCATGGGCATGATCCCATGTAGTATGCCATATCCACTTGTGTTTAATTTTTTTTAAAGAGACTATTCAAACTTTGTTCGCTCAACTGACACACACACACACACACACACACATGTTTAATTTTTTTTAAAGAGACTATTCAAACTCTGTTCGCTCAACTGACACACACACACACACACACACATATATATCAATATACAACCTTCCCCCACCAACTGTATTAAACTTTTTGATTGCAAGTCATGTTAGTACTACTCTCTCCACAAGTGATATAAATATATATGTCTAGTCTAAAGAGGAATTAAAATTAAAAGGCCTTTTTTCTTGGAGAAATGCTTTGTTCACAAAATTTTCATAACAAATTGTAAGTGACAAGTTGTTATTTGTTATTATGAGTGGGCAAAAAAGTAATTTAAGTTTTGAATTCAAATTAGAACCAATAAAAACTTACCATTTATGATTTGTTGTGAAAAATATTGTGGATCAACTACTTCTTATTTTCTTGTGTGCCTCTAAAATGTGGTAGATAAGTATGACATTATTCCTAATTTTTAGTATCGTTTTGAGCTTATACTCTTGAACCTTCCACTTGAATTAATTTATTCTGTTCAATACTTATAAAAAAAAAAAATTTATTCTGTTCAATTGAAATATTTCAAACTCTTGTTGTTGGTTGCAGGTGAAAGGGCCTTGACAAGTTTTGTTTTCCATTTTATCATGAGTTTTTTGTGGTCCTCCATACTCATGTTGTCTATAGAAACACTACATGTAACTTGCTCCACTAAAGCTGTTTAGTTTTAGCTCTAATCATGGTAGTTTTTCTAATGTTTATTCTCATATGGATTTGTAGGAGACAATGAGCTATCTAATGGTCAATTGATGAACTAGTCTTTTGTTTTATTCCTCATTCTTTAACTTCGTTTTAAAATTTCATTCTTCGCTGTAAAGACAGCTAATTGCATGCTGTTTGGAATGTCTGGTGGGAATAATTATGAATGCAAAATGCTAAACACCTATTGATACAGCATTAGTCACACCATTTCACACGATAGGCCAATCATAACGTGTCAATTTAGCAGTTGTGAAATTTATATCAAGTTGCAAAAACTTGCAATAATCCAAAAATGTATCACTAAAAATAAAATAAATCAAGCTTAATCCCTAATTGAAATCTTAATCACTAAAAAAATAATTGAAATTTTGTTTATTATGTTGTAGATGTGAAACTAACTAATCATGGCACTTTGTGAATTTTGTAGTTAGTAAACAATATTGTTTGAAAGTCCTTTTTATTATTAAAATTTTAAATGAAAACATTCATAGCATGCTGTACAGGAATTGGGCCCTCGATACAGGGCTTGGGCCCTTGAACCCTTGTTCCTCGGGCCTAAGCCCCACAGCATGTCATACAACCGTCCTCAGGCTTGGACCTTAAGCCTTGGCCCAGATTCCTCCGAGCACAATTTGGGCTTGGGAACCCGAAATAAGACTATAGTGAACACCTCAAGCAAACCCCCCCCCCCCCCCAATCATTTCTGACTTGGATGGGAGAGTTCTTGCCTAGAGGTGCACCGTGCCCAATTGCTCGGTCGTGCATTTAACAACGTCACTACCGAGCAGACGACGGAAGTAGGAATTAGTTCCAATGCCACTCCCACAATTCCGATGAAACATCCACTTTGAGACGATAGAATTGGACCTCCATTCGCACTAAGAGGGAGAAGTAATCATAACTCCTCCACTCATCCTAGCCTATAAATAGGAGGAGAGAGTGAGGAAAAGGGGTTGGCAATTCTAGGAAGAGTATTAGGAAAAGAGAGTAAACACTTAAAGAGAGCAAAGGAGTGATTCTGTTAGGAAGAGAAAAATGCATGAGGAAATAGAAGTATATTTGGGTCTGTTGAGTATAGGACCACCCACAGTAGGAAACTCAAAAACCCATAAAACAAATAGATTATGAGCCCAAGTAGAGATTAAGCCCAATAGCCATATATTTTGGGTACGCACACATGCATTATTTAAAAAATCTTATTGTTTGATTAATATTTATTTTAAAAAATAGCTTAAACAAAATAATTTAATTAATTCGTTTAGTTATTTACTAATAGATTTTACAATTAAAATGGACCAAAATCCTATTCTAATGTGGCATAGCAAATTAGTAACAATAAATATTACACTTTAGTTTTAAAATATTATATAGATATATAGATGAAATGAATAATTTGCAGTAGGGTGGTAACTTGACTGATTTGAGATAGTAGAGAATGAGGGAATGAAATTTAAGGAAAGGAAAGAGGAAAATTGTGTGGCTTATTTATTGTTAATATTCATCAGTTATGAGTTGTGACAAGTAATTGATTTTAATAAAACAACTAACTCACTAACAACTTTGAAAAGTATTAACTCCCAATCATAACTAAAGGCCTTGTAGCTGAATTGACACCTCTTCATGCACAAAGTACTTGGAGGTCTAGGGGGGGAAAATGGTCGAGCTACAGGGTTAGCAGCATGTTATAATTATCTCTCAAAAAAAAAAAAAAACTCTCAATCATCTCATTTAACAATCTCTTGTACAACAATTATAAGTACAATAGACAATACATTCAAGGGCATGCTTTTGAAGAGACCGTTCATAGAGCTCAGCCAACCGCATAAGTAGGGTTGGGTGTGCATGGGTCGGGTTGATGAGATTTTTCGACTCAACCTATCATGGTGGGTTAAAAAAAATTCAACCCAACCCAACCCAACTCATATGGATCGGATTGAACCCATGAGTTGGACAATTTTTTTTATTACTATTATAATTAAATTGAGCCAAAAATATATATCCAACTTACCAACTGAGTGTTTTTTTTTTTTTTTTTAGAAGATAGAATTTCTACTCTAGCATAATCTAAGCGTATATATGTGTAAAATTCCATCCTAGAGACTTGAACCTTAACCCTTGCCCCCCCACACCCCACAAGCACTTATACTTGTGGAGTGACTAAAGTCAGTTAAAGCATTACCATCAGGTCTCTTATAAAAATGTCATTTTGACACACTAAAAGTCTACTTTATTATTTTAACACACCATTTTACAATTCACCATTTATCACATTTTCTATTATTTGATTCTAAATATTAAAATAATATATACAACACATTAAATAATATATTTACTCAAAACCCAGCAAATACATAAATGCACAACCCAGTGGCAGTCACCACCACCCAAGAACCAACAACCACTGCCACAAACTACAACCACAATCACTGGATCCTCCAACAAATTCCAAATCCAAAAACCTCAAAAAAAAAAAAAAAAAAAAACTCAAAATCTTCAACAAAACCCCAACCCAACAGATTAATTAATGACCAAACTTAACCAATCATCGGTGGCGAGAACTGTGGAGGACGACACAGCTTCAGATCGACGACGACAATGGCGACTTTAGATCGGCGGCGATGGGTCTTCAAGCCAGAGGCGATGGCAGCGGCTTGATCTGTTAGGGATTGGTGAGGGTGAGGGAATCTGATCTGAAGAAGAGAGAGAGAGAGAGAACACGAGTTGAATCTCTGAGAAGTGAGAGAAAAAGTTGAATAAAATATTGAGAGGAGAGATAAAAAGTTGAATAAAAAAATAATAAACACATATGCTATATTGTTTCGTACTGTGCCAAAGTTATCATAGTACTATAGTATGTTACAAAATTTTGACACATTTAAAACACCTCATGAGGCTTGAATAGTGGTGTTTGGTGTGTCAATTTGACACACCGGATGGTAGTGCTCTTATAAACTCAACTCAGTTATAAACAAATAGGAATGGAGTGGGAGAGTAGGGTGGGAGGTGGCAGAGAGAGAAATAAAATTGTTGGTGTTTGTGAGGTAATTGGGTTTTATATAGAAAGAGCCGAACATGGGGAAAAAAATAAAATAATTTTTTTTAATTACATAGTATATTTTTAAATTATATTAAATATGTGGGGCCCAACAATTTTTGGGCCAGCTCCATTTATTTGTTGGGGCCCAAAGGCCCAAGCCGAGGAAGATCTTGGCCCAGACACTGTAATGCAAGTACGAAATAGCATTAGGGATACAGCCGAGGACGACTCAGTCCTCGGCCAGTCCAAAGTCTCCACGGGAGAAAGGGCAAACATGGTATAGAAACAACTTAGAAAAAATCTAAAATACCCGTGCCAATAGAAAAGGGTATGCTGGAAAGTATAAACGACCGTGGAAGGCTGCCCTTACTGCCATTTAATATTCTGCACCTAACAGAGCCATACTCTCTAGCTTTTTCAACCACCTCCAACCACTCCGGGTATGGGCTGATGGGACAAGTATCAGTCTTGGAATGTCTATCCTACACGTGGACGAAGGATAGAAAAACACCGGCTAGTATAAAGGGAAAAGAAAGTAATTCATAAAAGAGGCTGGGAAGAATGGTCAAAAAACTAGAACCTCCTAGCCCGCCTCCAGGAGAAAGACTCCTAGGGCGAAAATGACTTAACCATGTATGAACACCACAAAAGACTCACCGCCTGGTGACTAAGGTCTAGCCTTTCAAACCCACGCTCTACAAATGATATTGATTGGGTCTTTTTACGTGCGAACCCAACACTGTTCTGGTTCGATACGAATCGAGTCCTTACAATCGGCGCCGTTTGTGGGGAAGGCTTGTGTGTTGGCATAGGCGGTAGGTGGAGAGAGTTCCTTTGTCATTTCTAACAACTGGTTATGGAGTTTTGGCGTAAAGTTCCGCTAGGGGCTATGCTTCTTGATTAGGGGCTACGCTTGGTAGCGTTAATCGCATGGAAAATTCTAGGGGCTTGGTCGAGGAGCTAACTCCTCTAAAGCCAAGGTCCCACGCAAAAAGAAAACTGAGTTTTGGACAGAACCAAGGCATTGCATGGTCCTCGGACTCAAGCCTATGGGGAAACCAACTACTTGGATGAGAAAACTGAGTTTTGGACAGAACCAAGGTATTGTATGGTCCTCGGACTCAAGCCTATGGGGAAACCAACTACTTGGATGAGAAAACTGAGTTTTGGACAGGACCAAGGCATTGCATGTCCTCGGACTCAAGCCTATGGGAAACCAACTACTTGGAAAAGAAAACTGAGTTTTGGACAGAACCAAGGCATTGCATGGTCCTCGGACTCAAGCCTATGGGGAAACCAACTACTTGGATGAGAAAACTGGGTTTTGGACAGAACCAAGGCATTGCATGGTCCTCGGACTCAAGCCTATGGGAAACCAACTACTTGGATGAGAAACTGGGTTTTGGACAGAACCAAGGCATTGCATGGTCCTCGGACTCAAGCCTATGGGGAAACCAACTACTTGGATGAGAAAACTGGGTTTTGGACAGAACCAAGGCATTGCATGGCCTCGGACTCAAGCCTATGGGGAAACCAACTACTACTTTTGGACAGAACCAAGGCATTGCATGGTCCTCGGACTCAAGCCTATGGGGAAACCAACTACTTGGATGAGAAAACTGAGTTTTGGACAGAACCAAGGCATTGCATGGTCCTCGGACTCAAGCCTATGGGGAAACCAACTACTTGGATGAGAAAACTGAGTTTTGGACAGAGCCAAGACATTGCATGGTCCTCGGACTCAAGCCTATGGGGAAACCAACTACTTGGAAAAGAAAGCTGAGTTTTGGATAGAACCAAGGCATTGCATGGTCCTCGGACTCAAACCTATGGGGAAACCAACTACTTGGATGAGAAAATTGAGTTTTGGACAGAACTAAGGTATTGTATGGTCCTCGAACTCAAGCTTATGGGGAAACCAACTACTTAGATGAGAAAACTGAGTTTTGGACAGAACTAAGGGATTGTATGGTCCTCGGACTCAAACCTATGGGGAAACCAACTACTTAGATGAGAAAACTGGGTTTTGGACAGAACCAAGGGATTGTATGGTCCTCAGACTCAAACCTATGGGGAAACCAACTACTTAGATGAGAAAACTGGGTTTTGGACAGAACCAAGGTATTGTATGGTCCTCGGACTCAAACCTATGGGGAAACCAACTACTTAGATGAGAAAACTGAGTTTTGGATAGAACCAAGGGATTGTATGGTCCTCGGACTCAAATCTATGGGGAAACCAACTACTTGGATGAGAAAACTGGGTTTTGGACAGAACCAAGGTATTGTATGATCCTCGGACTCAAACCTATGGGGAAACCAACTACTTAGATGAGAAAACTGGGTTTTGGACAGAACCAAGGTATTGTATGGTCCTCGGACTCAAACCTATGGGGAAACCAACTACTTAGATGAGAAAACTGAGTTTTGGACAGAACCAAGGGATTGTATGGTCCTCGGACTCAAACCTATGGGGAAACCAACTACTTAGATGAGAAAACTAGGTTTTGGACAGAACCAAGGTATTGTATGGTCCTCGGACTCAAACCTATGGGGAAACCAACTATTTAGATGAGAAAACTGAGTTTTGGACAGAACCAAGGTATTGTATGGTTCTCGGACTCAAACCTATGGGGAAACCAACTACTTGGATGAGAAAACTGAGTTTTGGACAGAACCAAGGTATTGTATGGTCCTCGGACTCAACCTATGGGTCCTCGGACTCAAACCTGTGGGGAAACCAACTACTTGGATGAGAAAACTGGGTTTTGGACAGAACCAAGGTATTGTATGGTCCTCGGACTCAAACCTGTGGGGAAACCAACTACTTGGATGAGAAAACTGGGTTTTGGACAGAACCAAGGTATTGTATGGTCCTCGGACTCAAACCTATGGGGAAACCAACTACTTAGATGAGAAAACTGAGTTTCGTAAGGTCGGCTACTTAATAAAAATTCTAAGTCACTCAGTCCTCGGGTTAAATACTATAAAAGGTTAAAACTATTAAAAGTGCAAAGATGATGGTGAAACGCCCCACTATTCAGCAACCTACACGGGCTGTTCATTTTGCGGGTGGTATGTCTTCGGAGGGTTACTTCCTACATCGTATCGAGCATTCAGTTGTCGTTTCGGCTATTTTTGGGGTAAGTGTTGTTTTCGCAGGTCGGCGTTATTATGCCGAACAATTCTATTAAAGTTATGATAATATCTTTTCCTTAGCAAATATTTTGACCCTAGATGTCATTAATTCAATGCTATATTAATGTGCCGAACAGCACTTGCAAGTTCATAATAGTGCCTTTCTCTTTGATAAGGGATTACGGCCCCAAGTATTGTACTCTAAGGTCGGCAGTATTGTGCTAGGCCGACTCAGTAAGCTCATCATAATGTCATTTCTTTTTCTGCCTAATAGGAGTTTCAGCTCTAAGTATCACTTGTTCGATTCAGTGTTATTAAGCCGGATTGTTTCTATAAACACAGAGCAAGATCTTTTTATTAACTAGGACTTTGGTCCTAGACGTCGGTCAAAGTTTAAAAAATAAAAAGAATTCACAAAATTGTATGTCTATTTATCGTACGTTGGTCAAAATTTAAAAATAAAAAGAATTCACAAAATTGTACGTCTATTCATCGCGTTATCATTTCGGAAATATAGAGATAGAACATGCGAAGTAAGGTAATAACAATTTTTATTAATATGAAGATGTATTACAACGTACAAAGAGGGGCTTAAACAAGCCTATACAAAAGGTGGATCACCAAAACAATAATAATAAAAAAACAACAGCAATGCAGACAAATAAGCAGTTAGATGTCTTTTTAAACTCGTCTCCGAAGTCCTTCCAAACTCTGCCTTAGTAGCGCCCATATTGAGAGAAGGACCTTCTTCAGAAGAAGATGGAGGAGATGAATGAAGAATGAGGAGAAGAAGAGAGAGGAAATGAAAGGAAAGAAAGAGGAGCAAAAGAGGGAGAAGGAAAAGCACCAGGATGGATCTGGTGGTGGAAAGAAGAAGAAAGAGAGGCAAAAGGAGACACCAGTGAACGAAGAGAGGAAGAAGCAGGGGCACATAGTCCCTGCCTTAGTCCTGACTCCTAACACACTGGTGCCATGTTAGTTATGCTCGTGAGAGAGCGGCTGGTACTGATGATAGGTGACCCCAGCTCAGTCACGCCGAATGTTTGACGTGACGAGCCCCTGCTTCGGATTTTGGCTGAGAGGAGGGTAAAAAGGATTTTGAGTCTCCGTCATCCTTGCCCTGACCGAGCCATTTTAAGCTTTGTAAGAATGTGGAGTTTTTGGGAGGGGTATGGTTCTTTCATTATTTGCTTTTATCTCAAGTGTATCACGAGTTAGGATACAACTAGTGAATGAAGTAAACTCTAGAGGAAGCTAAAGGTTTTAGACTTCAGAGGGATTGAAAGGGTCTTTGTACAGGAGAAATATCCTCCTGCCTCCCTTCTTATACGAAGGGTGGAATGGAAGGTATTCAATCCGTCCAGATTTCCAAGAAAATTGGTAAACGAGAATGTACCCGTTCCACTTCCCCGCATCGTCAACAAACCGTCGAAATTAAATGGACTTGTAAATGTAAGTCATTAAAGGCGCGTTCTGGATAACCAAACGGCAGGAATGCGTGGTGAATGAATTCAGGGGAATGTCTCGTAGACCGGTACATTTCCTGGGCAGATGGAGAACCGCCAGCATTAATGAAAGGCTGAATTAAATGAACCATAATAAAGGCACGGTATTACCAAAACCCTCCTCTCCAACCAAGAGGTCGGACAGCAGGGTTTTGAGGGGCTATTATGAGGCCCAACAATTTTTGAACCAGCTCCATTTATTCGTTAGGGCCTAAAGGCCCAAGCCGAGGAATATCTTGGCCCAGACACTGTAATGCAAGTACAAAATAGCATTAGGGATGCAGCTGAGGACGACTCAGTCCTCGGCCTGTCCAAAGTCTCCACGGAAGAAAGGGCAAAAATGGTATAGAAACAACTTAGGAAAAAATCTAAAACACCTGTGCCAATAGAAAAGGGTATGCTGGAAAGTATAAACGACCGGGGAAAGCTGCCCTTACTGCCATTCAATACTTTGCGCCTGACAGAGCCATACTCTCAAACTTTTTCAACCACCCCCAACCACTCCGGATATGGGCTGATGGGACAAGTATCAGTCTTGGAATGTCGATCCTACACGTGGACGAAGGATAGAAAAACATCGGCTAGTATAAAGGGAAAAGAAAGTAATTCATAAAGGAGGCTGGGAAAAATGGCCGAAAACCAGAGCCTCCCAGCCTGCCTCCTGGAGAAAGACTCCTAGGGCGAAAATAACTTAGCTATGTATGAACGTCACAGAAAAGACTTACCGCCTGATGACTAAGGCCTAGCTTTTCAAACCCATGCTCTACAAATGATATTATTTGGGCTTTTTTACGTGCGAACCCAATATTGTTACGGTTCGCTACGAATCGTGTCCGTACAATATATATATATATAAATTATTGGAAAAGTTGGAAGAACACCATAAATTTGATTTTTTTTTTGGTTTGTAGGCCATAATTTAAAATCTTGTAAGAAAGAGATAAGATGAATTGGATATATATCTCTAATTTAGTGGCACAAATTGCTCTATTTTATTAAAGAAATCGGGATTCAAATTTTCCTCCCATGTAATTATTGTGTATTGATAAAAATATACTTGTATATATCAATATGGTAAGACCTTGAATCAAGAGCTTTGGAAAGGTAGGGGAAAAAAAAAAGATCCAAAATAGTTATCAACATAAAAGCACCCACAGTAGATGTGGGATATGTGCTAAATGCTAAAAATTTAGCACATATCCCACACCAAGCACAAAAATCAGCTCCCATCAGACATGGTATATATGCTAAAATTATACCACTTATGTCCGTACCGTTGCAAATTTGCAACGGTACGGACAAATGTGGTATAACTGAATAATGTTTTATATTCGCTTCTCTCTCCTCTCACTTCTGGTTTGAGCTCTTGATTTCTTCTCTCTCTCTCTTCTCCTATCAGACCCAAGCTTCCTTCAACAGCTCAACAGAGAAGAACAAATGACACTCCGATCGGATCCAAGGAGAAGCAGATCATCTTCATGGGCGAGGCCCCTCCGCCGTCTTCATCGCCATCGTCATCACCGTCGGAGGCGCGAACGGCATGGGCGAGGCCACTCCGATCGGATCATCGCCATCGTCATCGCCATCGAAGGCGCAAGCAGAATGGGCGAGGCCACTCCGATCATCCACATCGCCACTCCGATCGGATCATCGCCATCGTCATCGCCGTCCACTCCGATCATCCACATCGTCATCCCCATCGTCATCGCCGCTCCGATCTCGCAGATCTCTCTCTCTCTCTTTTGGTGGTTGGTTGTTTTGATTATTGCTGGTTGGCTGACTTTGGTTGATGGTGGTAGGTTGATCAGGTTGTGGTTGTGAGATTTGGGTTGATATTGGTGTTTGAGTTTGGGTTGATCGATTGGCTGATTTTGGTGTTTGTCTAAGTTTTGTTTGTTTGGTTTTTTTTTTTTTTTGGTAGCAGTGGCTGATATTGGTGGTCGGTGGTTGCGGTGTGGGTTGTTGTTGCTGTTGTTTTTTTTTTTTTTTTTTTGGAAAGTGAATAATATATTATTTTAATGTGTAATAAATATTATTTTAATGTATAGAATTTGATTATAAAACATCTGATAAATGAGATGTTGTAAAATAATGTGGTAAAATAATAAAGTAGGTGTTTGATGTGGTAAAATAGCATAATATTTACACTATCTGCTACGGATGCTCTAACAAATAAAATTCTCCATCATGTGTCTATTTATTTATTTTTTTTTCTCCAAGTAATTCTTCATAGTTTTTATATTTCATTTTTTTTTTATTTAAAAAAGAAAAAGAAAAATGTAAGTTTTACTTTTACCTGAAGAATTTAAACTTGTACAGTCAGATTCTAGTCTAGCTGTGAATGTGAGGTAGCCTAGCTTCCGTATCGATGGTGACGCGTTCTTCATCATTCAAAATTTGAAGTGGGAACCCAACGGTCCTTAAGGCTAGGGTTCTTCAATTTAACTATTTAACCCAAAACCCATCTCTCTCTCTCTCTCTCTCTCACACACACACACACACACAGAAAAGCGCAAAAAGAGGGAGAAAGAAAACGAAAATGGTGGCGGCGAAGCAATCATACGAGGATAGCCGTCGCAAGAGAGTGGAAGAGAATAAGAAGAGAATGGAAGCTCTCAATCTCCCTCTGCTTTCTCAAGCTCTCAAAACTTCTCCCAAACCCTCTCCTGTATCTCTCTCTCTCTGTTTTTTTTTTTTTTTACCTAAAATCTGTCATTTTTATGTGTTTCTATTCCATACTCATTTACACTCTTTGATGCCCACATTCACATAGACGAAGCAGGCCAAACCCCGTGTGGTGCAGAAGCAATTGGTCGTGGTTAGGAGGTCCACTCGCTTTGCCAACAAGCCTGCACCTATTTACAAAGAAGTGAGTCTGTGAACCGTTTTGTTCATTTCCTCAAACACTAGTCCCTAATGAACCATTTTAGTCCTTAAAGTGATCGCTTTAAACTTCAGGACTAAAACCGCTCATGTTCTAAAGTTTAGGACCAACCATATATTTTGGCCTTTCATTTATGTCAAGATTTTATGTTACAACATTATGTTATTATTGCTGACAGGTTGCTGTGGACCGCGTGGCAATACCCAGAAGGTATTTTTGATTCAAATGTTAATGTGTTAGCAAATAGAATGATCTATTTCATATAATTTTTTTATGGGGGATGTGTAGGATTTTAGGTAGGCAAAGGAATTTGTCGAACCTGGTACTTGCCTCGCCTGAAGCCATAGCAGAAGCTGATGAGAAAGCGGAAAAATTAGTATCGGGTCTACCACCTGGTTATCCAATATTGACTAAGTCAATGCAGCCATCCCATGTCGCTGGTGGATTTTGGCTGGTAAGAGAATTGGTTTTTCTGCTTGACTTATTTAACAACTTCTCAAAGTACACTAGTGTGTTCTCTAACTAAGATGTTGGAACTCAGGCTTTTCTTTTTCTCTGATATGTATTGATGGGGGTTACTAGTATATAAATAACATTAGTAGAAGTAGTAAAAATAACATGTCTTACGTGTATGACTTCGGATAAAATAGAGTGGTGGAAAAGAATATACTTGGCTACCATGATTATTCTGTTGAGGATTATAGTTCCCCTAAATTTTGGAACTAAAGGCTTGGTTGTTGTTCTGTATTAATTTACAGTGGCTTAGAAAGCACTAAGTTATGTGATTTAGCCTGTAAGTAAAATCACATACCAAAGCAAAATTTGATTGTATAAATAGTTCTGCCAGAGTAGAAATCCACTAAATAGGGACTAGAGGGTGAAAGTTGACATATGGTTGCGTTAGATTTGAATAATGTGGCAGATTACCCTCACTTGGATTGGGGGCACCTGCACGTTTCAGTAATGAAGATGGACTAGTTACCATCTGTTCTGAGAACGTAGAAGACTTGGAACTATATATATAATGATAAATATGTCATCCTTGATGCATACTATACCTGTAATTTGGAGTAACAGTCATAATGATTCTGGTAAAATTTGATAACAGGGTCTTCCAGTCGATTTCTGCAAGCTGAACCTTCCAAGTCGTGATGATGTTATGACTTTGATAGATGAGGATGGTGATGAGTATCCAACCATATATCTAGCCCGTAAAAGAGGACTGAGTGGTGGATGGAAGGGGTTTGCTGTTGCTCATCATTTGGTACATGGGGATGCAGTAGTATTTCAATTAATTGGGCGAACAACATTTAAGGTGATTGATCATTTATCAACGGCATTTAACTAAGCACCTTGTTCTTCTTGTTATTCCTCTCAATCATCAAATTATTGTTTTTGTGAAGTTTCATGTTCGAATTAGGCTATGCTAACATTTTTTTATGGTCTTCCAAATTCTCTTGATGGGAATGGTGCATGCGCATGTATATATGCATGCTATTATAGATTGTTATGTATGATACTATCATTTTCCTTTTTCATTAATACAAACTAATGTGTATCTGTAACCTATGTAAGTTATCCCTTTTCAATAAACTCGTAGGGCTTTTCCTTTCTGCTACTCCCTGTCATCGAGGGGAATTTTTACATTTTATGTCTTCTTATATGTATATGTACTAAATGTACTTATATTTTCTTTCTAGGTTTACATCATCAGGGTGAACGGTTCTGAGGAGGGAAATAATGGAGCCGATTGAATTAATACAGGTAACCTTTTTTGAAATGATAGCTCTAGATATTGGATTATACTCATTGTTGGTCCCCTGAGTTTTAGTATAATCCATAAATATGTTAGAATTTTGTATACATCTGCTTTCTCATTATTAGCTATAATACTTCCAATGAAATAATGACAACATCTATTTTGGATGTTGGCTAAATTGTAATTGCACAATGTTAGACCTTATGGCTTGGAGTTCATACCTTGTGTCCAATGGGACCAAGAAAGGTCTATTCATTTTTTATTTTTTATTTTTTTTATGATGCTGTAAATCAATGGATTTTAGTTGTCTTTGTACTTATTCATGAACCAGACATGTGATTACTTCCAAACCAATTGCCATTTCCACTGGCATTTGAGTTTGGCAGCTTTAACCTGTTTTTTAACCATTAAACTACCTATCTTGATTCTCTTAGTATCAGATCAAAGGGAGTGAGTAGCCTAAATTTTTTTACATAAAAGTTTATATGAAAGGCACTTTCCTTAATCCTTATAGTTCTCTGATATTCCTTTTTGTTACTCATGGAAACATATATTAAAACCTATGCAAAAGTTTTGGTTTTCTTTTGTCTTGTCTTAAGTGAATGGAGGAAAAAGATTGTTACAGGCACTGTATGTATGGATTGGGAATTATAAAGCCATCGTGTAACTTCATATGACATGATCTCATATGATTGCAACATCAGATGTAGAAATGTGGTTGCTGATATATGACACATCTATTTGCATATGCATGCAATAGCAGTGTTCCCACACAAGGGCATGGGCAGTATGCCATATCCACTTATGTTCAATGTTCTCTAAAGAGACTATTCAAATTTTGTTGGCTCGACTATATATCAATATGCAACCTTTTCCCACCAATTGTATTAAACTTTTTGATTGCAATTCATGTTAATACTCGCTCCACAAGTGATATAAATATATGTCCAGTCTAAAGAGGAAATAAAATTAAAAGGCCTATTTTCTTGTGTGCCTCTAAAATGTGGTAGATAAGTATGACATTATTCCTAATATTTTAGTATCATTTTGAGCTTATACTCTGGAGTCTTCCACTCGTATTAATTTATTCTGTTCAATTGATATATTTATCAAACTTCTGTTGGTTGCAGGTAAAAGGGTCTTGGCATGTTCTGTTTTCCATTTTGTCATGAGGTTTTGTGGACCTCCATGCTCATGTTGTCTATAGAAACACTAGATGTAACTTGCTCCACTAAAGCTGTTTAGTTTTAGCTCTAATCAAGGTAGTTTTTCTAATGTTTATTCTCCTGTTAAAATGGGTTTGTAGGAGACAATGAGCTATCTAATGATCAATTGATGAACTAGTCTTTTGTTCAATCCTCTAATTCTTTAAATTTGTTTTAAAATTTCATTCCCTGTAGTGGAGACAGCTAATTGCTTGCTGTTTGGAATGTCTGGTGGGAATAAAATATGAAAGCAAAATATGCTAAACACCTATTGGTACAATATTAGTTACACCATTTCACACGATACACCAATCCATGTCAATTTAGTAGTTGTGAAATTTATATCTTGTTGCAGAAACTTGCAATAATCCAAAAATATCTCGCTTGCTATCCCGAAAATAAAATAAAAATCAGACTTAACCCCATATTGAAATCTTGACCCAGTTGCTCCAACGTGATTAGACCTTATTGCATGGTGCAACGCCTCAGAGACCTAAACATGCGTACGGGGAAAATACAAATCATAAAGGAGTTGACGAATCATGGCACTTTGTAAATTTTTTAGTTAGTAAATGATATCGTTTAAATTATTTTTTATTATTAAAATTTTTCAAATGATTCATAACATTCATTATTTAAAAAATCTTGTTGTTTGATTAATATTAATTTTAAAAAAAAGCTTAAATGACTTGATGTACTAATAGATTTGAACAAAATAATTAAATTAATTCATTTAATTATTTACTAATAGATTTTACAATTGAAATGGACTGAAGTAAATTGAAATGAACCAAAATCCTATTCTAATGTGACTTAATAAGGGTGTAGTAAACTAGCAATAATAAATATTTCGTTTTAGTTTTTAAATATTATATAGATGTTGTAGGGACACGATCTTAGTTAACCCAGTCCTTGCTCCCGTCTCCTCTCTCCTCTCTCTTCTGTCCCCTTCTCTTGAGGGACTCTTACATATTATATAGGCCATCTTTTATCATCTAGGCCTTACACTTGTTAATCATCCAAACCCCCATTTGAGCACCTGTCCTATCAGACGCCCTTACCAGTTCTTTGTGAGTTGTAGTGACCAAGGTAGCACTGTTCAGGGGTCTTCTCTTCATTAATGCGGCCAGGAGAGTAGTTGTGGTGCATTTAATGTGGTGGTGACAGCCTTTGCTGGGATATTTTGAGTCTCATTTCTTTTTACGTGTTTGGAGTGAGGGCTACAGTAACTGGGATGCATCATTGACCTGGACTTTGAAATGTCCGAGGAGGAATTACTCCTCGGACGTGTTTTCTTCGCCCCAGTGGACCTGAGCAAGGATTCTGGGCCGCGACGTCTCCTCGGACAGAATGGTCCTCGGACGGGTCCAAGGCCCAGCCAACTTGTTATTCTGGGCCGGTCCCCACAGATGTAATAACTAATTTGCATTCTTGGGTTTTAGTTTTTAAATATTATATAGATGTAATGAATAATTTGCATTCTTGAGTTCTTAGGGTGGTAACTTGACTGATTCGAGGTAGTAGAGAATGAGGGAAAGAAGTATGAGGAAAGGAAAGAGGAAAATTATGTGGCTTATTTCTTGTTGATGTTCATGACTTATGAGTTGTGACAAGTTTTAAGTGTAATTGATTTGAATTAAACTTGGTGATTTTTAGAGTCCGTTTGGATACAACTTATTTTTGCTGAAACTGAAAACACTATAGCAAAATAATTTTTAAATGTGTGAATAGTACTGTGGGACCCATTTTTAATATTTTTTAAACTCGTGAACAGTGCTAAACAGTGCATGAACAGTGCTCAACAGTAACCGCACAGTGTGAACAGTAACTTCTATCCCTAGTTGAAACACGTGCAAAGGAAAAAATAAAAAAGTTGAAATGCGTCCCTCCCAAAATATAGACGCAATAATCTCTATCCAAACCGCACCTTAGAGTTGGATCCCCCCAAAAGAGTAATTGATTTGAATGAAACATGGTGATTTTCAGAGATGGATCTACCCAAAAACCTCTCCAATTGGAAGCCATGACGAAGGGTATATTTGGTAGACTGTAATAGGTATTGTAATGTAATAGTTATTCCTTTAGTATAGCTATTCAATAGTTTGGTTATATTTTTATTACCAGATTTAGCTGTAGTCATTCCTTATAAATAACTATTTTTAAAAATGAGGAATGACTATTCATCTCTAAAATAGATGTAATACATATTCCTTTGTAGGTGTATTAATTTTTTTGAAATTAATATATTTTCAAATAAACAAACTTTCCATATGCACATAACAATTTTGAAAATTAAAAATCATAAAAAATAACTAGTCTCTCTTTCAAATGTGCTTTCATTCCATTGTCTTCAAGGTTCTATTATTATGTTGTCACCAAATAAATGAATAGTAATAAACATTATATTACAACGTCTTGTATTTCTTGTAATACTTATTCCTATGTAATTACTGTTACAGTACCAAACGTGTCCTAAAACTTTTGAGTTTGCTTTCCTTGTTCTTGATGAAAAAATGAGACGCACTCTGATCACCATCCAACTCAGATGGAGTCCCCCCTTGGCAATTGGTTTGAATTGAATTTGAACGGGTCTTCTTTAGGAGACTTGGGTTGCACTAGTGGCGCCGGGGGGGGGGGGGGGTTTCAGGGATCATTAGAAATTCCAATGGGAATTATGTTTGTGGATATGCTAGACATGTTGGATTCACGATTAGCGTAGCGGCATAATTGTGGGCATTGAGGGATGGAATCAATATGTGCATTAATATGAATCTTGTTACTGTGGAGATAGAGCTAGATGCAAAACTTGTGGTTGAACTTTTGAAGAAGGATGCTGGAAGCCTTAATGGGAATGAAGTGATAGTAGCAGAGTGTAAAGAATTTCTAAAAAAAAATTATAAGAGTTAGAATCCAACACAATTTAAGGAAGCGAATAAGTGTGCTGATGCACTTGTTAGGAGAGGTGCCCTCCTACCCCAAGATTTTGGTGTTTTTCCTCCCCCCAACAATAGAGGTCTCTCTTTTGCTTAGTCTAGACGCTGCTGGGACCATGTATGAGCGTGTTTATTCTAATGTTTTTGTTTATTAGTTAATGAACTTCTCCTATTTACCAAAAAGAAAAAAAAAATTGATTCGAAGGAAACAACCAACTTAATAACTCACTAACAACTTCAAACAGTACTAACTTCCAACCATCTCATTTAACAATCTCTTGTCAAGCTAACTCACTCTTAATTGCATGAAAAACAATTAAAAGTACAATTGACAATAAACTTAGGGGACATCCTTCTCAAGAGATCCTCCATAGAGCTTAGCTAACCACATCGGAGATAAAGAAGTACAAAATAAAACACAAAATAACTCCATGTACTTACATATTAAGATGGTCATAATTTTAAGGGTAAATTCCATATAACTACCATGAGGTTTGGTTTAATGCCAAATACATCTAATACAATTAAAAAGCAACCATTTTGGTCCTTAAACATAAACTCCACATAAAACAAATTCTGCATAGCTTTTTTTTCATTTTCAAGACTGCATGTTTAGAAAGGTACCCCACACTCATTTGTTCCCGCCAGCCCAAAATCATCACATTTTAGTCAAACTCTCCAATAGGTTTACATCATTTTTTGCTCTTACCAAGAGTAACAAGAGCTCTTAATATAAACCAAAATAAAGTAACCCAAGTCATGGTTGGTAAGTGATGAGTTACCCTTACCCATGCCACCTTAGAAAGTTGGGGTAATTTCAGTGATAAGTGATGAGTTATTGAGTGATAAGTGATGATATTTGAGTGATGAGTGATCATTGATCATTTTTTTTTCATCCAAACAGCCCCTTAATGGCTCTCTTTAGTCTTCATGAGAGTTAGAATTTAAACTTTCGCTCAAAAAAAGATTTTAGACTGAGCAAAGAGAAAGAGGACCTCTATTCAAGTTTTAATTTGAAGAAAGGTACAAATTAGTTTTTGATATCAAAATATAGCTAAAATTCTTGTGATGGAAGAAGTATTAATTACTTGAAAAATAACTGATTTAGTTTTTGTTTTGGTTTTTTTTGTAGGTTGCACTTTTAGCAATTTGGCTCTTTTGCTTGGTAATTTTGACTCTTTTGATATGTAATCTTGGATTTTTTTTCTCAGAGTTATAGTTTTTGGTATGTAAAGAACTTGATCTTTATAAAAATTAAATGACAAACACTTAAAAGAAATTATGATCAACTAAGAACTTGATTGAAGAATCCTCTCCTCACACAAAGTCCATGGCTAATCAATTGGACAACTTATAGATTACTACTATAAAGGAAATACAATACACTTGTTCACAACAACCTCATCTAAGGAAAACATATCTCCTTAAATCTCTCATATACATATGTAATACCATGAAATAGAAGTTTGCTTTATATAGACCTTCGGAATCTTGTATATATCCAACTAATTCATCACACGTGATTTGCTAGACCATTTGCATTTCACTTGAGTTTGTTTGGAATAAAATTGCATTTATTTATTATCTACAAATGGGTCCCTTGTTGGACTAAAATGAACTACAACTAGAAAGCATTTGCATTTGCAAAAAGCATTTAGGTTGGCGGGAATAGATGAGTGTGGGGTATCCTTTTGAACATGCAGTCTTCAAAATGAAAAAAAAAGTCGTGCAAATTTTGTTTTAGGTGGAGTGAACAAACGACTTGTAACACCATTTGGGTTTAAAGACTAAAATGGTTGCTTTTTAATTGTCTTGAATGTGTTTGTTATTAGCCCAAACCTTAGGGTAGTTGTCTAGAATTTACCCTAATTTTAATTTACCTAAATTTCCTAAATTTTAAATTCTTAGTTTTGTGTTGAAATTTAAAAAGATATGGGATTAAAAAAAATTATTGGAAAAGTTGGAAACAAACCATAAATATGATTTTTTGGTTGGTAGGACATAATTTAAAATCTTGTTGAGAAGAGATAAGAGTGGCACAAATTTAATACATATCTCTAATTTAGTGGCTCACAAACTGCTCGATTTTGTTTAGGGAATTAGGATTCAAATTTCCCTCCCATGTAATTATTGACTATTGATAAAAATATAGTATATATCAAATATGGTAAGACCTTCAATCAAGAGCTTCGGAAAGGTAGAGGAAAAAAAAAAAATCCAAAATCGTTATTAACATAACACATAAAATTCTCCATCATGCGACTATTTATTTATTTCTTCAAGTAATTCCTTTTATTTTTTACATTTCACTTATATAAAGAAAAATGTAAGTTTTACCTTATGAATTTAAACTAGTACAGTCAGATTCTAGCTGTGAATGTGGATGTGAGGTAGCTTGCTTCCATGTCGGTTACGCGTTCATCGTTCAAAATTTGAATTGGGATTCGTGGGAACCAACCCAACGGTCCTTGAGGCTAGGGTTCTTCAATCTAACTATTTAACCACAATCCCGTCTCTCTTCTCTCTCACACACAGACAGAGAAAAGCACAAAAAGAGAGAGAAAGAAAAGGAAATGGTGGTGGCGAAGAGATCATTCGAGGATAGCCGTCGCAAGAGAGTGGAAGAGAATAAGAAGAGAATGGAAGCTCTCAATCTCCCTCTGCTTTCTCAAGCTCTCAAAACTTCCTCTTCTCCCAAACCCTCTCCTGTATCTCTCTCTTTCTCTCTAGTCTGTAATTTTCACGTGTTTCTCTTCCCTACTCATTTGGTCTTTTTGATGCCCACATTCACATAGACGAAGCAGGCCAAACCCCGTGTGGTACAGAAACAAGTGGTCGAGGTCAGGAGGTCCACTCGCTTTGTCAACAAGCCTGCACCTATTTACAAAGAAGTGATTCAGTGAATCACTTTGTTCATTTCCTCAAACACTAGTCCCTAACGAACCAGTTTAGTCCTTAAAGTGATCGCTTTTAGCCCCAACTAAAATTTTGTAAGAACTAGATCACTTTTAGTTTTTTTTTGGGACTAGAAGCGGCCACTTTAAACTTCAGGAACTAAAAAAGCTCGTATTCTAAAATTTTGGACCAACAATATATCAAGATTTTATGTTACAACATTATGTTATTGCTGATAAGTTGCTGTGGACCGCGTGGCAATACCCAGAAGGTATATTTGATTTAAATGTTAATGTGTTAGCAAAAATAGAATGATCTATTTCACATAATAAGATGATTAGGTTTAATTTTTTTGTGGGGGATGTGAAGGATTTTTGGTAGGGAAAGGAATTTGTCGAACCTGGTACTTGCCTCGTCTGAAGCCGTAGCAGAAGCTGAAGAGAAAGCGGGAAAATTAGTATGGGGTCTACCACCTGGTTGTCCAATATTTACAAAGTCAATGCAGCCATATCATGTCGCTGGTGGATTTTGGCTGGTAAGAGAATTGGTAATTCTACTTAACTTATTTAACAACTTCTCAAAGTACGTTACTATCTTATCTAACTAAGTCATTGGAACTCAGGCTTTTCTTTTTCTCTGATATGTATTGATTTGTTCTTAGTAAATAAATAACATTAGTAGAAGTAGTAAAAATAATAGGGTCACAATGATTTTATACAGAATATATAATGATAAATATGTCATCCTTGATCCATACTATACCTGTAATTTGGAGTAATATTCATAATGATTCTGGTAAAATTTGATAACAGGGTCTTCCATCTAATTTCTCCGAGCGGAACCTTCCAAGTCATGATGCTGTTATGACTTTGATAGATGAGGATGGGGATGGGTATCCAACAAAATATCTAGCCAAAAAAAGTGGACTGAGTGGTGGATGGAAAGGGTTCGCCGTTGCTCATCATTTGGCATATGGGGATGCATTAGTATTTCAATTAATCGGGCGAACAACATTTAAGGTGATTGATCATTTATCAATGGCATTTAACTAAGCACCTTGTTCTTCTGGTTATTCCTCTCAATCATCAAATTATTTTGTTGTTGTTGTTGTGAAGTTTCATGTTTGAATTAGGCTGTGCTAACATTTGTTTATGGTCTTCCAAATTTTCTTGATGGGCACGGTGCATGCGCATATATATATATATATGTGTGTGTGTGTGTGTGGGGGGGGGGGGCATGCGCGCGTACTATCTTAGACGGTTATGTATGATACTATCACTTTCCTTTTTCTTTTATACAAACTAATGTGTATCTGTAACCTATGTAAGTTATCCCTTGTCAATAAACTCGTAGGGCTTTTCCTTTCTGCTACTCCTTGTCATCGAGGGGAATTTTTACATTTTATGTCTTCTTATGTGTATATGTACCAAATGTACTATTTTCTTTTAGGTGTACATCATCAGGGTGAATGGTTCTGAAGAGGGTAATAAGCTTTGAGTCTTACTTTCTTGGATGATGGATCCAATTGAATTAGTACAGGTATGGGATTGTATCCATTGTTGGTCCTCTGAGTTTTAGTATTATCCATAAATATGTTAGAATTTTGTATACAGCTGCTTCCTCATCATTAGCTATACACTTGCAATGAAATATTAATGAAGAAATCTATTTTGGATGTTGGCTAAATTGCAATTGCACAATGTTAAGACTTATTGGTTTGGAGTTTAGACCTGTCTCCAATGGGACCATGAAAGGTCTATTTGTTGTTTTTGATGATGCTGTAAATCACTGGATTTTAGTTGTCTTTGTACGTATTCATGAACCAAACAATTGATTCCTTCCAAACTAACCAATTTCCATTTCCACTGGCATTTGTGTTTGGCAGCTATAACCTGTTTTTTAACCATTAAACCACAGTACTTATCTTGACTCTCTTAGTATCAGATCAAAAGGAGGGAGTAACCTAATTTTTTACATAAAAGTTTATATGAAAGGCATTTTACTTATCCTTATTGTTCTCTGATATTCCTTTTTGTTACTTATGGAAACATATATTAAAACCTATACAGAAGTTTTGGTTTTCTTTTGTCATGTCTTAAGTGAAAGGAGGAAAAAGATTGTTACAGGCACTGTATGTAAGGTTAGGGAATTATAAAGCCATCATGTAGAAATGTGGTTGTTGATATATGACAGATATATATATTTGCATATGCATGCAATAGCAGTGTTCCCACACAAGGGCATGGGCAGTATGCCATATCCACTTGTGTTCAATGTTCTTTATGGAGACTATTCAAACTTTGTTGGCTCAACTGACATATATATCAATATGCAACCTTCCCCCACCAACTGTATTAAACTTTTTGATTGCAATTCATATTAGTACTCTCTCCACAAGTTATATAAATATATATCTGGTCTAAAGAGGAGATAAAATTAAAAGGCCTATTTTCTTGTGTGCCTCTAAAATGTGGTAGATAAGTATGACATGTTCTGTTTTCCATTTTGACATGAGTTTTTGTGGACCTCCATACTAATGTTGTCTATAGAAGCACTACATGTAACTTGGTCCACTAAAGCTGTTAGTTTTAGCTCTAATCAAGGTAGATTTATAATGTTTATTCTCCTGTTAATATGGATTTGTAGGAGACAATGAGCTCTCTAATGGTCAATTGATGAACTAGTCTTTTGTTTTATTCCTCATTCTTTATAACTTTGTTTTAAAATTTCATTCTCTGTAGTGGAGACAGCTAATTGCATGCTGTTTGGAATGTCCGGTGGGAATAAATATGAAAGCAAAAAAATGCTAAACACCTATTGGTACAACATTAGCTACACCATTTCACACGATACACCTATCGCAACATGTCAATTTAGCAGTTGTGAAATTTATATCATGTTGTGGAAACTTCAATAATCCAAAAATAAAATAAAAATCAGGCTTAACCTTAACCCCTTATTGAAACCTTGACCCAGTTGCCCAAACGCGGTTAGACCTTATTGCATGGTGCTTTCAGAAGTCAAGTCAGAAACCTAAACACAAATCCAGGGCAGATACAAATCATAAATGAGTTGACGAGGTCTCTAGGCAATTTTTTTTTTTTTTTCCTTGAATAGAAGTCACACACAAACACACAAAAAATTCAACCTTTTAAGAAATGGCTTAGCAATGCCAATGAAACAACAACAAGACTGTTCAATTGTGAGCTGTAATTGAGACTTTGATAGAGCAAAATGGTAGACAACAAAACAGTGGGGGCAGCTGTTTGATGGGGCACAAATTGATAGCAACATTTCATTTTAAAAAGCTGGAAACAAAGCTCCGCAAGGAAAAAGATTGGAACATGCTTCTGACTTTATACCAATGACATTGCCTAGAAACTACTTTGTATTTACTACTATTATCCCCCCAACATTTTATCCTGA
Source organism: Quercus lobata (assembly GCF_001633185.2). Classification (NCBI taxonomy): domain Eukaryota; kingdom Viridiplantae; phylum Streptophyta; class Magnoliopsida; order Fagales; family Fagaceae; genus Quercus; species Quercus lobata. The sequence continues at coordinate 5,299,840 of NC_044905.1, read as the reverse complement.
AGCCCTCTTTCTTATTCAGCTTTTGTGGGCCCTAATAATGTAAATGTGGTCTAGTTTCATTGGCTGAGCCATTGAGCTATAAAAGCTGATGATTCTTCAAAGTGATAAGCCCCAAATAATAATAATGATAATAATAAAAATTTCAACCTTCTTTCACGCGGTGTTTGTCCGATAACAAACATTTAATAGATTTTAAAGCCCAACGCGTTGCTTAAGCTTCGTGACAACACGTTTCAATCTTAAAAAAAAAAAAAAAAAAAAACTATTAAAGTGTGTTTAGTTACCACTTATTTTGTTGAGATTGAAAAATTATTGCTAAAAGTATCGTAGAAGTTAGTTGAAATAGTACAATAACACAAAAAAGTAAGAAAAATAAAAAAAATGGTAGAGAAAGAAAGTATTTTCTCAAGTGTGTTTGGATATAAAGAGGAAGAGAAAGGAAAAATGTGAGGTATTTTACATTTTTATCCTTTTAGGTTTTAAATTAATGAGGATATAAATGTTATTTTACAAAAATAGACAAAATCTTTTAAGGGTATAAGAGTAATTTTAAGAGAAAAAATAATTGATTCCACAAAAGACTTTTCCCTTCTTTTATTCATTCCTTTTGTTTTCCTTTTTAATCAAGCAAAGGAAAGTAATTCATTTCTTTTCTTTTCATTCTTCTTCCATCAAACCAAACAAAGCCTTAATCTAATCTAATTTGACCCCCTTTTAGGTTTTAAGAGAAAGAACTTTTTCCTTTTTTGTTTACAGCACATTTGTTCCCTTATATGATGAATTCTTATAATTATTTAAGGCACAATTTTGGGCAAGTGAGATTGTTAGAAATTTTGCTCACAGATAATTGGCGCCGGTAATTTCGGGACCCCCCAAGTGGAGGCCAAAGGGGTGGTTGAAAAGTGTGGAGAATAAGAGCGTACACTGTCCAGTTAGTACTAGGCGCCAAAGTTCTACAGGCTCACAAAAACAACTACGTGACACTCACAATTGGCATTAAATACCAAATAGAAACAAGTATTTTAGCTGGTTATTATGATGATGAAATAAACACTTGAACACAAGCACCAATCAATCAAAAAAAAAAAAAAAAAAACAAGGGTAAATTTGAGTCACATTTTTTGAGGTTTGGGCTAATTCTAACTAGGTACAATACTTTTTAGACTAACCAATTTGGTTCCTAAAACTAATTTAGTTCCTAAAATTATTAAAATAAATAACTAATTGTTCGGGGATTAAGTTGGCTTTAGGAACTAAATTAACTAGTTTTGAAAAGTCTTAAGCTTTATTGGTATTAGTTCAAACTTCAAACCTTAGGATATGTTAGTGGAATTTACCCAAAATAATAATAATAATAATAATAACCGACTAAAATGTTTGAATTTCCTTTTTAATGTTTAGGGAAATTAATGCTTTAAGCCTTGTACTTTAGGGATAGTTTAAAATTAAATTTTGAAATTTCATTGGATTAAATCAAACCTGAACTTTAATTTTTTCATTTGAAATTCTTGATCAAGTGCCCAATTTAAACCTAAAATGTCTAGGGTATAAATTGGTATGATTTTAAAAGTTTATGGTTTGATTTGAGGATTCTGTTAATGGATGCCTTAAGTTATTTGTTAATAAATTATTTTAAGAAAGTTTTAATAGTGCTTTTTACGGGATATAAAAAGCAGTCAAAAAAGTCAACTACTTTTTTCATTTTCCTATAAAAAAGTTTCTAAAAATATTTCCTAAACTAATAACTTTTCTTATGATTTAAAACCATTGATTTAATTTGTAGCAAATTAACAATATTAAATTTTAGGTATTTATTTTGAAAATATAAGATTGATTTGAAAACTCCCCTTAAATATAAAACTTAATTTACCATAATTTTATTGTGAATACAAACAACTCTATTATAGAGTTATCAAAAATCTTATCTATTCATTTTGAAGTATTATTTGGTTTCTTTTATAAGGGGAACCAAGGATCTCAATCCCCTACTTTTCTAAAAATAATTTAAAAAAAAATCTCAATCTCCCACTTGTTGTAATAATTGTCAAAATTTTTTTTTATCCATTTAGAAACTTGTGGATTAAATTTTATCTATTCATTACCGTTTTAAACAAACATTAATTATCACTTTTTAGCACTAAAATTCAATTTTATTTAAAATTGACTCAGTCAATTTGACCTTCCAGATTCCTTTATTGTTGTTTCCGCGTTTTTAGGTATAAAAAAAAAAACCCGCGTAGCTCATATTAACCGGCGCCAGCCCATAATAAAAATATATAAAATATTATAGGGTTCTGGGTCCCACATTGGTTTACAATATTTATTGGTGGGCCCAGATCTCATCAGATAAGTCAATCCCAAATCAAAGGTTAAGAAAGCGCCGCAAGCCGATCTTGATGTCGTTGAGTCCCCGCCAATACCCACCGTACACGTCGGCTCCAACCAAAAACGGCTCGCTCTCTGCCATGTCAGCACCAATTAAATTTAATTATAAAAAAAAAACAAAACAAAGAAACAAAAACAGAGAGATGAAGAAAAAAACAGCTTAGTATTATTTCGTTTGAGGTTGTTTGGTTTCTGGTTTTCTCGTTTTGGAACTTTTTTTTTTTTTTTTTTTGGAAAGAAAGAATTATTTTGGGAACTCGACTTCGACGGGATCCACAATTCTCGATCATTACCACATTCCCATTTCTCAAACGCATCTCGTCTTCTTCGCCGCGCGTAGCCTCCAGTCGCCTCTTCCGTTTTCATTTCTCTTTCTCGTAATTCTCCATTTTCCTTAATCTTTGTTTTTTTTTTTTTTTTAAGATTTATTGTTTGTTTTCCACGTACATTTGCTGTGTTTTTTTTTTTCTGTAATTGTTTTCTCGTTTTGGAAAAAAAGAAAGAAAGAATTTTCTGATCACAAATATTGTTGTTGTAGAAGAAGATCTTGATACAGCTATTAGAATCAATGATTTAGGGATCGGGGAAAAATGTTGAGATTTTGATTGGTTTTTTTTTTTTTTTGTTTCAGGGAGTATTAGAGAGGTGGTGGTGAATTTTATATAATTGTTTAAGAAAGGAAAAAAATCAACGTTTTTGGTGTATTTGGGGGGGTGGTGGATTTTGAAGGAGAAGAACAATGGCAACAAGGAATGAGCATCACACGGTGCCGCTTTCGGTTTTGTTGAAGCGTGAACTGGCGAATGAGAGGATTGAGTGTCCTGAACTTGTGCATGGTCATGCTTTCCAGAGCAAGAAAGGGGAGGACTTTACATTAATAAAGACAGAACGACAAAGGGTGCTTGGAGATGGAGTGTCTACATACTCGGTTTTCGGGGTATGGTATTTTTTTTTTGGTTACTTTGTTTGATTCGTTCATTTATTAGATATCGGTGTTTGGATGGTTACATTGTGATGGATTGCATTTGCATCTAGTTTTGTTTTGATATGTTGATTGAGTTTTGCCTTAGTTATCTTGTTATATGGTTTCAATCCTTACAATCCCATTTTCAAAAAGCTGAAAAATAAGTTGTACCGAACGGGTATGGGTGTGGTTGACTACGTTTGAGATGTGGTTATGTTGTGTAGAATGTCAAGACTTGATCTTTTTAGCAATTTGAATGGATTTATGGTTGATACACTGGCAAGAGTAGTAACTAATTAAGACTTGTGAAAACAAAGTACTGGGGGGGGTACTTGTGCGATGAGTTGAAAATGGTTGCTCAGCAACACCGAAAACTATATTTTTTCTGGAGTGTTTGAGTTTTATCCTGTTGTTTGTCTAGTTTTGGTGCATGCTTAGTCACTTAGTGGTGATTTTTATTTTTTTCATGTCTATTTAGATCTGTTTGAACACAAGTTGATATCTGAGACGAATCAGATTATGTAAGTGTTCAACGATAGGGAACGCTTTGTGTGAAAGCTAAGGTGGGTCTTCTCGAGTAGGCTCTTAGCCGTACATGGATTATTTCCTGTACTTAGGATTTTCTTTTTTCTTTTTTTTTTGGGCAAAAGATTGACTTGGTCTTCACAATGATAGGCATTTCAAGGATTCATTATTGGGTATTTCAAAGAAGTCGTGAGTTAGCTTTATATGATTTGTTCATGGTTCATCTGTATTTTGGTGATTCGTTGTCATCTGGCTTATTCTTGGATTATTTGTGTCTTTCACTACTAACACATTTATTTAATAGTTTGAACACCCCTTATGAGGAAAAAAAATATTGAAAATTAGTTTTTTATTTACTTTTTATTTTTTATAGGAATATTGAAAATTAGTTAAGCAGGTGGCTGCATTCCATCTACATAATTGATAAAATCATATCTACTCATCAAAAAAAAAAAAAAAATTGATAAAATCATATCCTTCATAGTTTCTATTTATCTTTGTAGCTTGCTCTTACTAAAACCTGTTTTGCAGCTATTTGATGGACACAATGGATCTGCTGCTGCTATATACTCTAAGGAGAATCTCCTCAGTAATGTGTTAAGTGCCATTCCTTCAGATCTTAACAGAGATGAATGGGTAGCAGCACTTCCAAGGGCTTTGGTTGCTGGATTTGTTAAAACAGATAAAGACTTTCAAGAGAAGGGTATGAGTTACATTCTATAAAATGCAAATTTTTTTGTTGTTTGTGTGCATATTATGCACATTTTTATAAAGATATATTAAAAGGTTATGTGAGATCAACCTGGATATAATAAAGTTGGCTTCCATATTTTTAACTCAACTTATATACACTATAAACCAACACCTTTGTCATTCTTGGCACGTTCACAAATTCAAGTTTTGCCAGATACATTTTTTTGGATTTTTTTAAGTAGCATACAATTATAATGTACATCCTCCCATTAAAAGCTCTGGAATTCTGTGTTTCTACTTGTGTGTTATTTACTGGCTTAGGTTTTGTTGGCTTTTAGCTTTTTCATATCATTCGCCTGAAAAAATGATGTATTTTGGTTTTTGGATTGCGATGCATTTTGGTTTTGTTTTGCCTTCTATTTCTCAGCATGTATGATATCAATAACAATGTTTTTAAAAAATAAATAAAGAAAATTTTGTGTGTGTGTTGGACATTTTTTTATGTAGTTCTAAGTCTCTTAGCTATAATATCTGTGTTTTGTTTATTTTGGACTAATATTTGAATCCATGATATTTATGTATTTCTTTTGTGCCTCAGCACAAACATCAGGAACAACTGTCACCTTTGTGATTATAGAAGGATGGGTTGTAACTGTTGCATCTGTTGGTGATTCCCGTTGCATTCTTGAACCTGCTGAGGGTGGTGTTTATTACTTGTCAGCAGATCACAGACTTGAATGCAATGAAGAGGAGTAAGTTACTAATATACCGTATTTGGTGACTCACTTAACAACCACCCCATTTAGGCCTAACTCTTCTGTGTCTTATTAGGAGGGACCGTATCACTGCAAGTGGAGGTGAGGTGGGTCGGCTTAATACTGGTGGTGGTGCAGAGGTATCTTCACTTTTTCATTAATTCTTTATGTAATTCAGTAGTAATATACTTGTATTTATATGAAGCTGGCTAAGTAATGCTACCATGTTTTCATTGTCTTTGATTTCAATTCCAGACTTCAAAGTTTAAATATAAACCTAGTCAAGTTAAAGTCATTGGTGAAAACATGGGCAATAGAACCCAAAGGATCATATCATTTATGGTTTAAATTTATTTAAGTTGTAGGACCACGTGTGTAGATATTTAAGCAAATAAGATTGCAGAATCTTTGACTGGCTTCTGAATGGATGATGCTGTTTAGATGAAATCCATGATGTCAATCTGCCCATATATTATGATAGATTGATTATCTTCCTGTTAAATTCTTTAGAATCGATGAACATTCACATTTGAAGAATTCTATATATAATTTAACTTCATAGAATAAGGCTGGTTGTCTAACTAGTCTAATGCATTTTTTTGTAGATTGGTCCTTTGAGGTGTTGGCCTGGTGGTTTGTGTCTTTCACGATCAATTGGTGATATGGATGTTGGCGAGTTCATTGTTCCTGTTCCTTATGTAAAGCAAGTGAAGGTTTGTGTTCTTATCCTCTCTATCCCTCTCCCTCTTTTTTCTTTGTATGTATGTTTATGTTTTAATTTTGCTACAGTGTTCATCACAATTTTGCATTCCCATTTCCACTTCCGTTTATCAGTTACAATATGCTTACATCCATTGTATGTTTAACTAATATGTTTTCTCTTTACTTTTGGTAGCTTTCAATCATATTATTCAACTTCAAGGATAATGTTAATTATTATGTTATGTTATGAAGTAGCCTCTATTTAATAAAATTATTCTTTCTTATAGAAAATAAAAATTATTATGTTATTTGAAAATTTTATTGTGCATCACTTGTAACTCCAAGTATTGTGAAATTGATGCCTAAAAGAATTAGATAAAACATTCAAATGTAGTGGTTCTCCTCTTTTATTTTTATTTTGTTGCAACTTGTGAGCAACCTTTTTATGTGAACTCCTCCTTATTGCAACATACAGCTCCTGTTTATTTTATTTCATTTTTCATAAATGATATACAGCTCCAGAGTTTAATCGTTGGGACTTGGGACTATTTACCAAAAGGGGGGGGGGGGTGGTTTGGGCAGGACAAATGAGAGAGACGTAAAATAAAATGAACTAGGTTTTGTTGGACTACTGGCTAAATAATGCACCTATACTTCTCTGGAGGTGCTTAGAGCAGAATGGTTGAGGTTTGATTTTGCTGACCACTAACATTTTTAATTGTTGGAGTTATTTGCTTTCCATTTACTAAGATTGATTCTTGTTCATTCCATAAACATGTGCGGTCTCATCTCCTACTGAGACTACTCGACCAATCTCATTGCTAATTTTACTTTCTAACAGGGTTGTTAGTTCTTCAGCTCAAGGAGAGAACTCCATGATTGATTCCCTTGCCTGCATGTGTTACATCAGTAACACTTTGAAATCACTTTTTCCCCCCCAAAAAAATCTAGTAATACTTTGAAATCTGGTTCACTCAGAAATTTACTTTTCCATATGCTTATAGAGAGGTTCATGACTAATTCATTGCCATAATTCATGTTGCTATTTTTGTTTTCCCTTTTGGTTGCAGATCAACTGGTACTTTACTTTTTGTAAGACTGCATTTGAATAGAGCTTTATAGAATGGGCTGAAGTTATTAGATTTATATTTTTGAGTGCCAATTAAATTTTCTAAGTTTGAGCAAACACAAAAATTCTGATGGAGAGAAAATCTCTTGTAGTTTGCCACAACAAGAGAAAGAATAGATAAAAGTTCGTACCTAGTGCACAAAGCTCCCACTTTTGTAGGGTCTAGTATAGGTCATAATAGTCAGCCTTACCCCCAATTGTTTTGGAGAGGATGATTCACGTACTCAAATTTGCAACCTATTGCTTTTGTTGGAAGGCATTTGCCATCGCACCAAGACCCGATCTTACCACAATTCCATACTACCCTAGTGAACTGGATTTAGTTTTTTTTTTTTTTTTTTTTTTTTTTGATAGGTAATGAAAAATTTTATTAATAAAGAAGCCAACCCGAGTACATTGGGGATGTACTGCGGGGGCAAAAATGAAGAACCAAAATTACAATGATCAAGTAAAACAGGAATGGAAAAACAAGTAAAATGTGATAGAGCCACACTCCAAACAAGGAGAGTATCGCAGAAGAAAGACTTAATCTCTAGCAAGGACCGTTCACATCCCTCAAAACATCTAGCATTCCTCTCACTCAAAATACATCACATCAAACAATGCGGCACGAGTCTCCAAAAACCTATATTGCAATGACGCCCAAACTTACCTTACCAAGACTCAAACAACTCAATTACCTTATGTGGCATAACCCAATGAATTCCAAACAAACAAAACACCAAAAAACCAACTCAAATGCTACAGGGCAATGAAGAAGAAGATGATCCACCGACCCTCCACACCTCTTACACATATAACATCAAACAAGAAAAATAATACACCTTTTGCAAAGGTTATCTGTTGTAAGAATCTTACCTAAGGAAGCAGACCATGGGAAAAAGGCTACCCTTGGAGGAACCTTCGATTGCCACGCCATTCTTCAAGGAAAAGAAGTAACTGGATTTAGTATTACTCAATCCGAAACATCACACTTCTGAATTTCTGTTCCTGTACCATAATTTTTGCTATTTGGAAATTTTCTTCCCTGCATTCCCTCATTTCTTCTTTTTGAAAGGCAATAGAATATTTAAAATCTTGTTTAAATAAGGAAATTTTAGGGTTGAATGAGAATATCAAAATCTTAAATTAAGATTACCATATAACATTCAAATTCCTAATGAAGGTCCATAGATAAACTGTATGTTATCTAAACCACATTTTACCATGTTTCAAGTTAAGTAGTGTATTATGTTTCACATATTGCCTGGAAACTTAGGAAGAAACTGTTTCCCTGTGGTTTTTATTCCCAGGGGGGTTGTTATTGGCTGATGTTTAAGGCATATGTTTGGACCTTTGGATCCGTGGATTTCATTTTGATGTGTTTCATGGGTTTGTGTGTGCATGCTTCCTTCTTTGAAAGGATTCCTTTTGGTTGTTATTGTATGAACCCAGTTCTATTCTGTTAGAAAATTCTCAAGATGTTCATTTTGAACAAACCTTTTTTTATTTTTTTATTCTTAATATCTATAAATCATGTTTCTACAGCTGTCTACAGCCGGTGGTAGGCTTATTATTTCAAGCGATGGTGTTTGGGATGCTTTATCTGCAGAAACAGCTCTTGATTGTTGTCGCGGGATGCCTGCTGATGCTGCAGCTGCACAAATTGTTAAAGTATGCTACAACTAAAATGGAACCCTTTTTTTCAAAGAATGATGTTCAATTTTATTCCTTATTAATTACAATATCTACAGCCCTGACTCCAATGCGCTATTTAGATTCCATTCCTCCCAATCTATTATTGCTTTTCTTACTCTTATCTGTTCCATTTTCAGGAAGCATTACAAGCTAAAGGACTACGAGATGATACAACCTGCATTGTAATTGATATATTACCACCAGAGAAGCCAACTGCTCCTTTGCCACCTCCAAAGAAGCAAGGAATAGGCGTGTTTAAGTCCATGTTTCGTAGAAAGTCCTCAGAATCATCTTCTCAAGTTGATAAAGAATTCCTTGAGCCAGATATTGTGGAGGAAATGTATGAGGAAGGATCTGCTATGCTTTCTGAAAGGTTTGTGCTGTGAAAATTGTATTTTTTTAATCTGAAAATTCTTTGATCTCTAAGTAAGGCGTGATGGGACTAATGCATTATTTTCGTTTTGGCTTTTGTCTTACTGTATAATATGGTGGCATGGCTACCTATGTGTGAGCAATCAATGTAGCTTAATACCTTTTTGACATGGGAATTGTTTTTGTGGAATGCAGGTTAGATACGAAGTACCCACTTTGCAACATGTTTAAGTTGTTCATGTGTGCAGTCTGTCAAGTGGAGATGAAGCCTGGAGAGGGTATTTCAATACATTCTGGCTCATTAAACCCAGGAAAATTGCGTCCATGGGATGGCCCTTTCCTTTGCTCAAGTTGCCAAGAGAAGAAAGAAGCCATGGAAGGCAAAAGATTATCAGGTGTGGCATCTCTTACTCTGACTCTCTTCTCCCCTATGCATTGCATTAATATTCTATAGCAGTGAAGCGTCTTAATTTTATTCTTGTTCCCTTTTCTTTTTTCCAGATAGACACAGTAGTGGAAGTGACTAGCCAATGCTCCTCAACTATATTCATATTTTGAGAGCACTAACAATTGTTTCAAATTTGATCATAAATGGGAAGTTGGATCTTCCTACAAAATATTGTTTCCCTTCAATTTCTCATGGAGGGTGTCCAGCATTGGATCCAATTTGGCATTCACTTCAGGGTCTTTCGGATATCTTTTCTAATGTTTCGTTCCTTCAAGTCAGAAGATCACAGTTAGAGGTGCTTGCTTTTTTAAGACCTGTTTTCTGACTTCCACAGTTATATTACAACTGTGACTGTGCTTGTGCCTGCCTCCCTAAAAAGAGTTGTGGAAGGCTTTGATAAATTCACCAATGCATAATGACGCATTGGAGGTCATTCATTTCCTTCTGGATCCATTCCACAGCATACCGGTTCTGCCATTTCATAGAGCTGACATTCAATTAGAGCGGCCTTTGTTGTAATATTATCATATAGGGAGTTTGATGAGACCTCTTATAGATTCATTACAAATTTGGAGAACTTGTTTGACCTGCTTGCTGATGAATATGGTCATGTAGCATAAAAGTATATCCTTCCTTTGACTAGTAGGAAGGTGAACGTGTGGAATAGAAAATTGCCATTGATTTTTTTTTTCTTGGAAGAGAAATGTCTTATATTTTGCTAAGCTGTGTCTCCTTTCTCCGTTTTTGATAAATCAATAGCTAATTTCACCCTGTTACAACAGATGCGTCCCTGTTTTCATTTTTGCTAATTACCTTTACTTGTTTCTTAGGTTTCTTGCCATGTCGAAATTCTTGGTGAGCTGCCTTCTGTAATTCTAATTTATTTATGAAAATAACTATCGCAATCATTGGCCAGTTTGAATTGACACCAGTTTTAGGAACTCAAATCCAGTCCATTGATAATCTCTCTCTCTCTCTCTCTCTCTCTCTCTCTCTCTCATATGATATGTTGTTTTTGGTGTATTACACCTTTTCACCATAAACTTTCAGATGTACAATGTTCTTCCAAACTATTAATTTGCTCGTTTGACACATCAGTTTGAGAGGATCGTATCGATGTATCCTTTGCCATCTAAATTGGGTGTGAAATGAGATGAAAATGGATACACATGATCCACTCATGCCACCCACCAATCTCATGTTGCAATGAAAAATCACTAATACGTCTCATTTACCATCCAATTTAAACAAAAGAGGTATTGATTCAATTCTCTTAAATTGGGACGTTAATTGGACAAATTGATAGTTTGAGGGGCATTACGAGTGAGTTGAAAGTTTAAGATGGAAAAGTATAATTTGCCTATAATTAAGTTGCTAGAGCACAGCTTTGGTTACCAGATTTTGGTGGGGAACAAACGTAGACATGCTCTGCTGTAGGTTTTGTTAGGAGCAAGTTCCGTGTAAACTTGCTTATTTGCTTGTTGGTACTTATCTCTGGTGTTTTCAATTTTCATGCTTTGCTTGGTCTGTCGAGATGCACGAATAGAGTAATTATAAAATGTTTTTGGAGTACCATAAATGCATACTTTCTCTTCTCCTATAATAGTGAGACTTATTAATTAAATTTATGGTAAGATCCATAATTCATGTAATAAGAAGAAATATATATTTATGGTACTCCTAGAATATTTAATAATTTTCTATATGAAAGAACGAATCATCCAATTAGAAATTTACGTAATAAATCTACAAAATCTCTTTCCTCAGTACTCACATCAAAATCAAACATGAACTGTCATTGCAAGAATTAAAGGAAAAGATTTATTCTAGCCCTATGAGATGAAAGGAAGGGACTGAGTCACTGAACATATTTAATAGATATTAAAGGAAAGACAGAGACTGCTTTGTGGTTAGTGGTTCACTTTCTTCCGTATAAATTTGATTTAAAGTTGTTGAGTAAAAATTACACGAATTGGGAGCCAAGAATTATTTGTCTTTAGTCATGGTCAGTGACTTCTTCTTTGTTAAGCATATAATACAAAATAGTTTGTGTCATTGTTTATCACACATTTTGTGCAGTAATATAACAAAGGGTCATACTAATGGGTGTACTTAGAGTACTGGTTAAGAATCCAATTAAAAAAAGTTTTTATGGGAAAAGAAAAAAAAACAATTAATGTTTTGACAGTTTTTTCATTTCTCATAAAAATGATGTTAAAACTTTTTTTAATTGGATTCTTAATCAGTATCTCAAAGACACTCATTAACATTTCACTATAGAAAAAAACAGTGCTAGTTTGAAACTAATGGTTGCAGTGCCCTATTAATGGCTACTTTATTTTTTTGGTCCTTGGGGCCCCATTTCATGGTCTTGACCCCAGTGCACGCACGCACATTTAGAGTAAAAGTAAGGAAGTTTGCCTAATGTACCAACTTTGGTTCTTGGTTTTCGTTCCTATGACTGAGTCTGTGTATGTAAGTCACTGGAGTAAGTATAAGATATTGAGTGGCTAGTGGGAAAAGCAGCAAAGGGATATAGTTTTTCCACGCTAAGGTGTGAGAGATATCTATATGGGTTGGTTGAATGCGAAATGTTTGTTTTATACCATGTTTGTTATACCCTCTATGTCTCACTCTTTATCTTCATAGATTTAATAGAATATATGGATTTTGAGTGGTTTAGTGGTGAAGATGAGTCAGTCCACAAAAATAATGCATCCATGATTGTGATGTTGACCTTAACTATACGAACAAAATTCCTCTATACTGAAGGACCACCTTGTACACGTGTGTGTGGGTCTACCTTCCCCACCAAACTCTGAAACTTCTTTTCATGTCTATCACCTATGTCTGGCTATAGCACGTTCATAAACGTAGGGTCTAACATTGGAGGGTTTAAAACTTATCAACCCAATTATGCCAATACATAAAAATAGGACCCTAACAATAATAAACTAGTAATACAAGAGAATAGAAAGTATTTTTTACTATTCCTAAGTCCTAACATGATATGTTGTGATTTAGGGTTACAGAACTTTTATCATACACAAGTCATGACACGGCAGTTGTGAAAAAAATTGTAAAACTTATTGTGTTATTGGACATATTGTTCTTCTTATACATTGATTGTTTGACTGGTGAAGTATATGAATCCCAATATTGGCTTGTATGTCACGTTTGAGGTCATTCAAGCTGCCTTTATGATCATAAATCAGTGTGGGGTCAACTTCTCCTCCGTCTAACAAATAATCATTTGCAATTATGTTGATGTTATGCTTATGCCACAAATTTTCTTATGGTGTGTTATGGACAGTGAATGAGATGTACAACAACACTTTGTTATGTTTATGTTTTCTTTAATGGATTTTGATGTTCAATGGAACATGTGATACTAGCAATCGAACTGATGTTGAGGATGAGCTCAAAAATCAAATTCGGTTTGCCAATATAACCCACTCAAGAAAAAGAAATGTCAGCATCCACCTTTTTAAAACCATAATTTTTCAACTTGGATTGAGAGAAATGACTACTTTAGCATAGCCTTGGAATTTTATGTTTTCTTGAAAGTTGTTCGATCAAATTTCAAACCCTCGACCTCAAGTGACATCACCTCTATGTTAAGATGTGCAACCTCCTTCACATTACTACTTTCTCCTACAAAAATTGTGGCACAAAGCGCAAAAACTTAGAACACTTTCCCCAATGTAGTTGCGTGCAAATAGAGAACATAATAACAGTCAAAAGAGCATTAAAGCCCTTGGTTCAATTCAAAGATTCCTCTTGAAATGGGTGTGTGCAACTTTCTGTGTGTGTATGAATTATGAACATGACATTCTCTAGGGACCATTTTCACTGGCAAAACAACTCAAATACAAAGACGCATACCCAATATGAAGCCTTCCTTGCCTATCTCATCTACCTTTTTTGTGGCAAATTTGGAACTTTGTGAGCTTCTTTTCCAAATAAGGACCCCAACAGCTGTTAGATTGGACAAGGACATAGCAACTTTTAACTCGTACAAGCTAATTTTATCATCTCATTCTGTTGTGTCATGCCACCACACCCTTTCATTACATGAACAATAATGCACTAATAATAAGTGAATGTATGTACCTATTGTGCACAAAAGACATTCTAAGCCTAACTTCAAGACATACCCCCTCTCTCTCTCTCTCTCCACTGCTTCCTGATCGCCTTATCCCTCCCTTGGTTTGGTAACATCCATTGAACCCAAAATTTAAAAGTAAGAGACTTTTAGACACTTGCAGATCTTAGGATTTGTCTTCATCATAATCTTTGAGTTATGGACAGCCATCATCACCAAAAGACCAGAGAGAAAGTAGCAAACAATCAGAAAGAAGATAGGAAGTCAAAACAAGAAGGAAAAGAAGGCCTAGCAGTAGCACCAAAGCCACCTTCAGCATCCTCCTCTCCATCTCATGAATTCAGTTTCACAATCTCTCTTCACTCTTCCTCAACAACAACAGTCCCTGGTAAAAGCAATGCACCACCTTCATTTGCAGTTGATTTAACTCCTGCAGATGACATTTTCTTCCATGGTCACTTGCTTCCCCTCCACCTCCTTTCTCACCTTCCTGTCTCTCCTCGCTCCTCTACCAACTCTTTGGACAGCTTCACCATCCCAATCACCGACTTATTAGATGAGCAGCAAACACCCAATACAGATAGCACCAACAACAACTGCAGCACCGGTAATAACAAGAGCAACCACCTTCAAAGCAGCAATATTAGTGACATAAAGGCAAGAAACAAGTCCAAGTCTTTCTCATTATTTGGCTTTAAAAGATGGCGAAAAGAGTGTGAGAATAGAGAGAAGGAAGATGATAAGGAGAAGCACAAGAGGAGTAAGCTGAGGTTTGATGTGAGTCATCTACTAAAGAGGTATGTGAGACTGGTCAGGCCTCTATGGTTCTTCAGAAGGAGAGGAGAGAATATCCAATTACGCCGGCAACCTTATTCGTTTTCAGGTAATTTAACTATGAAAAGTAAGCAAGAGTTGAGAGGAAGAAGAGGAGAATTCTCAGCACCAGCCTCAATGAGGACATCTCCAACAAATAGTGGCCTTCTTCTAGCTTCTGCAACTCTTCCTTCTTCTACTAGTGACAGCACTATGGAAGAGTTACAGGCTGCAATTCAAGCTGCAATTGCTCATTGCAAGAATTCAATTGCAAAAGAAGAGAAAATCACATGTTAAGACAGTTAGACAGATGAAGTGAAATTTTTTCTTATAAGTTTTATTATTAATTTGCATTTTTTTTTGTATTCCTATGTAGAAAATGGTATATAATAGAAGTATATATGAGATTAGTTTGAAAATGATTTAAACAGTTTAAAAGATTATATAGGTGTTTTCTTTTCTCTGATGTTTGCAAGATAGTATTGGGTTTGAGGGTCATTTTAAATTATCTTAAATTATTTAAGGAATCAAATCCGTGTTCAAATGTTACACGGGTCTTGAAAATCTCCACAGAAATTAAACTATTCCATTGCTCCGTGTAGAATAAAAAATGAATTTGTTACTTATTAGTAAGGCATTCTTATGAAATCTTTATTAATTTCCTGCACAATTGGACACATAGGATCATGATTTTAAATAGTATGACCCAACCTCTTACTTATCTCGAAATTATAGTGATGTCTCAATTTTACAGAATCAATTCCATGTGGGATATTAGCACAGGATACTACATAAATTTCATGGGACATCCAAGAATTCTTAAAGTTGTGAAATTTGTTATATATATGGGCCACAGCAGCTTTTGCACTTTTCAGATTAAAGTTAATAGACGTACATAGGTACATACACACGTGTTTTAGGCAGTGGGCTTGTATTCAAATCATATCTAGCTTGTTAAGTCTAACCAACATCCATTCATCATTGATCAGGCCCAGGCTCTTTTCTAGCACATACGCTTTTTTTAAAATATTCTTGAGAACTCCCCATGAGATCCTAGTTCCACAATCCTCTGCATTGTTTAAAAGGGAGTGAGCAGCTTCATCATATTTGCGCAATATGATATCATTTATCACTATCCAAATAAATCGTTAATCATATTTGCGCAATATCTCAAAAGAACTAGTAAAGTTGCAATTAGAATTTTTTGTAATCTTTCATACAATTCAAATCAACCTAGTACATATCTAATATGAGACTTAACACACGTCCTCACAATACACATTTTTATAATCTAATCAATTCAAACCATCCTAGGTATCACATATGCCACTCTAAGTTCTAACTATTACAAAAAACTGTATTGTAATATACGCTTAATGAGTCAATATGCATAACGATGGATAGGTAAATTTATATAGAGAATTAATTGACCTAAAGTTCCTGACCCCACAAGAAAGGGGAAAAGAAAAAAGGGAACTGAAACCATTTCTAATCATTATACGCAGTGGTTGGGGCTTTGAAAACAGATGGTATTTCACTATATTGGGATCAAGGACAGTGGGACTCATCTCATGAGTTGTTGGTTGCAGAATTTACAAAAAGTACCAAGTACAACAATTATAGGTGATTACAAATAATGCAGAAACTACTTGACATATGAAAGACATAAAATTCATGTAGTGCTATGGTTGTGATTTTAATCATGATATTGATGATGGGTGAAATCGACGGAGTGCCTATTTGCTCTTTTGAGGTCCACCTTTATGATTATTATCAAAACCCCACCCACATGAAAGTGTTTTCTTTGATCTTTGAACCACCATTCTAAAGCGACAATAAGACAAAAAGTGCGCTCAGCAAAAAAAAAAAAAAAAAGAACACAAAAAGTGCACAACATCAAACCATTCATCCTTGGTGAGCTGAAGGCACACTGTGCAACAGTGCAAGTGCTTGTGCTTGTGCTGTGCATGCATGGATACACACTTGTATTGAACTTTATTGCACGAGCTGCAGATGCTTATTCTTTATTAGTAGCATTGGACTTAACAATTACAAGTTTCTTTTTCACAACCATCGAGGAAGCCTGATGGCTGTTGGGCTCAATGCCGAACCTTTTCTCATGATTAAAGCTTCAAGATAACGATATAAACAGTTTCATTTCCTGTAACATAAATTATTATATTTTTATCTTATGACAAGTTAAAAATGGCAAAACTTCGGCACAATTACTTTTAAGTGTTGTACCTTTTCCAATCAATTCAACCATGTGACTGCACTTACTAAATGCATCATGAGAGATGTGTTATAATCCCCTAAAAGCAAACAAGTTCAACCATGTGACTCATTAGCAAATACAGCCACATGGTGAAGTTACCTTCCATGTAATTCCTAGTTTCTAAATTTTGTCCAGTCAATAATAAGAAAGCTACCACAGTGAGCACATAGTAGAAGTTGCCCTCGACACCTTCCATGTAATTCTTAGGAGATTTTCTGTTACTGTCTTTTCCCCAAAACAAGTTCAAATGTTTTGTCACAGCAAGTAGAATCCAACGATTGGCATTTTTGAATCCATGGATGGACCAATGCTGGAAAAGTGATCAGAGAAGAAACTAGATTGCCAATGTGCATGCGTATTGCATAAGAACAAGGCCATCTTTGGTTTAAATTGTGGAGTTTCAAATTCTGGGATGCACGAACGCAGCAAAATGGCCGCCGCACCAGCCTCCGACGCGCGAGGGACGCCGCTGCCTTCGCGTCGAACCGCGTCCAGTTTTTTTTTCGTTTCTGGATTCGCGCCGATTCGGCTCCGACGCGGGCCGATTCGCGCCAAATATCGGTGTGTTTTGGCCGGAAAAAGGAAATTGGCCGGTTAGAAAAAAAAAGAAAAAGAAAACTTAAACCAAAAATACCGGTGGATATTGATACAAGATAGCCGCTGTCGCCGGCACAATTTCACCGGCCTTAACCCCTTTCTCCTTCTTCTTCATTGCTTCTTCGTCTTCTTCTTCCTTGTTTTTCGCAGAGCCCAGCTTTCTATTTCTTTTCTTTTTTTTATATAAGTTTTGTTAAATGCCTTTTAGCCTTTGTTAACAAACACGTGAGCCACCACATCCTTCCTTTATTTTGTTTTTTGTGCCTCCCTGACCAAACACGTGAGCCACATTTTTTTTTTTTTTTTTTTTTTTTTTTTTTTTTTTTTTTTTTTTAATGGGAAGCTACACCTAATTTATTACCTGCCACATATATGATATATCCTTTATTTTGTTGTTGG